>NC_089219.1:16616634-16937541 GCF_963924675.1 Phocoena phocoena | reverse complement strand
GAAACATAGAAACAACAGAAATGTCCATGAAGGCAAATGGGTGAAAATGTGTAGTATATTTATACAATAGAATATTAATCAGCCGTCAAAAATAATGAATCACCATGACATGCCACAATGTAGGTAATTCCTAGAAATCTAAATTAAGAAGGAAAAAAGGCCCCAGAAGATGAAATGCAGTTTAATACTCTTTTTATAGAATTAAAAACAACTGAGATTTAAAAATATACCTTTTAAGGAATGCAAATAGGTGAATAAAACTGTATAAAAAGGCAAGCAAAGGCATGACGAACAGAGGATTCTGGATGACCGTTAACTCAAGTCTGGGGTGGAGGAAGGAGGATAGATTAGATGTTGTTAGAGCTTCCTGCTTTGCTTTGGCAGTTTTCATTTTGGTTTTAGCTTTTTCAAAGGTAAATTTGCATACAATAAAATTCTCCAGTTTTAACTGTAAATTTAATAAGTCTTGACAAACACACACAGTCATGTAACCACCACCACAGTCATGATACAGAACATTTTCATTACCTGAGAAGTTTCCCTCCCACCCAGTCACATTCCATCCCACCCCCACACCTGGCCCCCCTGGCAACCTGTGATCTGCTTTCCATCTCTTTAGTTTGGCCTTTTCTAGCATCTTTACATACAAATGGAAGCGTATAGTATATAGTTTACGTTTCTGGGCATCTTTCGCTTAGCATTATGCTTTTGAGAGTCATCTGTGTCATTATGTTAGATGTGGTTTTGAAGGTGGCAACTACATTATTTAAAATAACTGTCTGTCTAATAAGTAAGAGTGGCCCATGAGCAGACTCATGATATTTGATTAATCCAATTCTGTTACCTGAAATCCAGATTTAGAGAGAGAGAGAGAGAGAGAATAAGAAAGAGAGAGAGTGAGGTGGGTGAAGGCCAGGCCCTATAGGGACTCTTTGCAGGTCAGGCTGAGAAGGAGTTTGGTCTTTATTCTAAGCATAACGAGAAAGCTATGGTGGGTGGGAGTGGTGATTAAGTAAGGGAAGGACCTGGGATCTCGCTTTTGCTTTCAAAAAATCTCTTTCCTGGGTACCGTGGGAAGGATTGTGGGATGAGAGTGAGGGGGACCGGCTAGAACTACTTCAGTCGCTTGGGCAAAGCAGGGCTATGAGGGGTGGGCATGGGGCTTGGCCTGGGATGGTGGAGATGGAAATGGAGAGATGTGGGTGTAGTCAGGGTATATTTTAGAGGTAGAGCGATAACTGAGATCACCTCAGTGAAGTGTGAAGCACACAGCCTGGCACTAAATCAGTGAACTCAACTCACATTAATTTGTAGAAAAGACTTAACACACCTTCGCTAGCTGTTGGAAACAACCTCCCAGCCCCGGGACTGACATTTTGTAGGGGCTCAGTGAATGTTTGCTGAATAAGGCAAACAGGCTCTGCAGACTTTCCTGAGCAACGCTTGTCTCTCCTCAACACCCAGCGCTCTAAGGATCACCAGACTCCTTCCTGCTGGCGTCACTGACTGTATAGAGCCATCCTTTGGGGGCTCCTACGTTTCAGAAGCATGGGAGGAAGGCAATGCTTAGTTGCTTTAAACGGATCCCTCGTGTTGGCTGTCAGGCATCAGCTGGGCAGGGTTTCTTTTAGGGGTGCACCCCCTCCGAGAACTCCCACAGTGATGTCTGTGACTCTGATAGCCTGAGCCTGTGGTGAGTGTGTCGACACAACAGAAGCAGCTGTGAAATCCTTCAAAGCGTGATAAAAATAGCTGTGCCCTCCCTTACTCCCTGTTCCCTATGGGCCTGGACATGTTTGTTTGCTCAGCTTTGAAGCTTGGAGCCATTTCCCAGACCCTGAGCAGAGGAGGAAAGGGGGAGAGGCCGAGGACATGGCTGGGGAGCTGGAGGGGCGGGTCAGACCCTCCTGGATCCCACCGTAGAGTGTCTGAAACAGACAGAGCCTAAAAGATGATCTAATCCATCTCTTCTGACAGACAGGAAATTAAGGACCAGAGAACAGTGAGGACTGGCCCAGGGCCCCCACACCCCCGGTTTGTCACTGCCTGCCCCCCGCTCCAACGTCACACGATAAGACTCTCCAGCCTTTAACCAGGTAGCCTTGAGCAGGTGCCAGCCTCTCTGCAGACAGGCACGCAGCCACCCTGGCCCTCTGCTCTGTCCCAAGGGAGATGAACCCTCCAGGATTCTCTCTCACCACAACGCCTGTCAGGTCATCTTATCCTCAAGGCCTGGTGGACACACTGTCACGTGTGCTGCTCATTAAGCCTCTGGGGTTTCCTGGCCTAGGAGCAGCTGGAGCTTTCCCCTGGGAAGAGGGAGCTGGCAGGGAAGCTGACGGATCCACAGTAGGCCTCAGCCTAAAACAGGCCACGTCCTGAACCGGAGGTAGAGGCCCCGGTGTGCGGGAGAGTATGGGCAGTTGGGAGGTTGGTCTGGAGGGTAAGGAGGCTGGGGCAGCTGAGGAGCCCTTTCTTAGGGAGGAGTGTTTTCATTGTTTCTAGTTCCCACCTGGTGGGAAACTTCATGAGGGCCAAACTTTCCTATCTATCTTTGAATTCCCAGCGCCAGAAGAGGCCTGGCACACGGTGTGTACTCAACAATATACACACTACATTAAAAGAGGCTGTTTGCGACAGCCAGGACATGGAGGCAGCCTAAGTGTCCATCAACAGAGGAATGGACAAAGAAGATGTGGCACGTACACACAATGGAATGCTACTCAGCCCTAAAAAGGAACGAAATTGAGCTATGTGTAGTGAGGTGGATGGACCTAGAGACTGTCATACAGAGTGAAGTCAGTCAGAAAGAGAAAGACAAATACCATATGCTAATGAATATATATGGAATCTAGAAAAATGGTACCGATGAACCTAGTGGTAGGGAAGGAATAAAGATGCAGACGTTGAGAACGGACTTGAGGACATGGGCGGGGGAAGGGGAGCCTGGGATGAAGTGAGAGAGTGGCATGGACATATATACACTACCAAATGTAAAATGGATGGCTAGCGGGAAGCAGCCACATAGCACAGGGAGATCAGCTACGTGCTTTGTGACCACCTAGAGGGGTGGGGTAGGGAGGGTGGGAGGGAGACACAAGAGGGAGGGGATATGGGAGGATATGTATACATGTGGCTGTACAGCAGAAACTAACACACCACTGTAAAGCAGTTATACTCCAGTAAAGATGTGAAAAAAACAGAGGCAACGAATGAATGAATGAAGCTAAAGATGCCTCAATGCCCGACTCTTCCTCCCCTGACTCTCATAAAGGGCACATCTGGAGGCCCACCCCTCTGCGCGTCCCGGAGAAGCCAGCCAAGCGGCAGCGCTTGGATGGTGGTTCTGAAGAGCAGCGTCCGGAGGATGTTAATCCGTGTTCTGTGACAAATAAGCCACGATAATGGAGCCCCTGCTGTGTTCCCTGCTGGGGGCTCAGCTCCCACCCAGAACCCACTGGGCACTCAATAAAGAATCAAAGATCCAATGGGCTTGGGAAATACGAGATTAAAGAAAGTTCAAATGGATCTTTCCTGTAGGACTTCTCAGAGTCTGCAAGGTGCCAGTGTTCACCTTGAGTCACCCACAGTGATCTTAAGTCCCAGATTCTCTGGTGCCTCACTGCCCCGTAGCACCCCAGCTACCAGCCCCATCCCTCTCAGACGGGACAGCTCAGCCACAGAGATCAGGCAGGTGCCTCCCCTGGCCCTGCAATGACACCAAGAAGCCACTGAGGGGACCCAGGGCTGGGACGACATGCAGGTGGCTCCTGCCCTGAGGAAGACACTGCCTCCTCTGGGACCCGAGGTGATGCTGGACAGTGGCATTGGGGAGGGATACGGGCCAGTGCCCTGTCTTCCTGGGGCTGAGCAGGTGGGTGGGAAAAGCACCCCCCCGCACCTCCACTGCTCTGGGAGATGGTGGTGACAAAGGGGCTGGAGGCGTGAAGCCCCCTCCTTCCCCTGCTCTCATTCCACGGCCCTCCTGGCACGTACGCATTCAACAAATGTTTGTCGAACACCTACTAGATTCCAGGCACTGACCTGTCACCAGGGATCTCTTGCGAAGAAGACAAAGTTTCCTGAGCCCACAGCCAGCAGGGGGTGTGTGGCAGCAGGAACCAGGTGTCAGCCAACTGGACGCTCTCCATCCGCCCCTCGCCGGGCTCCACCCACCCTGCGCTGCTGGCTGACCTGATGGAAGCATCCATGGGCTCCATGGTCCTCTGGGTTTCGTTCAGTCAGTGGAAGGTGCCAGCAGGAGACTGGAGGACAGGAAGATGGGGCATCTATCCCAACGCCTGCATCCCTCCATCAAAGGCCCTGCCTCCTATCAGGGGACCTTCACCTTTCCCCACAGCTCCTACCTCAGGGCTCCATTCACTGCTTCCTCCCTCTGCCCTTTCAGGACCTGGGGGTGATATCGGCTCCCCACTGTTGCTAGCCTCGAGATGCCTCACCATTCCTTGTTAGTTTCTCCAACCCCATCCGCACTTTTATTTATTTATTAAAGATTATTTATTTATTTATTTAGTTTATTTGTGGCTGTGTCGTGTCTTAGTTGGCACGTAGGATCTTCGTTGTGGTGCACGGGCTTCTCTCTACTTGTGGCGTGAGGGTTTTTCTCTTCTCTCGTTGTGACGAGCAGGCTCCAGGGCGCCTGGGCTCTGTAGTTTGCGGCACACAGTCTCTCTAGTTGAGGCACACGGGCTCTCTAGTTGAGGCTCGCGGGCTCACTAGTTGTGGCACGCAGGCTTAGCTGCCCCGAGACATGTGGGATCTTAGTTCCTTGAGCAGGGATCGAACCCGCATCCCCTGCATTGAAAGGCGGATTCTTTACCACTGGACAACCAGGGAAGTCCCCGCACGTTTATGAAATATTCCTCAGTTACCCCTTGGGCTTGGCATCCGTTCCCTTCCCAGACCCTGACCTATGACACACGTTTGTTTGAATGTAACTGAGACCCTAAATAATGGTGCATGAATAAGAGAGAAATTTATTCTCCTCTAACCTCAAAGTCCCGGCTGGCATGGCAGCTTTTCTCTGTGAAGTCATCTGCTCATTCTATTTCTCAGTTCCTCCAACTCTAGGGTGTGCCCTCACCCGCAAGGCATGGGTTCAATTGTGTTCCCCTCTCCAAATTCCCCCGTACCTCCGAATGTAACCTTATTTGGACATAGGGTCATTACAGATGTAATTAGTTAAGATGAGGTCATTAGGGTGGGCCTTAATCCAGTATGACTTGTATCTTTATAAAAAGCTGAAATTTCGACACAGAGAAACATGAATAGAAGGAAGGCAGCCACCTACTAGCTAAGGAGAAGGGCCTGGAACAGATCCTTCCCTCACAGCCTTCAGAAGGAATCAACCCTGCTGACCCCTAGATTTCAGACTTCTAGCCTCTAGACCTGGGAGAGAATACATTTCTGTTGTTTAAGTGACTCAGCTGGTGGCCCCAGGAAACTAATACAGCCTGCAATGGCTCCTACACCACACCCACATTCCAGACGGAGAAAGGAAAGGGGCAAGCTTGCCTTTATCTTTAAGCACCCAACCTGGAATTTGCATACATCTCTTCTGACCATGCTCGGAAATCAACTTGTGGTTTCCCCACCACCACCCCTGACCCCGGCTGCCTGGGAGACCAGGAAATGTCCTGTGTACAAGGAAAATGCCTCTTACCGTGGAAGAAAGGGAGAATAGATATTGGGGACATTTGCAGATTCCTGGCACCGAATAGTACAAATGTTTTCAGATGCCAGTAGCAGGAAACCCTGCCTAAGGTAAACAGTTAGGAAATTCACCATCTCACAGGACTTGACTTCAAGTCCAGAGGCAGGGAGAGTGCAGGGGAGGTGCCCCAAGATTCGGTTCCGTCCTCTGCTGTTTCCGTGGCTCTGCCCTATGTAGGCTGATGGCTTCCTCCTCAGGCTGGAAAGTCAGATGGCTGGTGGTATCAGTCAGGGTCAAACCAGAAAACAGGAATCTCAAGTATTTGACATGGAGGGAATTGGTTACCCAGGTGAGGGAAGTGCTAAGAAGATAACGGGGCTTAGAGCTTAGCCATGGTTCCTCCCAGGATTGGGGACGGAGGGATGAGATGAGCTGGGGTTGCTCAGCAGAAGCTGGGCCCTATCCAGGCCAGTTCCATGGGAGCCATAGTGGAGGTGCAGGGGAGAGATACCCTGGTTTCTCTCTTCCTCCTGCACTTCCATCTCCACCAGTGCCTCCCATTGGCTGAACCCAGGTGGAAACCAGCTGTCATGGGTGCCTGGGAAACCCAGCCTGCAGGAGTCAGTCCCCCCATTCCTGGGCCCAACGGGGATGCAGTGAGGAATTATCCTAAGGCTGGAGCTTCCCTGGGAGGGGAAGAGAGGGCAGAGATGAGACCCGTGACCTCTGCGGAGCAGGTGCCCCAGAGTGACAGGGGCCTTTGAAGGGTTTGTAACAAGAGAACAACACGGGAATTCCCTGGCATCCAGTGGTTAGGACTTGGCACTTTCACTGTCAGGGTCCGGGTTTGATCTCTGGTCGGGGATCAAAGTCTGGGAGCCAGGGCAGCCTCGCCCTGAGTCACATTGGAACCCTCCAGCCCAGGAGGTAATCTCTCAAATTACCAGCAGGGGGGGCCAGAGAGCCATGACTGTCTCTGCAGGTTTTTTCCTAGTAGGTTGCCTGGTTTGTGTAAGGGTGTGTTTGTCTCTGGCTGTGTTTGAGGGAGAGGACAGGTCTCAGAGTTTCCTCATGGAAGTTTAGCTGAGTGTGATGAATGCACTCACCACCAATTCTAGGCACAGCCTCACTCAGGCTCCAATGTCCAGACACAGCACTGGTGCTCAGTTCATGTCAGATGAATGGAATGCATGCATGGATGGATTATTGGGGGAATGAAGAGAGATAAGATGACTCAAGAGGAAAATGGTAAAAAGAGAAGAATTGGAAAGAAGGGTGGACAGCAGACAGACCAGTGTAGAATCGGGGGGAAAAGAGAAATGCAAGGAAGGTGTGTGGCAGGGAGGGGCCAAGGGGAGGTGAGTGAAGGGGGCAGTGCTGAATCTACCAGCCTTGAGGCCTGGACCTGATGTGTCTCTTTTTCCAGATGCTGCCCTTTGCTGCCACTGCAATGCTCCGCATCTTTCTAGGCCAGTTGGGACTGGCGCCTTCCTAAGGAAGGACTCCCTGAGCCCACGGTTGGCAAGTTCCTCTTGCCTCTACGCTGCCACGTCTGGGGGCTTCTGCTGGGACCCCTCTGGTCTGTCTGGCTAACATATGGGTAACAGAGTTGGATGAACCCAGGTTTGGTTTGAATTCAAGCTCAACCACTGTTGTGTGACCTTGACCAAGATATCTGACCTTTCTGTACCTGGGTTTCCTCAGCTGGGGTAATACCAGTAGCTCCCTCACAGGGATTTTTTTTTTGAAAATTTGAACAGGTAGGACACTTAGCATGGGGCTTGGCCCTTAGGGAGCACTGAAGAGAGGGTGACAATTATTGCCTTTGCATTCCAGAGAGTCCCAACCTCAAATGATCTGTTCTGTCATCAAGTTGTTGACCTTGATTTGGGGTTCAGGAGACAGCGTCATCAAAATGAATAGCGAACACCACTGGCCAATGTACGTAAGCTCCCTGAAAACACTTATCTCTGCGTAAATCATTTTTTGACACGTAAAAGAATATTTATTTCAGTGTTGCTTGAAATAACCAAACATAATTGGAAACAACCTAAATGTATATCGAGAAGAGAGCAGACGAATCGTGGCGTATTTGTAGAAAGCAGCACTAAAGATTGAAAATTATGGAACTCGAGTTCCATGTATCGATATGGCTAGATCTCAAAAGCATTTCATTGAGTAAAAAGGCAAATTACAGGCTTCCCTGGTGGCACAGTGGTTGAGAGTCCACCTGCCGATGCAGGGGACACGGGTTTGTGCCCCGGTCCGGGAAGATCCCACATGCCGCAGAGCGGCTGGGCCCGTGAGCCATGGCCGCTGAGCCTGCGCGTCCGGAGCCTGTGCTCCGTAGCGGGAGGGGCCACAACAGTGAGACGCCTGCATACTGGAAAAAAAAAAAAAAGGCAAATTACAGAATGATGTATTCAGTATAATACCATAATATACATAGCATTTGAAAACAGGCAAATCAGTAATATTTGGGATAGCAACGTGTGGGAACGGGATAAACGTGATAGCAAAGATCATCAGTGATCCGGACAGTGACACCCTCCAAGCAGGGAGGGAGTAGGGTTGGCCAGGGCTTCAGGTGGCTTCGACTGTATCTGTAAGCTGGACTTAACTTTTAGTTCCTTGAATATGGTTTGAGACCAAGACCATCTCTGCTTTGATCTCCACAACAAATACATTGAAGAAACTGAGCTCATGGAGGCAGGTAAAGTGCCCCCACTTACCCAGCCTCTGAGAGGCAGAGCTGGGAACTGAACCCAGGTCTCCTGACCCCAGCTGTCCTCCCTGCGCATGCAGGCTGCTCCATGTTTACTGAACAGCTGGCAGTGGTCTCAGGGACAAAGGAGGTGCTGAGGAGCTGGGGCAGAGCCGCTGAGCTCTGCAGGCTGGGCAAGCAAAGTGGGCTCTGGCCCACTGGACTCAGGACTCAGCCTAGGCCTGGTAGTGGCCTGGGCCCAGGCCAAGCCTAGGGGAGGTTTCCTGCCTTCCGGCCTGTTTCCTGGTGCTCTCCCAGTGGGTCAGAGGTTAGGGCTGGAGCCAGTCTTGGGCAGGGTCTGTAGCAGAAAGTGGAGGCCTGTAAGCCTCCAAGCTGGCTCTTCTCCTGTTCCCACAGCCGTGCTCACCTCCCACCCCAGTGCAGGCACCCCAGAGGTACAGGCAAGAGGATGGACACCCAGTGAGCTCCAGTACTGAGGAGACCCCAGGCTTCCCCACAGTGGACCCCAACCACAGACTCCAAATCCTTCAGGGGCCTGGTGGTCATTCATTCTGTCCTTCCTTCCTTCATTCAGACAACTCACTAAATACAGGGGCCTGTGCTGGGCGCCGGGGAGACAGGGGTGAGGAGACAGCCCCTACCCTCCAGGCATTCAGTGTCCGCTCGGGAGGTAAGACATGTAAATAGATAAGCACCTAACAGACATTCAATACGTATTTGGACTGAAGTAAATGAAAACCGTCTAAGAAAATATCAGCACTGGAAGGGCTGCTAGAGTCTGGCCCCTGTGGCCTGGAGGAAGGCTGTAACTTGCTCAAGTCACAGGGTGGTCCAATGGTGTAACTGAAGCCAGGACCTAGGACTCCAGATGCCATCCAGGGCTCTTTCTGTGACATCCCATCACTGCTTTTTTTTTTTTTTTTTTAAGTTGATAATTGTGAAACATTTCAAGCATACAGAAAAGTTTAAAGAATAGTACTATGTCCCTTGGGAACCAACCACCAAGCTTTGTCCCATCTTCCCAGTGGTCCCTGGCAACTCCCATCCCAGCCTGAATCAGATCCTCTCCTTGACTCCTAGGACATGTTTCTTTTGTAGGCTCCATGTAAGAGCTTTTTTCAAAAAGGGGCTGTGAGGTGTTTTCTGATACCAACCATTGGTCCAATTCTCTGACACCCACTGGTGACTCAATAATTCAATTCATTTCTAGCACTATCTCCCCGGTATGAGCACCAGATCCCACAAGTAACAGGGCTCAGTTCCACTTCAGACACCAGTGGCTGGTGGCCAGGGGTTACCCCTGTACTTTTTTTTTTTTTTTTTGACACACCGTGCGGCTTGCAGGATCTTAGTTCCCTGACCAGGGATCCAACCCGGGCCCCTGGCAGTGAAAGCGCTGAGTCCTAACCACTGGACAGCCAGGGAATTCCCTACCCTTATACTTCTGAGCTAACCATCCATAAATTGGGGGTTCCCCCCACCCCCTCCTCAGGTGTAATTTGCTAGAATGGCCTGCGGAACTCAGGACTTTACTCACGTTTACCAGTTTATCAGAAAGGAGTCCAATGAACATGGAGATGAAGACATACATAAGGCAAGGTCTGGAAGGGTCCTGAGAACACGCGGTAAAGACTCACGGATGCCATTAAGGAGAGCGACAGGCCTGGAACGGGCTTCAGAGACCACTCAGTCCCACTGTCTCCTTTCCATTTGGGCAAACTGAGGCCCAGGTCATTCGGCACATTAAGAACACAGCTGGGGGGCTTCCCTGGTGGCGCAGTGGTTAAGAATCCACCTGCCAATGCAGGGGACACGGGTTCGAGCCCTGGTCCGGGAAGATCTCACGTGCCGCAGAGCAACTAAGCCCGTGCGCCACAACTACTGAGCCTGCGCTCTAGAGCCCGTGCGCCACAACTACTGAGCCTATGTGCCACGACTACTGAAGCCCACGGGCCTACAGCCCGTGCTCCACAACAAGAGAAGCCACCGCAACAAGAAGCCCGCGCACCACAACGAAGAGTAACCCCCGCTCTCCACAACTAGAGAAAGCCCGCACGCAGCAACGAAGACCCAACGCAGCCAAAAATAAATACATAAAATAAATATATTTATATAAAAAAAAGAACACAGCTGGGCCTAGAACCCAATTTCCTCATCTGTCAAATGTCGAACAGCCAAGATTTATTGAGAGTTTACAACACACCGAGGGATCATCCCTGTGGGGCAGGTATTCTTACTATCCCAGCTTCCAGATGAGGCAGTTGAGGCTCAGACAAGGGAGGTAACTTCCTCAAAGGTCCTATGTCTGGTAGAACGTGCACAAAGCAGTGTCTCAGTGCTGAGTTCCTCTCTGGGAAGACAAAGGCTCTACCTCACAATGTTATTGAAAGGATCTAGTCACCCAAAGCATATTTACAGGAAGGGAAACATTGTCACCCGCTGCTCCACATCTTAGTGGGGGTGGCAGGAGGAAAGCACCCTCAAGTGGAAGGTGGCCTCCCCCACCCCACCCCAGGTGAGATTCAAAGGAGCAACTTTGTACCGTCAACCAAGAACCGGAAATGTCGGCTTTGACGTCAGCAGTCCGAGGAGGGGGCGCCCTGCGGGGGCGAGTGCCTCAGAAGAGGATGTGGGGAGAGGAGCTGAGATGGAGAAGGGCTTCCCGAGAGCTTCATGGTGGGCGGCCCGGGCCCGAGGACAAAGGAGGAGAGGAGACATGAAGAACTGAGCGGTGGCCGTTTATTCTATGTCGGGCTGTTTTCTGTCCAATGCTGAGTGTTGTCAACCTCTGGCAGCCTGCGCCCCAGTCAAGTCTGTCATAGGTGGTTTGGGGCACAGGTGAGGAGGGAGTCGTGATCACTGTGGCGGAAGAAGGGTGCAGCTTTGCTGAGAGATGATGACAGTCACAGAAGAGGGGGCTGAGAATTGGTCCAGAAGCAGAGATTCAGAGTGAAGGGTGACAAGAGACCATAACAGCCCCCTGGGGGGCTCAGAAATAGTGAGGAAGGCTCTGAGCTTCCCATGGTATGTAGAATGGAGTTTTGAGCTATTTTATGTGATTATTAAAGGAAAAGGTAACCCCAGAAACCTGGAGGGCTGTGGGGTCCACCTGTTATATGCAGGAAACCCTTAGCGCAGTGTCTCCACTCAGGAATTGCTTGATAAATGGCAACTGCAGGGACAGCCCCGGAGGTAGCAGGTGCAATGTGTAGTGGGCAGACCTGAGCCAGATTGCTTGGGTTCACGTCTTGATCATGTTCTTTTAGGTGAGTTAGTTCACCTCCGCCCTTCAGTTTCTTATCTGAAAAACGGAGATGCTATTAACATCTACCTTGTAAGGTTGTAATGGGAAGGAAATGAGCGAATACATATAAAGCACTCAGCACAGTGTAGTAGTCAGGGTTCTCCAGAGAAACAGAATCAATAGGAAATACACGGAGATATATATATATATATACATGTATTTCTTAGTCGTGTGTGTCTGTGTGTGTGTGTGTGTGTGTGTGTGTCTTTGCATTTGGGCTGCTATTACAAAAATACCATAGACTGGGTGGCTTAAATAACATTTATTTTTCACAGTTATAGAGGCTGGGAAGTCCAAGATCAAGGCACCAGCAGACTCAGTGTCTAGTGAGAGGTCACTTCCTGGGTCAGAGATGGCTGTCTTTTCACTGCATTCCCAAATGGCACAGGGGCAAGGATGCTCTCTGGGGTTTCTTCTATAAGGGCACTAATCCCATGTATGAAGGCTTTCCCCTCAATGGCCTAATCACCTCCCAAAGGCCCCCACCTCTAAATCCCATCACGTTGGGGATGAGGTTTCAACATACGAATTTGGGGGGCGACACAGACTTTTATATATACACTTACACACACATACGTATAGCAACATATATAGTACAATGTTATGTAATACTACATACTGTAGTGTATATTGTATATATATTGTATATATATGCTATTTTTTTGTATTTATATATACATACATATATTTATTTATTATTAGGTATTGGCTCATGCAGTTATGCAAGGCTGAGAAGTCACATGATCCCCTATCTGCAGGCTGGAGACCCAGAAATCTGGTGGTATAGTTCAAAGGCCTAAGAACTAGATAGCTAATGGTGTAGATTCCAGCCTAAGTCTGACGGTCTGAGGACCAGGAGAACCGAGGCCAGAAGATGGATGTCCCAGTTCAACTAGTCAGTCAGAGAATGAATTCAACCTTCCTCCGCCTCTTTGTTCTATTCAGGCCCTCAACAGATGAGATGGTGCCCATCCACAAGCAGAGGCTGGACTGCTTTACTCAGTCCACCAACCCACACGCTCATCTCGTCCAGAAACACCCTCACAGACACGCCCAAGAGGTAATGTTTAACCAGGTACCTGGGCATCCCGTGGCCCAGTCTGGTGGATGCATAAAATTACACACAGCAGCTGGGACCCAGGAAGCATTCATTACATGTGGATCATTACTACTGTGGTTTTATGGGTAAGGAAACAGGTTCAAAAAGGTTGAATCTGGATAAACAACAAGGTCCTACTGTATAGCACAGGGAACTATATTCAGTACCCTGTAATAAACCATAATGGAAAAGAATATAGAAAAAAATAATGTATATATGTATAACTAAATCACTTTGCTGTACAGCAGAAATTAACACAACATTGTAAATCACCTATACTTCAATTTCTTAAAAAAAGCTTAAGTCATTTGGCTTCAGTGGTGTGCTGGTGACCTAGGGGCTCAAAACAGAAAAAAAACATGATTTGTTGCATTTGCCAATTCCTGTGGTATAAATGTTCCTGCCATGGTTGATTTCAAGCTACCGGTGGTTTAACAAGGAGTTCACCAGATTCTAGAATATTTCAGAATTGGCTTTTGTGAGCCAGTATGAGCTGAATCCCACGCACCACTACAGCACACTGTGCCTGTAACACGGGGGCATTTAGCTATTATTAGCTAATAACATAAGCTGGTTTTTTTTCATGTGTTTTATTATTTATTTATTTATTTATTGGCTGTGTTGGGTCTTTGTTGCTATGCGCGGGCTTTCTCTAGTTGTGGCGAGCAGGGGCTACTCTTCGTTGCGGTGCGCGAGCTTCTCATTGCGGTGGCTTCTCTTGTTGCGGAGCACGGGCTCTAGGCACGCGGGCTTCAGTAGTTGTGGCACGCGGGCTTCAGTAGTTGTGGCTCACGGGCTCTAGAGCGCAGGCTCAGTAGTTGTGGTGCACGGGCCTAGCTGCTCCATGGCACGTGGGATTTTCCCAGACCAGAGCTCGAACCCGTGTGCCCTGCACTGGCAGGCGGATTCTCAACCACTGCGCCACCACGGAAGCCCCAACATTAGCTATTATTGCAAGTCTGTTGAACCAGCAATGTTCGCTGGGCACCTTCCTTACCCCCATGTTACAGAAAGGGAGATTGAGGTTCGGACAAGTTCAATACTTACCTGAGGTCACAGCACAAACCAGTTACTTGCTGTCCTGCTTCCCAAGTCCTGTCTCAGCAAGGGTGCGTATAAGGCTGTATATAAGTCTACACATGACCATCATCCCCAGCCCCCTTAGAGGGAATTTCCCAGGCCGCATAATGATGAGAGTCCTGTCCCCTCCCAGGTTGGCTGCTCTACCTCAAAAGCGCCGAGGTGGCTTGGCAAGAGGGCAGTTCTTGCTGGCTGGGGCTCCTGCCAAGCCACACTTGCCTCAGGGCTCCTGAACTCAGACGTGTCCTGGCTTGCTCCTGCCATACAGGGGTTTAGGGAAGTGCTGTTTCGGCAGCTGGCGAGCAGAGAGCCCATATCCTTGAGGATGTTAGGGGATGAGGGTGTGTGACTCACTGTGCTTGGGTGGATGGAAGGCTGTAGCCGGGGGAGGGCCAGAACCCCGCCCAGGAGAGATTTTCAGCCCTGCAGGCAGGTTGGCCCCAAGCCAGATAAGGGCTCAGGTGAGTCACATTGTCAAGAAGCTGGGACAGATGTCCTCCAGGCAGAGTGGGACAATGACAACAGAGTCATGGCTCTTGGCTCTAGCTGTCTCCCCAGACTGCGATGGACTCACAAGTATGGCTGCTGAGTTGCTGGGTTTGCTCCTGGTCTGTGATGCTTCCAAGTGCCATGTGGCTGAAAGAATAAGGGAACACTCCTCCCACCATCTCAAGGCCAGGGGCAAGGGGTAGGGGGCAATTGCTGTGTGTCAGGAGAGGATTTAATGAGCAGTCTATGCACTAATGGGGCAGGTCCTATGGTCTCTGGAGAAGGGGGCTGTTCCCTCCTTTCTTGGGGAGCCCAGGGGAATGAGATGCCCTTGAACTCTTTAAACCTGGGGTGGGGAAAGGACCCCTGTTGGTCTTGGTGGGGCACAGGAGAGAGGGATGTGGGAGGGGCTGCAGGGACTGCAGGGAGGGGCAGTCAGGTGAGAGGGGACAGAGCAGGAGGGGCAAGGGCTGATGGAAAGCCCATGATTTGCAATTGGTTTGTCAATGCAGCTAAGGAGCCATGGTTGGAGGCGGCCCAGATGGGGCAAGGGTGGGGGCCGCTGTGGCTGGAGACCGTGTGGAGAGGGGCACCCCACCGACGAGGACATCCCTCCTGCAGTGCTAGGGAGGGAGAGGCAGCTGGTCTTGGCTGGGGGGTGGAGGAAGGGGCTGGACCCCTCCCCCAACCTCTCAGTTCACAGGGTCACTTACTGAGTCCTCACTGAGCGAGTGGGTGACCCACCCTCTTCCTCACTTAGTGCCTAAGCCCGTAGGCTCTGGGGCCAAAACATCGGGTTTTAATTCTGGCTGCTGGGTGAGCTTGGGTAAGTCTTTTGCTCTCTCTGAGCCTCAGTGACTTCATCTTGAAAGCAAAATACCTACCTCCTAGGGGTGCTGCAAGAATTAAATGAGAGGGTGAATGTGGGGCCCTGGCACTGACAATGTCAGGTGCTTTGGCACATAATAGGTGCACTACCAGGTCAGTCTCTCAGGGGTGGTTCTGGGCAGGAGGTGGGGTAGGCAGCTCTCCATCACCCTCCCTCCTGTGTCCCTGGGCTTGGAGTCAGCTGGACTCCGGCCGGCAGTTCTGACTCCAGGCTGGGCCCTGAGAGCCCAGGACCTAAGGCCAGAACCACACCTCCCCTCACGGGAGAAGGGAGCTTTTAGTCTCCTTGACCCCCATTCTGGCCTCCCAGACTCTCCTGGCTCGGAAGGCCTCTGTGGCCCCCAGAGGACCTCAGGATCCCCTGGAGTTGGGGAGGCCGGAGAGAGACATTCCTGATCTCATGGGACACAGCCTGGCTTTCTGGGAAGATGGAGGAATAGCACATTCCTCCTGAAATAATTGTCCTGGAGCTATTTCCAGAGGCTCTTAATGCCCAGGCCAGAAATGGCCAGTGATCTCGGCGCCTGGGTACCTTCAGGACAAACGGCGTAGAGGTCCAGCCCTCTTGCTGGCCGCCTGCCTGCCTGCCCGGCCCCCGGCCCAGAACAGAAGCAGGCCTGGCTGAGGCCCCACAAGGGAACGGTTGCCACTGCTTTCCTGGCCCACTGAGTTTCCCTACACCCCTCTTCCTCCTTCTCCGGGGTCCCTCTGAGCCCTCCTCTTGGCTCCCTGTTTCAGTGGCTGTAACCACCCCACCCCAGGGCAAAAGGCCCTTCACGGCGGGGGAATGTCCAGTGGAGGCGTCTGTGTGTATGTGCTTTGTGACCTTGCATCTGATCATTAGGAAACATCAGATAAGCCCAAATTGGAGAACATTCTCCAAAACAATTTGCCTGTGCTCTTCAAAGCTATCAATGTCATAAGAGACAAAGATGGAGGAACTTCCAGGTTGAAGGAGACCAAAGAGACCTTAAAACTAAAGGCAAGCCTGATTGTGAGTTGGCTCCTGGATTGGAGACACAGCTGCCATGGAGAACGTCGGAGGGAATAATCGTCGGTAAATTGTGGACAGTGTATTAGCTAACAGTGCTGTATCACTGTTGACTATCCTGTATTTGATAACTGGATATGTAAGAAAATGTCTTTGTTCTCCCAGCTTGTAGGAGATATACGCTGAAGTAAAGGTGTATTCAAGAGTAAAGTCTGCCATTGTCTGCAACTTACTCTCAAAATAATAATAATGTGTGTGTGTGTGCGGTGATAAATGTGGCAAAATATTAATAATCGGTAGATTTGAATGAAGAGTATATGGGAGTTCATTATCTTGTAAGCTTTCAGTAAGTCTGAACATTTTTCAAAATAGAAAGTAAAAGTGTATTTTCAATACTTGCGGGAAGGAAATGATGGAGGGCAAATACCATGAAATCTCAAAGGGGGATCTTGTTCATTCATTCAACGGATATGTCCAAGATGCTCCTTATGGACCAGGACCCAGTGGGGGTGGGGGGCACAGGAGTTCTGAAAGGAATCCTCAAGCTCTAGCCCACCACCCAGTAGGGACCCAACACGGGGTTGCTGACTGCGTGAGGACCAGGCAAGAAGGGAGGAAAGACAGTGCTGCTACGTTATGGGTCACTCAAAGGGAGAGCACTTTAGGGAGACTTGGTAAATGTTTGCTGACCCAACGAGAAAAGAAAATTGATGCTGACCACAGCCAACTAGAGTTATATCAGGCCCGACACGGAACTTCCTGACTCTCAGCATAACTAAACACTAGAAAAACAACAGGGAACACTGGAAAAAGTCCACCCTAGCCTCACTTTAAAAATAGGGCCCATCTGTCACGGAGAGCTTAACGTGGTACTTGCCCTGAGGCAGGGGCCTGACCAGGATGACCCCTGGAGGCCTCTCCCAGCTCCAGGATTCCATGATTGTAAGACATGGCCAGCAGTCTGGAGTAGCAGCCTGAGGGTGTTCCCCAGGGGAGGGCTAAGTTGGACTAAGTCGTCTACCCCCTGAAGGTAGAGTGAGAGTGGGAGAGGGCGCTTAGGGCAGGTGGGACCAGGCAGCCAGGAAGGGAAGGGAAGGGGGGCCTTGGGGACCAGCCCTCAGCCACCTCCCATATTTCTGGAGGAGGAGATGGGGCGGGGGGGACCGGGGATGGAAGAGGCAAGAGTCTGGACATTCCACGCGATTCAGACCCAATGGACAAGGGCAGCTGAAGGGCCCTGGGCTGGGAGAGGGGCAGGCAGCTGTTTTCCGGGCGGGACAGGCTCAAATACTGCTCCGTTCTCACTAGGCAGAAGTGGAAAATTAGCATCAAGCCGGCGGTAGTGGGGGAGAGAAATCAGAACCTTCCTTCTGGTAAGGGGGACTACTGGGGACATGAGGGACAATGGGAATGGGGGTGGGGCTCCACTGCCCAGGCAGGCCCAGGGACAGGAGGCGGGGTTAAATGGACTGGAGCCTGGGCAGGCCCTAGTCCCTGTGAGGTACCCACTTTTAGACCAGGAGGAGTAGGAATCCCAAAGCCCACTTCTCTCGTGGGTGGATGAGGAGCTCCCTACTGTCAGAGAGGATGAAGACCAAATATCCTGGAAGGTTCTGTCTCACAAGCCCAGACCCATTAGTAGACTTACAGCACCACCTTGCCCCCGTTCCCTCAACTTGGGGTTCATAGAGTCAAGATGGTCTCAGTTACAGGGTTAACAAGCATCCCTCTCCATCTGGTTTTCCCCATCAGTGCCCGCATCCAGGCAGACAGGACAACAGGTGTGGTGAGAATTCTTCCTCAGTAGACTGAGGTGGGGGGGGGGCAAAGTCACCCCGACAATGTGGCATTGTCTCTTAAGGGTCATCAGACACACTCAAGATAGTATCTTGGCCCCCACCACTTACAAGCTGTGTTATCTGAGGCAAGTCACGTCATCTCTCTGAGCCTCAGTTTCCCCACCTGTCAAATAGGAATAGAATAGTAACTACCTCCTAGGTTTGTAGTGAGACTTACAATGTAAGGTACAAGCAAAGGGCTGGGCAAAGAGAGAGGGCATGTATCGCATCGCTTCCAAGATATATTTTTTAGTATGAGGGTGCATTGAGTAGTGGATGGTTAGCTATTTGATATTACCTCCAAAGAATGTGTGTCTCAGTACCTGGAATTTCACCATTAGAGATTCAGTCCTTTGCTTTTGTGGTCTCCTAGTGTCCCTGCTTAAAAGGTAAATGGGGACTTCCTGGGTGGCGCAGTGGTTGAGAGTCCCCCTGCCAATGCAGGGGACACGGGTCCGTGCCCCAGTCCGGGAAGATCCCACATGCCACGGAGCGGCTGGGCCCGTGAGCCATGGCTGCTGAGCCTGCACGTCCGGAGTCTGTGCTCCGCAACGGGAGAGGCCACAGCAGTGAGAGGCCCACGTACCAAAAAAAAAAAAGGTAAATGGGAATTTCAGAATGTGGGCTAGAGTTAAAGGAAAACAGAGACTGCCCCACTTTTCCTAGGGGTCCTCTGGCCTCAGTTGTTCTCAGGGTCTTGCCTTCTTCCCCATCTCTTGTCCTCTGTGCTTTCTGAAGAATAGGGTGGCCGTTTTCCAGCTTGAAAATCCCTGGGCCTGGGAGGAGGATGGGAAGAGGAACACCCGGCAAGAAAGCCCAGGGGAGGTGGCAAGGAGAGGTGACCCAGCTCTCTCCTCGCCAGGCCCGGGGGACCAGCTTCCAGGTGAATTCTCAGCAGTTCCTCACCACGAAGCCTTGTCTGCCCGACCGGGATGATGCCTGGATGCCAAGCGAGCCATTCTAACACCTGCAGCCGCTTGAACCATCCCACCAATGTGTCCTTTCTGGCCCGGGCTGGGACTCCAGGCTGGTCCCACGGCCCCAGCGTGACCTGGGCTAACAACCTCAAGTGCTCTCGTACCTGAGTGGCTCAGAGGCAAGCAGCAGCCCTTCAGAGCAGTCTGACAACCCCGGCACCCCCAGACTTCCAGTGAGGAGAATTTGCATGGGCCGGCCCTACAACTCCAGGTGTGTGGAGACAAGCCACTTGGTGAAGTGCCCCAAGGTGGCCAGAAAGCTTGCTTGTCGTGGCAGTCCCCACTGCCTGCTCTGTACAGATCGTCCCTCGGGTCCCTCTGGCCCCACCTCCCTGGACCAACTCATCAGAGGCATCAACTACCTTGACAGATCCACCAATGCCTTCTACACCAACCGCCCTAAGTCATCCCTGAGCCTGCCGAGGCTTGCAGCCAGCTACCTGGCACGCGCCGCCAACTCCATCCACCTGGACCACCTGGACCACTCCTTCCCCCGCAGGTACTCCAACCCCAGCACCAGACTGGCCGCCTCTGACAACTCCTGCACCAGCACCTGCATGGCGCCGTCCTCCAGGGCTGTCCATGCTTTGCAGTACGTGGATGACTCCACCAACCCGAGCTGCCCTCATGGGCCTCCTAGCCGGAACCTCACTCCCATGCTGCCGCAGAAGCCGGGGATAAAGTTGCCTGAGCTCTCTCTCTTCGGCAATGGGATCTTTTCCTTAGGTCATCTGCCCAAGTTCTGGGAAGCAATCCTCTTGGGTTGGAGAGCCCCCGAGCCCATCTCTAAGCCCTGTAGCTGGTGGTGACATCAACACCAACCGTGAAGTGGGCACACATCCATCAGGCTGCAGTTGTGGAAAATAAATTGTCTGTGGCAAAATGTACCTTCCAAGCCTCCATTGGGAGTGGTGGTGGGGACAGCCATTTAGATGGGGGGTTAGACACTTGAGGACCTACAGGGCCTGGCAGGTAAAAGTGAATGGGTGAAGGGGGCTGGGTGGTAGTAGGGAGTGGTGGAGACTGTGACTGAGTGGAGAGGGGATACCTCGTCTAAACCCAGCTCTCAAATGGGCGGTTGCCTTTTCAAGAGAAGCCAGGAATCTGATTTTCTATGTGTTAGCAACAAATTTAAAAATATCATGGTGTGTGAGGGCTGAACAAAAGTACTTGCAAGCTGAATGTGAGGCCCACAGATCTGAGTTTGAAATCTCTGATTTACACCTTGAATGAATCACTGGGGAGCTTCTCAGCCTCCCTTAGCTTCTGCTGAGGCTGTTCATTCTCAATCCCTATTCATATTCTTCTTCTTCTTCTTTTTTTTTTTTTTTTTAAGAATTGTTATTGGGCTTCCCTGGTGGTGCAGTGGTTGAGAGTCCGCCTGCCGATGCAGGGGACACGGGTTCGTGCTCCGGTCCAGGAAGATCCCACATGTCGCAGAGCGGCTGGGCCCGTGAGCCATGACCGCTTAGCCTGCGCGTCTGGAGCCTGTGCTCCGCAACAATGGGAGAGGCCACAACAGTGAGAGGCCCACGTACCGCAAAAAAAAAAAAAAAAAAAAAAAAGAATTGTTATTTATTTTAGCACAGCTCCATGTAAGAAGAAAGGTAGAAGTAATAATGATCAGGATGACAGTGATGATAGGAAAGCCTCATAGAACACTTAATATGTGGCAAGTACTGCGCTGAGTACTTTATATATATTTGTCCTTTTAAAGATGTGGTTTTAATGACCAGGGCCCAGGGTAGATGTAGAGCAAACCTTGATGGCTAGTGTGACATGCGTTGGAACAGGCAACCAAGGTTGGTTAGAGGTTGGGGGACAGCCTTTCCTGGGAAATCTCTGAGGAGAGTGGTCTGTCCAGGCCAGGTGAGAGCTGGAAGGGTCAGAATGAGGTGGGAATATCTGGGAAAATGTTCCCTGGGCCACCGAGGGCTCCAAACCGTCAGAGACTCAACTGATTTGGGTGCTGAGGAATCAGGCCCCACAAGGCACCCAGTTATTCACCATCCTTCTGCCTAAGGGACTCTGGAGACCAGATTCCAGATGCGTTTTGCCACCAGCCTGCCCTGAGACCTTGGGGACATCACTTCCCCTCTCCAGGCCTCTGTTTCCCTTTCTGTAACATGAGTGAGGTCCTTTTGATGGTCTCTAAAGGCCCTCGGACTAGAATATTTCTGAGTCTCTCCTCCAAGTCCAAAGCCAGGCCTGGAGCTTCCTGAGCTGAGAACTGAGAGTGCCTCCACCCAAGAATTCAGGCTTCCAGAGTCCTGAGCCATCTTTCCAGGCTGCCCAGGGGCCATTTCAGGCCTCAGCGCCCATTTCTCTGTGGTTCTGAATTTCGGGCCCAGTCCCTTCTTGCTGGAGTTTTCCTCTCTCCTTGGAAATATGAGGGCCAATAGCAACTCAGAATGTGGAATGGGGCTGACCTTGAAATAACACAGAACCTGGAGGTCTACAAATTTCCATGGCTTTTGGAGGTCGCCTGCCATGGCCTAGCCCTGTGACCAGGCAGAGAAGGCAGCAAGCCTGCAATATCCATGAGATTGACATGGTGGTCCCAAGGCAGGAGGAAGGAAGGAGGCACCGAACCCCTAGCCCATTGAATTCACCTCCACTTTTTTTTTTTTTTTTTTGCGGTACGCGGGCCTCTCACTGTCGCAACCTCTCCCGTTGCGGAGCACAGGCTCCGGATCGCAGGCTCAGCGGCCATGGCTCACGGGCCCAGCCACTCCCCGGCACGTGGGATCTTCCCGGACCGGGGCATGAACCCGTGTCCCCTGCATCGGCAGGCGGACTCTCAACCACTGCGCCACCAGGGAAGCCCTGACCTTCACTTTTATTCCATCTCTGAGGACTGGGGAGATCCTCCTTGGGTCCAAAGCTCAGCAGTGCAGCACACTCTACTCTGTCTCTTGCACCCCTTCCCTCCCCAGGGAGAAGACTTTGGCCTTTGTCTGGTGGGTGCTCAGGCCCCTAGTGACCCATTGCCCAGGCGAACATTCACAGGAACACAGCTTGTTGGGGTCCATTTTGGCCCAGCTCAAGAGATAGTTCAAGAGTGTCCTGTTTCCTAAACACTCTCTCTGGCCACTCAAGGCATCCCCTTCTTGCTCTAGGCACATATTTGCATTCGAATCAACCTTGACTCTCCTGGAGAGGCCTACTTTCAAAATA
This sequence comes from Phocoena phocoena, assembly GCF_963924675.1. Taxonomy (NCBI): domain Eukaryota; kingdom Metazoa; phylum Chordata; class Mammalia; order Artiodactyla; family Phocoenidae; genus Phocoena; species Phocoena phocoena. The sequence continues at coordinate 16,915,299 of NC_089219.1, read as the reverse complement.
GTCCAATTTCCCCTAATCAGAGAATCAGACCCTTGACCAGGACACTGCTCTCGGGGTCTCCAGTATCTAGCCCAGTTCTGGCTCACGAGAGGAGCTCAGTTATTACACTGATGTTGATTACAAGCTCTCGTGCCCAATAGGTGCTCAGTAACCTTAACTATTATTACCTTAAGAATAATCACAGGGTTTCCCTGGTGGTGCAGTGATTAGGAATCCGCCTGCCAATTCAGGGCACACAGGTTCGAGCCCTGGTCCAGTAAGATCCCACATGCCGCGGAGCAACTAAGCCCGTGCACCACAACTACTGAGCCTGCGCTATAGAGCCCGCGAGCCACAACTACTGAGCCCATGTGCTACAATTACTGAAGCCCACGCGCCTAGAGTCCGTGCTCTGAAATAAGAGAAGCCACCTCGATGAGAAGCCCGCGCACTGCAACTAAAAGTAGCCTCCACTCGCCGCAACTAGAGAAAACCCACGCACAGCAACAAAGACCCAACGCAGCCAAAAATAAATACATAAATAAATTTATTTTTTAAAAAAAGAAGAATCACAGTGTCTCACACACAATGAATATTCAATGACTAATAATATTAATCCTGACAGCCAACATTTATTAAGCTGTTAAATATACTCCAGGCATTGTTTTAAGTGCTTTGTGTGTATTAACTCAATCATCTCATCAATCCTTTAAGAAAGGATTGTCCCTATTGTATAGATGAGGAAACTGAGGCACAGAGCGGTCAGGAACAAATGATTATGATGAAGATGGTTACAGTTATAGAACACAGTGGCTCCCCAGAGAAACGGTTTGAGGGAATTCCCTGGCGGTCCAGTGGTTAGGACTCGGCACTCTTACAGCCGGGGCCTGAGTTCTATCCCTGGTCAGGGAACTAAGATCCCTCAACACCCCCGCAGCATAGCCAAAAAAAAGAGGTTGACATTTTCATTATAGAGTACTATGTGCAGAGCAGGCACTCAGTGATAATAATTATCTTCATGATTACAACATCTTGCACGTAGTAGGTGCTCAGTGAATGATAGATGTCAGTGCAGAGCTCTGTACATAGCGAGTGCTCAAGTTTGAAGACTGAGGATTAGATTGTACCCAAAAGGGACAGGATCCCTGCGCTGCCCTAACTCTTACTCAGGGTAGAAACTCACTACTCATGATTCTCTCCCACCATCACTCAGCCCAAGTCCAGAGAAGGTTCTTAGTTAGAGAAGGCCCTCTGCTCTGTGTGGCCATGCAGAGGTCACAGGAAATCCCCCATGTCCACTGTTCAAGCCATGCATCTGCAGGGTCCATGTAAACAGAAAGCAGCACACCGGCTGCAAAACAGTGCCAGAGGCTGCTGTGATGTCCATCTTGTGTTACAGAAGCAGCTTACGTGTCCCTGCAGCTGAGGGTGGCCGGGGAAAGTCCTTCACGCCTGCAGACGTATGTCACTGTTATTGAGCACCCACACTGTGTGTCAGGCATGCTGCCAAGGCCTGAAACATAGGCTCACAGCCCTCTGCTCCTTGCGAGGCTAGGTTTTAGTACCCATTTTACAGAGAGGTAAACTGAAGCAGCTGGTAAATAGCAGAGCTGGGATTCTACGCCAGGGCTCTGCCCCTCAACTAGTGCCCTTTCTATCCAAAGTGCAGTTTCTTTCTCTGTATTTATTGAACAGATTCCAAGAGAAAGAGGGGTAAATCTTGGCCTCAAAATATGCAGAAATTTAGACAAAGCAAGGATGGTATTTAAACCTGGAGGTTCGGGCTGCCCCCAACAGCAGTGTTCTGATCAGGGCAACATTAACCTCAAATACATTCTTCCCAGGAAATAATAAACAAAAGGAGAAATTCCCTCAAACCCACCTGTGGTCTCAATTACCCAATCCATTGGTCCCTGTGGCCTTTGGTAACACTGAGCATAGGTGCATGATATTAGAATTCCTTTTGTGTATTTAAAACAATTTGGGGGACTTCCCTGGTGGCACAGTGGTTAAGAATCCACCTGCCAATGCAGGGGACACGGGTTCGAGCCCTGGTCCGGGAAGATCCCACATGCCGCGGAGCAACTAAGCCCATGCGCCACAACTACTGAGCCTGCGCTCTAGAGCCCAAGAGCCACAACTACTGAAGCCACATGCCTAGAGTCCGTGCTCTGCAACAAAAGAAGCCACCACAATGAGAAGTCCACGCACTGCAACAAATAGTAGCCCCTGCTTGCAGCAACTAGAGAAAGCCTGAGCGCAGCAACGAAGATCCAACGCGGCCAAAAATAAATAAATAATTAAAAAAAAAAAAAAGTCTGATATAGCTCTTTTCAAACAGTTAATCTGATATCATGATTCTGTGATTCTAGGAAATATACACAGCTTTTTGTGTTACCAACGTGTGTGTTGCCGAGACACACTCATCCTATTCCTGACCTTCACCATACCCTAAACTTTCCTCATCTCTGGACCTAACCCCCTCAGCCTTAGCCCACCTCACCCCCCTTCCTGAGGCCCACTTTATCTCTTCTGCCAGCACGTGACTGGTGCTGCTTGCTCTACAGAGGAAACAGAAAACTGGGGGTGTGTGACGACACCCTCCCCACTAGTTGCATCCACATGGCCCCCTTTTAAGCAGAAATCTCAAGAGAGGCAGAGAGCCTCAGATGCGTGCTCTGCCCGAGTGGGTACCACCATTTTTGGCAAACTCTTTTCACAGCCTCCTGAGCCCCTCCCAACAGGGCAGGAATTTCTCATGAACAATTGAACAAAGCCGGGAACTCGAGGGAGAAGGCACAGGACATTCCAAAAGGATTTCTCTCAAGCTCCAAAAGACAACATGTGGGAACACTGCAGAAGGCTCATAGCCTAGCAAAGAAAAGCATGAAAGGCACGGAAAGTCTGCCCAGTAGGAAGGGCAGTGCAGGCTGGAGGAAGGAACAAGGGGCTGGGGGTCAGGAGGTCTGAGTGGGAGGCCTGCCTCTGTCACTCGTGACCCTGCGGAAGCCACCCCACCTCTCTGGCCTCAGGTTTGTGGTCCTGAAAAACTGAGGGAATTATAAAAATAAACCCACAGATGCATACATATCAGCTCAGAGCAATGCTTCATGAATCACAGAGACCTGGAGGCAGCCCAAATACCCAAAGACAGGATAGGGTTAATGAATAACGGTGTGGTGATGAGACCTGACACCAAATAATTATTAGAAATATCGGGACTTCCCTGGTGGTGCAGTGGATAAGACTCCGTGCTCCCAATGCAAGGGGCCCGGGTTCGATCCTTGGTCAGGGAACTAGATCCCACATGCATGCCGCAACTAAGAGTTCTCACACCAAAACTGAGGAACCCGCCTGCAGCAACTAAGACCCAGCACAACCAAATAAATAAATAAATGTTTCTTAAAGAAATATTACATGCAAAGTCAACATGACTGCTATTCAGAGTCGCTGGCCCACAAACTGTTAACGATTACCAACTGCAATGAAGAGCTCGTACCAGAATGTAAATCCATGAGCTGCTTCCAAAACGGACCAAGTATTCCAAGAAAAAAACAGTGTCAGCTGAGCTAAACAGAGTGCTTACTGACACAGTTGATTTACGCTCTGAGCAAACTTCTTATCTCATCTCGGACTGGTAATACACAGTTTGGGCACTGGTCCACAGAGCCATTTTTAAGTAGCCCTGGTCTTGACTGACACATAGAACTGTGTTTATGAAAATGTTAAGTGAGAAAAACAAGACAGGAAATTGTCAGCACGTGCTGATCACAGGAGGTAAAATGCCCATGTGTGCAGTGACAAAGGAAGGAAACTGAGCATTTCTGGAGCTCCAACTACGGTCCCCACGCAGACGTCTTCTAGAGCTGAAGCAGGGGTATGTGGGCCGGAATGTGAGGGGCTGTATGGAGGCCATGAGTACTCCAGCCTGGATGGAGGGGAGTGGTGGCGGTGTGAGGGGCTCGAGTGACAAATTCCAATTACAGAGACCATTTATGGTCAGCTCCAGGAGTCAGGGGCAGTATTTGCCAAGTGTTGGTGTTATGAGAAACACCAGTCTTGTGAGATGTTAAAAGGTTTTTCCAAAAACCAACTGAGTTCCATTCTTGAATATGTTGAGGAATGCTGGTTTAAGCAGAGTTGGACAGGCGACTTTACTGGAGGCCTGCTCAGAAACTTTCCTGTGCTGGTGTCCCTCGAGATGGCCAAAGTGTGGGAAAGAGTACAGAGTTCCCAAACTTCTTGACCAGGGAACCCCCTTTCCAAGGAGCATCTCGGAGGGCAGGTGATCTGTGAGGCCCCAAGGTAGAAGCTCAGCAAGAAAGCACTTGATAATGACGAGGGGTGTTGGGGAAATACTAGGAGGGGTTGAGAATGTGGGTTCTAGAGTCAGACAGACATGGACATGAATCCTGGCTCCATCACGGCTCCTGGCACTGACTGTGTGATGTAGGCAAGCCACTTCATCCCCTGGGCCTCAGTTTCCTTGTCTGAAAAGGGTGGTAATAAAATACACTCACTTGCCTACTGCCTAGGACTGTGATCAAGTGAGATTCAATGTTGATCAGACTGTGAGGGGAGTTTATCTTTGCCCCAAGTACAAACCAGAAAGGGGGCATTTATGCCTTATGCTTTGCTTGAACCAACTTGTTCTTTCATTCAGGTAAAATAATTCAAATGCCAACTTTGCCGGGCACTGTGCCCTTCACAGGGGATACAGTTGGGAACAAGTCAGAAAGCAGGTAGTCACGCTCTCTGCCTTCATTATGCCTCTTCATATTAAATGGTCTTCCAAATTATTGCAATTGTCAAAAATGTTAAGAGGGAGAAGCATGGGGGAGGGAGGTTGTGGGAAAGCATAGTGAGGGACATGATCTAACCTGGGAGGTTGGGGAGGCTTCTATGGTGACATGAGGTTTGAGCTGAATCCTAAAAGAGAGTAGTAGGGTGAAGTGGGGTGGGTGTTGGGTGAGAATAGCCCTTAAGGAGAAGGAACCGCATGTGCAAAGACCAGGGTGGGGGAGGCGTGTGGCTGGAGAGTTGGCCAGGATTGCATCTCCCTGCCTTGCATGCTTCCCTCCCTGTCCATGAATTTTCACTGCCTGCTTAGAACTGTGTCCTCCCTCCTCTTCTTCCTCTTCTCCACATCATCTCCTGGTTCCCTCTCCTCCATTCCACTCCCTTTCACACCAATTTCCTGTTCCATTTTCTTACCCAAGTACATATCCTTGCCCTGCCGGCATCTGTTTTCCCACACAGGCATTGCATCCCTTGTGCATAATAGATGTTTACTTTCATTGTTGAATGAACGTAGGGCCACAGCTAACCTTTGCTCATATTACAAAAGGTACCCCCTCTGGGCAGATGTAACACCACAACAGGATCCCCTTGGCTGCATACCCTTGTTCAGTGAACAACCTGCCCAACCGTCCACTGCAGCCCTGAATGAATAAAGGAATATGAGATGAGTGAGAAGCTCCAAGGCAAAGAAAAGGTTTGGAGTAGGAGTGGAAGCCAGTAGAAGTTGAGTCTTGTCAATTTTGTAGTGGCAGACAGGTGACCCACAAACTCTGGCAGACAGGTGACTCAGAAGTCTGTACTCCCCCATCAGACTAGATCAGACTCCTGTTTCTCAGAAGCCGAATTGTTTGGCCGCTCTTGCCTATCCAAACTCTCGTAGTCTCCCCTTATCTAAGGAACCTTGTGTGAGGCTTGAGTTGTTTCTCTCCCAAAGAGTGTGACCAGCACCCAGAGCTATGAGTACATACAGTGCAATTATAGATGCCTCCTGGGTTCAGCAAGAGCCTGGAAGGCCTTGCCTCTGCTCCCCTTCTAAGCCATATGAGGAGATAGCCAGGCCCTAGACAAAGCAACTTGAGAACATTTACTAAAGATATCAAGGACAGCAAAATAAAACAGAGCCAGCCAGATCCCTTAGTGGGAAGGAGAGGATGCAGAATAAACAAGGGGATGACCAATCCTCAGGGTAGGTGGAGTTACTCTGAAACTTTCTCGACAGGCCATATTTCCTGCCCTCCACGTCAGCCCAGTTCCTTCCAGTCCAGTAAGCTTTACCATGTCTTTCCTCAACCTCTTTTAGGAAGCAAGACTTATAGCTCAGACTTAGTCTTGACCAAACATCCACAAAGAGTTGCTTGTTCTCCTTTTCCTTGGCTTATGAACAAATCATCCAAGAAGCCAAGGCTCTGGGACTTAAAGGGCCCGAGGTAGCGAACATTGAGGCAGCTCACAAAATGCGATTTGTCAAGGATGCTGACCCTCCACGGACAGGCAAGGCCTTGGAAAAATCCTGCTGCCAAGGCTGGCCACCTGTCAACTCTGAAATCAGTGGAGTTTTGTAGTTTTCTTCATCAGGGAAGTTTGATGAATGCAAGGCTGTACTCCCCCATCAGACTAGAGGTCATTGGGGTTGGGGGCTGCATCTGGCCTTCAGACTGAGAGCAACAGTGGGTGCAGGGACTGCTCCTCCATCAGACTGGAGTCCCCTGAGGGAAGAGTTGTGTCTCCCTCTCTAGATTGGGAGCTCACCCAGAAACAGTAATAAGAGAAATGGCTGGGACTTCCGTGGCGGTCCAGTGGTTAAGACTCTGCACTCCCAATGCAGGGGCATGGGTTCCATCCCTGGGCGGGGAACTAAGATCTCGAATGCCGCAGCGTGCACCACCCCTGCCCTGCCACAAAAAAAGAGAGAAAGAAATGGCTGTCGCTTATTTAGGGCTTACCATGTGCCCAAAACTGTTCTTTTTAAAAAATAAATATATTAATTCATTTTAATCCTCATAACAACACTGTGATGGAGGTCTTAACATTATTCTCCTTGTCTAAATGATGAAATGGAGTCATGGAAAGATTGAAAAATCTGTTCAAGATCGCACAGCAAGATGATGGAGGCAGGATCCTCCAGCAGACTGAGAACACCATGAGGACAGGGATTATATCCTCCCTTTTCCCTCCACCATATTAGGGGTTCACCAAGGGCCAAGATCAGGCATCCCTCCTCTGTCCACGCTACCTCCCTGTCTGGAGCAGAAACAGACCTTATTCAGTGCTGTGTCTGGCATCTGGGCTGGGGCCGGGGAGTTGGCCAAACCACTGTGAATGTAGTTTCTGCCCCTTACAGCTCTGAGCTGGTCCCCTAGATACACCCCACAGGGTGGAGAAGACCCCAGCTTTTGGAGATGGGGCATTTATCTGGGAAGGGAGTCAGGATGCCAGTGTTTTCTTAATCCTCCAGGTGCCAGTCAGGATGCCAGTGGTTTCCCATCTCCCAGATGGGAGGCTTCAGAGTGCTTGGGAGACTGCAGGCTGGCCCTTATCACAGGGAACATGCCTTCCGGAGCCAGGCCTGGTGCCGCCCAGTGAGCTGGGCATTTCCTTCTGTCCACAGCTCACCTCACTCCTGGCTGCAGACCCTGGTCGTGAGTCTCTGGAACCTAGCAAATCTCACAGGAAACAATGGAAACTTCAGTTTTTATTCTCCTCCATCGTTACTCAAAAAAGATTTTCCTCTAAGTGACACACACACACTTACACACCCCAGTTTTCTCTCCACCCATCAGCCTGGGCTGCCCTAGAAATTTTCAGGCAGCAAGGAGACCATGACCTGGGGAGGCCTGGTGGCATGGCTGTGTGTGTTGTCTGTGGGTCTGTGTCATCAGGGACTGGGATTTACCTCCCAAGCATCTGTGATTGGGCTTTGGCAGTGTCTGTTTGTGTCTGGGCCTGGGTGTGTGAGATGGTGCATCTCTGGCAGTGGGGCTGTGATTTATGTGAATCAAAGTTGGTCTGTGAGTGATTTATGCGGAGAATGGTGTGTATCAGGGGTAATTCAGGTTCGTATTGAGTGCCCACTGTGAGGTACTGAGAAAATGTAAAAAAATGCAGGTGCTGTGCGTGTAAGAAATTATGTTCGGGGCTTCCCTGGTGGCGCAGTGGTTGAGAGTCCGCCTGCCGATGCAGGGGACACGGGTTCATGCCCCAGTCCGGGAAGATCCCACATGCCACAGAGCAGCTAGGCCCGTAAGCCATGGCCACTGAGCCTGCGCGTCTGGAGCCTGTGCTCCACAACGGGAGAGGCCACAACAGTGAGAGGCCCGCGTACCGCAAAAAAAAATCCCCAAAACAACAAAAAAAACCCAACACAACAGTGAGAGGCCCGCGTACCGCAAGAAAAAAAATAAGAAATAAAAAAGAAATTATGTTGGCCTGTGTGTGAACTGTGAGACCCTGTGGGGAATCTGAGCATGAAAACGTCCTTCCGCTTCCTGTCCTGGGATTCATATATGTGTGTGAAAATGTGACTATGAACGTGGTCAGCTGAGTGTGTGTGCGTATAAGCTGTGTCCACTGCGTCACCTGTAGAGGTGAAGGTCTTCAAGGGATAGAGTGATCTTTTGAGTCGGGGAGGACTGTTACTATACGAAAGTTGGGTGAAGGGAGTGAGCGTGTGCGAGCGTTCACGGGCAGTGGACGAGCACGTTAGCGTGTGGAAGTTGTGAGTGTGCAGGTAATCTTGTGAGCCAAAGTTGTAGTGAGCGCGTGTACCAAACGCGCCCGTGTGAGCGCGTGCTATTCTGGAGGGTCCTGGAGAGCGGCCCGCGTGGAGCCACGTCTGCGGAGTGTGAAAGGGTGTGAGAGCAGATGGATTTAGGGGTCCGGGGGTCGGTGGGGAGGTGCGGGAGAGGCGTGCACGTGGAGGGAGGGTAGTCCAGCGCGCAAGGCCCCGGCCCCAGTCCCATCCCAGACTCCAGGCCGGGTTTGGCGGGAGCCGGGTTGGGCCGCGGCCCGCCCGGAGGGGGCTGGGGGCCCAGACAAAGGCTCAGTTGGCTGCGCAGCGGGCCGGGGAGAGCGCAGCCCTCAGCCCCGGGGCGGTCCAGGGGGCGGGGCCTGGTGCCCGGGGCGGGGAGACCCGGGGGCGGGGCCTCGCCCCGGGGGCGGGGCGGCCGCGGGAAGGGTGGGGGTGGCTGGAGCGGGCCGCCCTGTCCCGAGGACTCGGCAGCCAGGCGAGCGGGCGGCTGCGGGCGGACGCCGAGCGAGCGAGTGAGCGGAGCGGGCCGGGCCATGGGGCGGCAGGCGGCGGGCGCGCTGCTGCTGGCGCTGGTGCTGCACGGGCGGCTGCTCGGGGTGAGTGTGCGGGGCGGAGAGGTGGGAGGCGCCCCGGGCCCCGCTCGCCGCCCCCGCCAACTTGGCTGGGGCGCGGAGGCTGCGCGGCTGAGACTCTGGCCCGGGACGGCGGCGCCCGCCAGGGACCCCGGGCCGGTACAGGCTGGCGCCACCCTCCTCCGTGGGGCTGTGCCGAAGGGCACCCAGGGGACCCCGCGATGGACCGGGGGCGGGGCCGGCCCTCGTGGGAGCCCGTGGGTCGCCAGGCCACGTTGCTGAGTCTCAGACTCGCGCTAGGCATGGTCCGGCCTGCCATTCCTGGGGGCCAGGCTGAGAAACTTCGAGCAGGGTGGGAACTCGGCAGGGCGAGGACACGCCTTTCTTTGCCAGCTTGAAACAGGGGCACTCAGTGGTGATGGGGACCATATCCGTCCTCACTGGAACTTTTACCACGACGTCTCTCCCCTTGGGGAGCTGGTCACCAGGCAGGCACAAGTAAAGAAGCGCTCTGGACACAACTGATTCTTGCGTGGAACACCCACGGGCCCTGGAGTCCCACAGCCGAGGAATTGAATCAATCTCTGCTCTTCACTGAGCAACTGTGTGACCTCCAGCAAGTTGTTAACTTCTCTGAGACCAGCCCACATGCCCAAGGGGAACTCAGAATACACGGCCTCAGAGTGCAGGACTGGGTGGAGTACCTGCAAACAGTGCCTGCTGCTGAGCCGGTTTGCGGTGGACAGTGAGTGGATCTGTTTCCCCAGCTCTCTCCTCCCCAGGTCTTCAAGGTGCAGGGGGAGGCCTGTCCCTGCAGTCCAGCCCCCTACTCTGAGCTTGGATGGGTCCATGCTGAGAGAAAGAGGGCACTTGGCCGGGAGAGGCTCTGAGGACCCAGTGAACCTGAGAAGGGCAGGGCGGGGTCAGTGGGCAGGGAGCTGGTGGCAGATGTGGATGGGGCACATCTGGGGATCTGGGCCTGCGTGGCGAACCACGGAGCCAACCCACCCTCTTTCAGGTGGTGCTGGGCCATCCCTGTCCCCTGTTCTCAGAGCCAAGAGAGGGACTCATCTAAGCTGGCCAGTGTTTACCCAGTGACTGACTCCCTGTCCCCTTGCCGGCTCCCTCTCACCTCTGCCCTCCTGAGTCACTCGTTAACCCCCACCCCAGACCTGACCCCTCACCTCTCCTGCCCCACCCACCCAGCACCTCTCCTGCCCCATCCCCATCAGGGCAGCTTCCTTAATCCTCTGTCAGCCTCTCACTTCAACACATCCAGCAGGGCCCATCCATCCAGTTGCTCCCCAGTCTTGACCTGAACTTGCACCTCCCAACACTGATCTTTACTTTTCCAAAAAGTAGACACCAACCTAGCACATGAAATGTTCCTTTTCTGACCCTACCCCAGCTCTGCCCCCTGATCAGGGGTTCTACCGTGGCAGGAGGGAAGGAGATGTTTGCTGTGTGTGGGAGGAATTCCCAGATTGCAGCTAATCCTCATTCACTTGTTCGTTCCCCACATCTTTGGGCAGCATTCCATGACAGTGAGTAGGAGTTCAAGGTTCATTCATTCAGTAGATACTTGCTAAGCACCTACTGTGCACCAGTGCATCCAGCACTGGGGGCTTATGGGTGAACAGCAACAGGCCCTGGCTGCACTTTCCCAGAACTGAGATGGGTCAACAGGCAGCTCTGATCCTGTGGGATTACAGTCTCCTCAGCAACCACACTGAGGTCTTCATGGTCCCACCCTAGGCTGAGGGTAGAAGGGTTGGAAAGAGCTTGGCCTCTGGAGTCTTACAGACTCATGTTCGAATCCCAGCTCTGCCACTTCCTAGCTGTGTGATCTGGGACAAGTTCCTCTCTCTGAGCCTCAGTTTCCACATCTGTAAAATGGGGGTGAGAAGTTTGTTGTAAGTTTTAAACGCCAGCAGGTTTCTAGCCCTGTGCCCTAGCCAGCCTTGGGCTCCTCCTCGTCTGCTGCCCTTTAGCTCTCGTGCCTTTCAGTTCATGTCTGCAAGCCCATAGTGAGTGGGTGAGGGTAGGACACAAGGAGAGGGTAGGTGGTCCTTAGGGAGCTCAAGACCTCACTGGGGGCAGGAGACAGAGGAAATAGTGGTCTGTGATTAAGTGTGGGAGTAATTTCAGTTCAGAGGAGGTGGGGAGGCTTGCTGGGGGAGGGGGCCAGGCCTGAGTGACTCAGGTCCTGCCTTGGCCTGCTGGGGCCTTAGCCCTTCCTTTCTTGGGGCCGGCGCCGCCAAGAGACAGGGTTCTTGAGGGTGATAGTGGTGTTTTCCAGCGCTGAGAGGGGAAGTCACTGAGATACCTGTTTCCTGCCTCCCCTGGGTTTTCTTCCTGGGGAGGCTGTGGGCAGGCGGGAAATGGAGGAGCCTCCCCTTCCCTCAGGGGCAGTGTTACCTCAGCCCTCCCCTTGACATAACTGGCCGCGCTGTCTTTCCCCCTTGCTCCAGATCTGCCGCCCGGAGGGGGTTGTGAGTGTGCGCTGGAGATTTCCAGAGGGAGGGTGCAGGTCTGTCCACAGAGGGAGGCAGAGGCTGGCGGGGGTACAGATGGACGCCCCACCCCCACCCTGCCACGCCCCAGCCGAGCTTCTTGTGTCCGGGGAGTCCTGGACCCCGACCGGCTTGGCCCGGGCCTGTTCTCAGGCTGAGTGCAGGCAAGTTGGGATCTGCGGGCCTGAGGCCCAGCCCGGGAGATGGGTAGAAGGAAGGTGGCAGAAGGTGACTGGGTTTAGGGCTTGCAGTAGTGGGGAGGGCAGTCTTGGGGTACCAGGCCAGATGCTGACAAAATAATATGGCTAGTTCACATTCACTTCCCACTCTGCCACGTGTGAAGTTTCTCAGCAGATCCTCACACGTTGTTGCCTCGCTCACAGCCTCCCTGCCCTCCCTGTGTTGCTTACGTCAGACCCCAGCCCTTGACTTAATTTAGCCCCCAAGGCCCTACAGATCTGGCCTGCCCCCTCCGTCTCAACTCTCTCCTCCTGCCCACTTGCCCCTTGCTTGCGCACTCCAGGCATGCCACTCTTTGTTTCTGGACCGTGCCAGACACGCTCCCACCTTAGGGCCTTGCATCTGCTGTTCCTTTTGCCTAGAATGCTTGTCCGCCAGATATCTGCGTGACCCTCTTCCTCGCTTCCCTCAGGTCCCTGACTACTCTGCCCGATGTTCGCTGTCCCCTTACACGGCTTTGTTTTCTTCTTGTCACTATTTGATGTGTATTTCTTTACTTGTTTATCACCACCCCACCCCCAATTTAAGCTTCATGCGAGCAGGACCTTATGTGCTTTTGTTCACTGCTGCTGTCTCCTTAACACCTGGCAGGTAGTAAGCGCTCAGTAAATATGTCTGTTGACTGAATTAAGCTATAGCTACTAGTGCAGTCCCCATTTTCTAAGTAGAGGAGACTGAGGCACAGAGGGATCGTATAACTTGCCCAACAACTCAACTATAACTTGCCCAGTACACTTTGCTTGGAGGCCCCACGAGCCAGGCTTTGAAGCCACACGAGGCTCCTCACCACCCTACCGGCATCCCGCTCACTTGTAGCCAGCAGGCGGTGGGTGTTGATAAAACTGTCACCACTGATGTTGATAAAAGGACTCAGGTCCTAGGTGGTGCAAGGGCTTCCTCGGGCAAGGAAGATTGGGGTCTGGCTTTGGGGACAGAGGCACTCAGGATGGGTGTGCCCGAGTGTCCACGGGGCCTCCTGGGGGTACCTGCCCTGGCGGGAGCCTAGAAAAACTTAACTCTAGGGCAGTCATTTCTGGGATTGCCTGTTCGTTTGTAGCTTTGTTAATTAATTTCCTCACCAATATTCCCTGAGACCCTAGAGACAGTTGAATTAATCCAGGGGCCTTAAGGCCTAAGTGCACCAGGCCAGGCCCTACCCTGTGTGGGACGTGAAGGGGAGAATGGCTAGCCGCCCGGCACGAGTCCTCACTGGATTCCCCTGGCTGTTCCCTGGGGGCTGAAGGTTTAGGGTGAATCTGCAGAGGCTTCAGGGCTGCCTGGCCTTGGGGCATGTCTCAGGAGGGAGCGTGAGGTGGCCGCCCAGGATGTGGAAAGATCTGGAACGATGATTCAGAAGCCACTTGGAGGCCAGACGTGTGGGTTCTGGACCCTCAGACCACTCGGGACATGCGGGAAGGACTCCCAGCCCTGGCCTGTTGCCCCCTGCCCCAGTCCACTCCCAGCTGTGAGGGCTCAGGCTGGAGGAGGAGGGGCAGAACGTGGCCACGTGTCCCCCCCCCCCCCCCCGCAGCTTCCCAAGGATCTGCAGAGCCCCCTGCCCTTCCTCCCAGGGCCCACGCCAGCCTTCCCCTCATCTCTCTCCCGCCAGGAAGCAGGAGGGTAGGCTGAGGGTCCTGGCCCTGCTGGAATGTTGCCCCAGCTCCGGCCTTGGCCTCTTTGGCCCTGCTGCCCCCTCCTGCTTCCAGGGCCTGGCCGGGGCCTGCTGGCCGCCCCAGCGCCCAGAGCTGGCTGACTGAAACCCAGAAGAATGTGTGGAACTCGCTTCGCGGGGAGCCGCCAGCTTCACTGCCCAGCCTGGTGGCGTCGGGTGCATGTCAATAGCGGCCGTGAGAAGGGAGTGGCTCATGGCTGCTGGGATGGCTGGGCCAGGGGCACCGTCATGAAAGTCCTGGCACCAAGGCGGCTCTTTGAGGCCTGGGAATGCGGGCCCTTCAAGTGTCAGCCGCCCCCAGAACCCACCCTCCCCTCCTTTCCTTGATGCCCATGTGTGCCAGGGCTGCAGGGACCTCAGAGCATCCCAGGGTAGGGGGTACTCGTGACATCTGTGAGATGTCCTGAGGACCAGCTCCTGGCTGCCTACCAGAGGCCTGTCCCTGAGCCACAGAGGAGGGCGCCCTGTTTCTCCGTTGCTCTGGATTTCAGGGTGGTGTCTGGCACACAGAGGCTTGCGGTCTGTGTTGAATGAATGAGTGGACAATGACGTATGCAATTAAACATTCTGTAAACTAAAGTCCCTGAAGTGTTAGACTCAAAATTCATTTCACAGACATTTATTGAGCATCTTCTAAGTACCCGACCCTGTTCTAGGTGCCGAGGTTGCGGCAGAGAACATAAAAGTCCAATTCCCTTCCCTCAGGTAACTTGCATTATAGCACGTGCAGGGAGACACGCAATAAATATAATATGACAGGTGGCGATAAGTGTTTGGAAGAGAAAATAAAGCAGGGAAGAGGATAGCGAGTGATCTGAAGGAGGTGAGGGTGTGAGCCCTACAGGTATCTAGGGAAAGGGCTCTCCAGGCAGGGGTAACAGCTGACACAAAGGCCCAGAGGTGTGCTTGGTGCGTCTGCGCAAAGCAGGGGGGGCCCACGTGCCTGCAGCAGCACGGCTGAGGGTTGGTGGATGCGGCCAGGGGCTTGGCAAGGGAAGGTGGGGCAGAGCCTCAGCCACAGGAAAGAGTTTGGATTTGCTTCTGAGTGAGATGAGGGATCACTCTAGTTGTTGTGTGGAGAAGACAACGTGGGACATCAAGGTCAAAAGCAAGGAGGCCGTGACCCAGCCCCCAGACTATGGGAGCTCGTACCAGGGCAGTGGAGGCACGAAGAAAGGGTTGAATCCTGAGTATATTTTGGAAGTAGGACCAACAGGATTTGCTGATGGACTGGTTATGGGGGTGAGGGGACAGAAAGGGAGGCGTCAGGGACGTCTCCATATGCTTTGGCTTGGGCATCGGAAAGGTGGGGCTGCCACTAACTGAGGTAGGAGAGCTCCAGAGGAGCAGACTTGGGAGGAGGGTGGAGAACGACAGATGATGGAGGGGATGGCATGGGGGAGGGGACAGTGTTGGACTGACTCTCAGCTAGGGCAGCCCCACACCCCGACCCCAAGTTGGAGCCTCTGCATCGGCCTGGAGGGGGTTCTTGCCGAGAATACCTTTGTGCAGCCGCAGACACTGATCCCTTTGAACCCCCCAGCCGAAGCTCACAGCTTGTATATTTGTGTGTTTTATTGAAATTCACTGTCTTCCCCACCTAGAGGGCGGGCATTCAGTTTTGTTTGTTACAGTTTGCCCGGTGCTAGGCTGCTGGGCAATAGTAGGTGAACACTTATTGAGTGAATAAATTAATGGCCTTGAAGGACTTCCCTGGTGGCTCAGTGTTTAAGAGTCTGCCTGCCAATTCAGGGGACACGGGTTCGATCCCTGGTCCGGGAAGATCCCACATGCCGTGGAGCAGCTAAGCCCCTGCGCCACAACTACTGAGCCCTCACGCCACAACTACTGAAGGCCGTGCGCCCAGAGCCCGTGCTCCGCAACAAAGAGAAGCCACTGCAATGAGAAGCATGCCCACCGCAACGAAGAGTAGCCCCTGCTCGCCGCAACTAGAGAAAGCCCGCGCACAGCAACAAAGACCCAATGCAGCCAAAAATAAATTAATTAATAAAAAAGAAAACTAATGGCCTTGAAGAAGCCAGCTGGCCAAGAAGGCCCAGGCTCCTTGCTGAGGCTGGACGCAGGGGAGCTCTTCTTCCCAGCTACTGTTCTCTGCTGGGATCTGGAGCATGTGAGACAAGCCAGGGTGCCCACCGTGCCGTGTTCCACTTTTCTGTCCCCCAACTGGACTTGGAGCCCTTTTTTCTGGGCGCTGAGGACAAGGGAAAGGTGTGGGCTCAGAGGGTCATGCCTTGGCTCAGCCCCAACTGGCTGTGTGACCTTGGGGAAGTTGCTTCATTTCTCTGAGCCTCAGGACAGAAATGGGGATCATGATGCCTGTTTCCCAGGTGAATATGAGGCCAGGTGGATGCACCTCACGCAGTACCTGGGATGTGAGAATGTTTGACAGTCAGTGGCTGCTCTATTAGGCTGGTTCCTGCTGAGGGCACAGCCAGAGTGGTATTTGACTCGGGGTTCCCAGTGCCCAGCATGACACACCTTCTCCTGATCACAATTGCTGCCACCTACTGACCCAGGCCCTGCTCTGGGCTTGTTTTTTTTGTTTGTTTTTTGTTTGCTTGTTTGTTTGTTGCGGTACACGGGCTTCTCACTGTTGTGGCCTCTCCCGTTGCGGAGCACAGGCTCCGGACACGAAGGCTCAGTGGCCATGGCTCACGGGCCCAGCCACTCTGCGGCATGTGGGATCTTCCCGGACCGGGGCACGAACCCGCGTCCCCTGCGTCGGCAGGCGGACTCTCAACCACTGCGCCACCAGGGAAGCCCTGGGCTTGTTGAATGAATGACCGAGTTAAGGGATCCTCCCTGCTCCCTCTGCCTCTCTTTCTCAGTCTGTGAGCCCCGGATGTAACTCTATCTGATCTGTCACTGGCTCCCCTTCCCCCACTGAGGCTGCAGCTGCAAGAAAAAGTCCACCCTTCCACCCTGATTGCTCCTTCCTGTAGGGGGAGAAGGAGTGGGGACACACTGCAGGGTGTGGCCTGGGAAAGGCTGGAGCCTGTGGACGCATTGTCCCCTTCCCAGATGTGTGCAGTTGGTGGGCTCTGAGCAACAGAGGGTGTGGCCAAGTGGCTCCCATGGGTACAGAAAGGATGTTCATGCATCTTAAGGGGAATGGTGGAGGGGGGCTTCCTGGGACTCCATCCCAGCCCCACCCTCCCTCAGGCCCACTGGAGGAGACAGGACCTTGCCCGGGGAGCCCTGGGCAAACCTGTAGCAGGTCCATTGCCAGGGAAGCTGGAGTTGCACAGCTTTAACTCTGGCTCCCATGGGCTCTTAGAGAAATAGCAGGGCTAAAAGGAAAGAGACGCACTCGTGCTTGGTAACCGCTCCCTGTACCCTGGGACTTGGCCTTGGCCTTGGGTTGCTGGGTAGAGACATGCCCCTTCTCCAGTAGGATGGGTCACGTCCAGGTGTTTCATTTTTTAACATTTGGCATCTTTTCCCCAATCCCGGGCTGTGGGGATGGGGAGGCAGCCCGGGGCTGGCAGGGGGAGGACTTTAGAGGTGGCCTGAGGTGACCCCACAGATGCTTCTCCTGGCGTGGGGCTGGGAATTCCCAGCTGCCTCTGGCCCCTTCCCAGCCCACCTCCAGGTGCCTGCCTCCACCTCTGTCTCCCCCGCCTCCCCAGACTCACCCCCAAAGAGCCAGCTCTGCCCCCCCTCCTTCTGGTCCTGGCCTCCCCTCACCCCAGCTGACTCATCCCTCTCCTTGTTTGGCGTTCCCAGTTTTCAAATACTTGGGAACTGGGATCATACCTCTTCTTGCATCTCTCGCTGGACTGGATGCTCTGAAATTCTGGCCTCAGAAATCCTAGCCCCGGTGGCCTCTATCACTTAACAGCTCTTCTCCCCCTCCTGCCACTTGCCTTCCTGTGACCCTTTGGCCAGAGGAACAGAGACCTAGGAGTTTCCTGAGGACAGACCAGTCTCTGTGCCCTGGGACTTCCAGGGTCTCCTCCCCAGTGACCTCAGTCACCCAGGTTGCCACCCTTTCTTAGCCCAGCCCCACGCAGAGCTCTCTCCAGGCATTATCACATATAATCCTCACAGCGGTCTTTTGCTGTTGGCATTATTATCTCCATTGTGCATCTGGAGAAAATGAGGCACTGAGGGGGGTGGGCATGGCTGGCCCAAGTCATCCGTTCGGTACCTGGCACAGCTGGGAATAGAGCCCAGGTTGTCTGACTCCAGACTTGTCATCCCTTCCTGAGTGGGTCTGGCCTGTTGCAGGGAGAGAGAGGATGATCTGGGAGGACTGGCATAGTCACGACAGGCTGCCCGGAGGAGGTGGACTGGGCCAGCCTTGGCGGAGGGTACGGCAAGCTGTGTATCTGCCATGTGGGCTTATCCAGCTCCTACTTCTCAGACTTGGGCGCCTTTTGCCCCTTGGCATCCAGCTCAGTTTAGTGTTAACATTCCCCAGGGAGGTGGATTTGGCTTTCCCTGAGATTGAGACCCTTGGAAACCTGGATCTTTCTCAGTCAGGTCCCAAGCTCCCTTTGGGGCCTGTAGGTTTTGCCTTGTTTGGAGTTCAGTGGATTTTTGCTGAGTGGGGCCTGCTCTGAGGCCGCCCTGTGCTCACCTCAATAGTGGCACAGTTGGGAGCAGAATCTATATACAAGTCCCAAACTGTGTAATTTGTTTTTTGTTTGTTTGTTTTGTTTCTTTGTTTTGGCTGCGTTGGGTCTTTGTTGCTGCACGGGGTGGTTTTCTAGTTGCGGCGAGCGGGGGCTACTCTTGTTTTGGTGTGCGGGCTTCTCATGGCAGTGTCTTCTCGTTGCGGAGCATGGGCTCTAGGCACGAGGGCTTCAGTAGTTGCAGCACGCGGGCTCAGTAGTTGCGGCACGGGGGCCCTAGAGCGCAGGCTCAGTAGCTGTGGCTCATTCACAGGCTTAGTTGCTCTGCGGCATGTGGGATCTTCTCGGACCAGGGCTCGAAGCCATGTCCCCTACGTTGGCAGGCAGATTCTTAACCACTGCACCACCAGGGAAGTCCCCCAAACTGTGTCATTTGAACATCTAGTGCAGCAGAAGAATCCAGTCTTCATCCATCCATTCATTTATTCACTCATTCATTGCCTGAGGACCTGCTGTGTGCCAGACATTGTGCCAGTGTTTTGTCTGCATTTTCACCTTTCCTACATAATTGGGATTATGCCTCCATTTCCCAGATGAGAGAAAGCTCAGAGGAGAGAGGTGACTTGCCCAAGATCACACAGGCAGGTGCAGAGGAAGGTGGGAGCTGAATCCAGCTCTGTCAGTCCTCCTGTAAGAAATGAGAGTGGTGGTCCCTACTCTCCAGAAGCTCTGGGTCTTGTTGGAGAGGTAGGGCTCACGGACCATGGTTACCCAGCACAACTCCAGTCTAGACAATAGCAGATTGTCAGGGAAGGAAAAGGTCAGTTGGGCATGAATTCTCTGGAAAGACTTTCTGGAGGAAGTGGGGCTTCAAGAGCAAGGAGGATTTGGCTGGTGGAGGAGGAAGGCATCCAGGGCAGGGTTCCAGAAGTTGTCCCCATCTTCCCTAGATTCGCATTGTTGTGAGGCGTGAGCAGGAAGGCTGTAGCCTGCAGCTGGAGTCATTAACACTGGAAAAGAATGAGAGGAAGTCACCAAGATAGCTGAGGTGACAAGCATGCCAGTCCCCTACCCTGCAACTGGTCAGACCAGGAGGCAAGAAGTCAAGGCCTGGGCCTCCACTTGGTCGCCAGCCAACTACTGACCGTCTTCCCCGGACCTCGCTTTTCCTACCCACAAAATGGGCTCCTTGTTTTTTGGCCACTTGCCAATTCAGGGGAAGGGGACGTTGAATTCTTGGAGAAAACTGTTAGCTTGTCCTCAAGACTTGGTGGTAGCTACCAGGTAAAGCCCACCATCTTACCAATCTCATGTCGTCCTTCACTGACTACCTGCCAACGAGTGCCAGACCCTGGGCCAGGGAAACAGATGAAGGAGAAGACCCCCTGCTCCATTAGACCTTCCTGAAGCCTCGCCTGTCCTCCCGTGTGGACCTGGGGTCACTCCTGCAGTGGTCCGCCCACATCATATCACCTGCTGCTGAGCTAAGATCCAGAGGCCTTGTAAATGTCTGTGGAGCAAGTGAGTACTAGACTAGGAGTCACAGGATTCCTGTACTCCTCGCCCTGTCAGTGGGATCCAGGGCAAGTCATTTAACTTCTCTGAGCATAATTTTCCCCAGATGCAAAATGGGACCGTTCATTCATTCATACAACAAACATTTATGGAGTGCCAGCTCTGTGCCCATGCCCAGCCTTGTGTTAGGTTTAAACACCTAGCATGGATTGAAGGAGCTTCTAGTCTGACAGGGGAGACTAGTCAATAAAAGGGGAGGATGATTCAATAAAAGGAGGCTGCATTCAAGGTAGAGTCTTCTAAGAGCTTGGGAGCAGCTTTTCAGGGCCACACGACCTCTGGGAGATAGCTGGGGTCTTTGTGACTTTGTCTCAGCCCCTGTTTGTTATTCTAGTTACTGTCTGTTTCCCTCCAGTTAGCTTGTGGGAAGAGAGGTCTTGGGGAGACAGCCCCCTTGGGCTAGGGCAGGGGAGAAGACCCACGGAGCAGAGAGGAGAGCAGTCTGGTTTTGCCATGAGTCTCAGATGAGCTCATGGATGTGGAAAACAGCGAGGCTTATTTATACTGAGTCTGGTTATTTTAATTTAAGAGAAATGGAAGCTGCCCATGGAACTCGGGTTTGGGGCCCCGTGACGTTGAGTGAGTTAAACAAGGAGAGTAGGGCTGAAACTCCTGCTTTCCACTTTACTTCCTCTCATCTCTCTCCCCACTTTTCTGGGGGATCTGGAGGGAGGCAGAGGTCAGCTCAAGCCTGGATTTGATTTGAAGAAATGGGAGGAAAGGGTTAAGTCCGCCTGGTTTCCCACCTCCTGGATGGGAGGAGGTAGGGAGGGGACAAGGACCAGGATGGCTGGGGCAGGAATGTGCGATAAGATCAAAGCTTCCAGCCTGCCTGGGCCTCACCTAGGTTTCACCTGAGCAGTTGAAGGGAATTCTCTAAGTGACCTCCTGGGGGGGGGGGTGCAGGTCCCACCCACCGCCCTTCAACACTCCAGGAGGCCCCACCCACCTCACGCAGGCCTCAGGTGCTGGAAGCCCTAGGGGCCACCTTTACTTGACACATCCAGATATGGGGGACACCCTGCATACCACCCCCACCCCTACCCGCTCTTTCACCTGGGGTTTCTGGCCGGGACTCAGAGGCTCCTTTATGTGGCCTGTTAGCCCCCCATCTGTTAATTCTGGACAGTGTCATGGGCAGGAGGCACAGCCCTGAGTCCTTGTCCTAGCTCCATTACTTATTGCTGTGTGACCCTGGGCCGGTGACTTAACCTCTCTAAGCTTTAGCTATCAGCTGGGAATGGTAATACCGTCTTTGCAGGGTTTTGGTGAAGATTAGACATCATTTAAATCACCGCCAGCCAGAACAAGCAGTTGATGTATGACAGGAACTATTATTTTGTGGTTTTCCTTTTTCCCCTTCAAGACTGCCCTTGGTACTTCGTCCTGGGTAAACCTTGGGGCTTGGTTTCGTTCTGCCTCCACCTGACCTTCGAGGAGGCTCCAAACCCCAGGGTCCATCCTCTTGTCCAACCCTCTTCGCTTATGGGTCTTCATAATTTTGGGAGGGGAGCAGGGCAGGAAGGGTTGTGAGTGAAGAGGGCCCAGATGCTCCTAAGTGCTTTCCAGGCACCTTCTGGGCCACCTGCATAGTGATATCAGATTAGGCCTTCCTGGTCCAATCACCCCTCCCTTGTACCAGGGGCCTCAGTATCCCAGTGGTGTGGCTGGGAAAGTGGCCCCAGAATTCCTCAGGTGGGAAGGGTCTGGAGCGTCTGGCCTTGGCCCTGGGGGTGCGATGCTCTGCCCTGGTTAATGATTACTCTGTATGTTAAGAGAGCAGGGCAGGGGGAGGCCCTGCCCTCCCAGCTCCTTAACCACTGGTTGCGCCTGAGGTATGTCAGCACTTGGGTGCTCCCTGCTTTTTTTTTTTTTTTTTTTTTGTTCCCTGCTTTAATGTGGCAGCCATGCTCTGAGGCATATGGGATGGGGGGAGCAGGGAGTAGGGGCTTGGATTCACAGATTGACAGGCAGCCTGTGCCCTTGGAGTCCTAGGGACAGACTTAGGACTCACAAAACCTGGGTGAAATGTAAGGTAGGGTATAACAGGCCCCTGTGGTTTGGCACCAGCCATGTGAGCAGACCCTACAATGATACATCAGGTGAGCAGGCCCTTTCTAACCCCCAAAACCCCCTTCGCTCCTCCTCTCCTGGGCTCAGACCCTGCAGAGGCGTCCCAGCTAGAAGGTAGTACATGGTTTGGGCTTTGGGGCAGCTGGGCTCGGGTTCCAATCCCACCTCTGCCACCTCCAGGCTACGTGACCCTGGGCAAGTCACTGCACCTTTCTGAGCACCCATTTCCTCATCTGAAACAAGAGGACACTAAATCTCTACCTTGCAGGTGTCAGTGAGCCAAGGTGTGGGAAGTATTTAGCTCATAATGAATACCTGGGGAATGGTAGCAATTATTACTACTGTAGTTTTTGTTATTAGGAGAAAGTGAAAGTTGAATCTTGGTTTTGGGTAACCAGGGCAACATTGGCTCACGGGATGAACTGGAGGATTTGGGCCTGGGGAAGGCCTGGGGAGATCCCAGGAACACGTATAAGCGAATGTCCCAGGAACATATACGAGAGAGTGTCCCAGGAACATGTATGAGAGGGCTGGAAGGATGGTGAGAACAGGGCTTTGGCGGGATCTCTGTCTACCCCAGGCCCACCTTGGTCCTTCCAGCTTTCACTCCTCCCTGGGCTGGGTCTTGAGGCTGGTGCTGGCCAAGAATGGAGGAAGAGGGAGAACTGTTTATTTTGATAACATTAGGGCATTTTCCCCCACTGGCAGCTGCTATTTTGAGAGCCCTGGAGAGCAGGGGCTATGGTTAAATTAGGTAATGTTGCTCCAGAAGGAATGTGTGAAGCAGGGCGAGGCTGCAGGGAAAGGACAGTTGGTTCACTCCATGTAAAATTAAACTGCAGCTTGGAAAAGAGCAGATCGGGGCTGCTTTATAAGGCGATGGAGGGGGAGGCTGCTGGAAGCTGCCACTGGGGGAGTGGAAGTGATGGTGCAAGGCCTTTCTTGGGGGAGCTTGGGCTTTTGCCTGGAGGCGTGTCTGGCCCAGTAGGGGCCTGCAATGGGGCTGAGGGGCAGGGCTGGTGTGTCCTCAGCTCCAGGCCCCTGGCTGCCACTGAGGCTGGTGGGGCTTGGGATGGTGTGATGCATGGGAAGGATGGATCTGCAGACATGGCCTCGAATCCTGCTTTTGCCTTGATTTTTTTTTTTTTTTTTTAATTTTTGGCCATACCTCATAGCACGCGGGATCTTAGTTCCCCGGCCAGGGATCAAATCCGTGTCCCCTGCAGTGGAAGCGCAGAGTCTTAACCACTGGACCACCAGGGAAGTCCCCTGCTTCTGCCTTGAGTCCTAGCCTTCTGTGCTTGGGCAACCCACTCAGCCTCGCAGGACCTCAGTATTATTGGGGTGATATAACGGTTCTAATCCCCTAGGGATGATTCTTAGTGATTAAATCTCTAGAAGAAAAAGTATAGCTAACTTTTATTGAGGGCTGCTGTGTGCAAGGTGCTGTTCTAGTCCCTTTTTGTTCTCATAACCTAAAGGGTGGTCCATGCACCAGCAGCTGGGGCCTCACCTGGGAGCTTGTTAGAAATGCAGTCTCAGGCCCCACCCAAACCTATGGAATCCGAATCTGTACACTAACAAGATCCCAAGATCCCATGCTGATTCCTGTGCATGTTAAAGATGGAGAAGCTCTGCTTTCCATACATTGTCATTTTATCTTTTTTTTTGGTTTTGTTGGGTCTTCGTTGCTGCGCGCGGGCTTTCTGTAGTTGTGGCGAGAGGGGGCTACTCTTCATTGCAGTGCACGGACTTCTCATTGCGGTGGCTTCTCTTTGCTGCGGAGCAGAGGCTCTAGGCACAGGCTTCAGTAGTTGTGGCACGTGGGCTCAGTAGTTGTGGCTCACGGGCTCTGGAGAGCAGGCTCAGTAGTTGCAACACACGGGCTTAGTTGCTCCGCGGCATGTGGGATATTCCCGGACCAGAGCTCGAACCCGTGTCCCCTGCAATGGCAAGCAGATTCTTAACCACTGCGCCACCAGGGAAGTCCTGTCTCATTTTATCTTGAAAACCACCCCCACGATGTAGGAATTATCATTTGACAGTTGTGAAAACTGGGGCCTGGAGAGATGGCCAACATAGAAACGCCATCAGTGTTGATTTTCTTCACTGTTCTCCTCCTCCTTCCCCTCTTTTGGTCTGGGCTGGGGTTGAGGAGAAGAATGGGGTGTCCAAGCTCCTAGCAGGACTGGAGAAGGACAAGAATAACCCTTGTCTTTGAGACTTAATCAGACTCTCTTTTCTCCATTTGCCCATGGGATCAGCACAGCTGGACCTGAGTCATCTCCCCAAAGTCATTCCACATTTCCTGTCCTTGGAGAAAGGTGGGGCAAGAAAAGGGTTCTCTACTGTGCTTGTGGCCACTGCTTGGCAGATTGGGGAGTGGGGCGGGGGGAGTCAGAGCAGGAGCTTCCCGGGGCTCAGTTAGGATCACCCCTTCTATCACTAGTACTCTTGGGACTGAGTCAATCTAGCAGCAAATATTTTAAGAAACATCTACTATGTACCCAGCCCTGGGAGAGTATCCTAAATTTCTCCCAATTCTGTAGACTCTTCATTATACAGAAAAGAGAAAAAGAAAAAAAAGAAGTGTTGCTATAGTTTATTTAGCACTTACCATGTGCCACATGCTGTGCTGAGCGCCTGACTTGCATTATCTCTGTTATCTGTTTCATTTCACTGTCAGTTTCCTCTATAAAACGGGGTTGTTAAGAAGATAATATTTGTCAAGTGCCTGGCGCATAGTGTTTGTCAAATAAATGTAAGAAGTACAAATAGTCTCCCAACAAGGTGGGCGCTATCATTGCCCCCATTTTACAGATGTACAAATTGAGGTCCAGGGCAGGGAAGGGACTTGCCTGTCAGGACCACAGGAGATTAGGGCAGAATCGTAAGACACTGAGTCCCCAAACTTCTAAGCCACTATTAAAGTTTAATTCAATTTAGTAAATATTGTTTATTATCCACTAGCTGTTGCTTGGCATTGGGAAGTGTCTAAAGGTTAAAAAAAATATATATATGTATATATATAGTATATCATATATAAATATGATGCAAAAAACTCAAGCTGGTGTTTGTTCCCAAGGAACTTTGGTTCCAGCAAGAGAGTAGAGACATTTACTCAAGTGTCTGTATTTAAGACCAAATCTCTAGCCCTCTAAGAGGTAGAAATTAAGTCCTTCGGATGTATGGGGGAGAAGGATGTCTTTGTGGGGGGTCCAGGAAGACTTCAGAGTGGAGGTGGTAATTAAGCCCAGCCTTGAAGGATGGATGAGTAGATTAGATTGGGAGGCAGAGCAATAGCCTTCCGGGAGGAGGGAACAGAGGCTCAGAGGCAGGAAAATGTGCCATGTGAGAGTGTCGTGCAGATCTCAGGAGCCTTGGGGGGCTGCGTGGGGTCTGGGGTGATGAGGTGGGGAAGGCCAAGCCCAACTGTCTCGTCCCTGAAGATTCCCAGCGTTCTCAAAGACTTGGTTCCTCAACCAGCTGCAATTAGTACGTCATCATTCTGCCTTTTCTTCATGTCAAGAAATCAAAGACTTTTATAAATGGCCCGTCTGGTCAGCGTGTGATAACCACCGACAGAATTCGCGCCAAATGCAAGAGACTTGATGCCTTGATCAACCGGGCAGCCTTATCGCCCACACATGTACAAGTTCCGTTAGTCTCTGCCAGGGTTGATATTGACCCTGGGTCGGGGCACAACAGAGGGGCCAGGCCTGGGTTCTGATTTCTTCTGTGTGGCTTGCCTGCTGTGTGGCTTTGCACTCCCTCCAGGATTGGTGTAAGGACTGGTGATGGTGTAAATCTGCACTGTCCGGTATGGTGACTGCCAGCCCACACGTGGCTGTTTAAGATTTAATTAAAGGAAATTCAAGTTTCTCAGTTGCACCAGCCGCATTTCAAGTGCTCGATAGCCACAGGTGGCTCATGGCTACCTTATTGGACGATGTAGATACAGAACATTTCCGTCACTGCAGAAAGTCCTGTTGGATAGCACCAGTGCATATGAAGTGCCACGTGCACTCAGTAAGGAATCACTGTGTCATTTTTACTAGATCCCTGTCCCGCTTTGGAAGCCCCGGTCTGTGGAGGCCTGCGAGACCCCTGGGCCCTGATGGAGGCAGACAGGATTGCCCCCCTTACCACACTGTGCCAGACCCACCTTCTCCTTGGCGCTGGGGGGGGTCTCATTCTCCCCTTGCCTAACTCCATACGTAATGTTGGAAAGTCCGTGACTCGGCTCCATCCAGCCCACCCTTCCCCCCTAAATTTCCCACCCACTCCCCTCAGCCTGTCTCTGCTTAGTTCCCCGTTCAGCTGCTGGCATCTGGACTCTCCACGTCCAGCCTCGGAGGTTCCCACTGCCCATTCTCGGGGTGGGGGTGGGGCCTCCCGTGGCAGTCCCCAGCTCCCAGCAGAGGTGCTGGCTGCCTGGGCTGCCTGGGCCCCTCTCGGCAGGGCGGAGATGATAGTTTGTTGTGATGGGGGCAGTGGGCAGCCTGCCTGCTCTAACGTGCCTGTATCTGGGAGCCAAGCATGCTGTTTGCACTTGGCTGGGCCTCAGGGTCTGGCCTAGTGCCCATGAGGGCTGGCCTGCTTTGGCACCCCTGGTTACAAAGGCCGGTCATGGGCCTCCGCCTGGTCGGGAACGCCAGGAGCTGTTCACGGGCTGAGTCCTGGGTGCTGGGGGGAGAGGCATGGCTGGCACCTGGAGCTGGAGTGCAGGACAGATTCCTGGCTGTGGCTGGGCCCTGGGTGCTGAGCGGGGACAAGGCCCAGGCAGGCGTAGGCAGGGTGCAAACTCTTTGCGGGGGGAGGGGGCAGGCAAGAAGTCGTGCTGGGTGGTTCAGGTTGGTCTGGTCTGTATGTGGCATTCACACCTGTGGGGAGGAGCTTGGGGTCTGAGGTGCCAGAAAAGCTCAAGGTCACCTCCTGGCATCATACTCTCCCCTCCCCCTTCTTTTGGCCCCTCCCTCATCAGCTGGGTGGTGGACGAACAGGCATGGCTGGTCCATGAGGCTGAAGACATGGAGGCCCAGCAGGAGATGTAACCTGTCTGAGATCACACAGCCAGTCTGGAGGAATCAGGTCCTTGACTGAACACCTTGCATACTTTTCTCCCGCCCTCTCCCTCCCAATGGGAGTTCTGATGGACTCAGTAGCCCCTGGACTCTTTTCTGAGAAGGAGGGTTGGAATTCTAGCTCTGCCACTTACTCCTTCTGTGATCTTGGCCAGCCTCTCTGAGCCTCATGTTCCTCATGTGGGGAATGGGGATAATTATAACTCACTCCCAGGGCAATTATGGGTATTAGATAACTGGCCTCCTGGATGTTTCCAGAACATTCAAAGGATACTCCTGCCTTGGGGCCTTTACCGCTGCTGTTCCCTGTGCTCAGACAGCTCTTCTTTGTGCACAGATAGCCTGTGTAAAGTAGCCGCTTCCACCCAGCCACTCCGTGTCCCCCTCACGCTGCAGTATTTTCCCTTTCAGCGCTTTCAGCATTTAACAAGTACTGGTTTATGATCCAGCTGCTCCATGATGGCAGAGAACATGCGTGGCTCATATACCTACTCACACGACAGTTCTTGGTTATCTTCCCTTCTCCTTCCCGACACTTCCCAATACCTAATGGCCACTGTTTATTGGGCCCTTGCTGTGTGCCAGACCCTCCCTGTGCTAAGCGACTCACAGCTGAGCTCCGTGAATGTCACAGGGTGCCCCTCACAGCCGTGTCGCTTCCATATCAGGGATGAGGGGTGGGAGGTGCTGAAGTGACTTGCCAAAAGCCTCCCGACTGGCAAGTTGCAGAGCTGGGCCTCCAACCGGGTTAATCCTACCCCAGAGTTTACACTGTGCCACCTCCTACCTTGGGTTAACAAGATTGGAGCCTTCATCCAAACTTGGGGCTCAGAATCCATGTTTGACAGGATTGAATGAATCAGGTTTAGGGGTGGCTTTCAATATTTTGGGGGTCCCCCTTCCAGCCCTCTCTTCTCCTCCTGTGATTGGTTATTTACAACCGTTCCAACCTTCCCAGAATGACAGGTGCCCTTTGGCTGCGGAGCCCCAGAGACCAAGCCAAGGCCCCAGGGGCAGGGCAGGGAGCAGGGGGTGGGCGAGGTCCTGGCTGTCCCTGGGCTGTCCTGGGGCAGGTGGACAGGATGTTCGCCCAGGCAGCCGACATTCCTGGTCGAAGGTGGCAGGCAGTGGGAGATTTATCATTTCCGGTAACCCAAGTCCCTGGGAGGTGAATTCTCCCTGCCAAGGACACGCACCCCTTGCTTGCCAACCCTTCCTGCCATTTCCTCTGCTGGGCCTGTCTGACTGGGTCTTGGGGCGGGCCAGGGGAACCAGTTCTCAATCCCAGAGGTTGAGACTGGGGTCTCAGGCCTCGATCAGCCCACCGCAAAGACCCAGCCTAATGCCACCTTCCCAGAGTCATCGGTGCGGCCCGGACCCCAGCCTTGGGGAAGGATGGGAAGAAGGGGGCATTGTGGAAAGTGAAGGGCCCTGTATTAAGAGCCAGGACACCTGGGTCCTGAGTCTGCCTCTGCCATCAACTTGCAGGGAGACTTCTTCCTCTCTTCCTTGAGCTGCTACGTCCTCTCCGAGTACCCAGCACTGCTGTAAGAACTCTGCATACATAATCCAACTTCTCCTTGTAACAATACTCCAGTGGGGAGGGACCCTAAAATGAAGCTCCAAGAGGTCACGTCACCCAGAGGCAGTCAGGCAGAGATGGGTGTGAATTCAGCCCCTTCAACACTTGCTGGGCCTCCTTAATGTCCTTACTTGCCCTCTCTGGGCCTCGGTTTCCTTTTCTGATAAGTGAGGGTGTTGGGCTAGGTGATCCCTTTCTACCCTGACAGTCCAGGACCCAGGAATCCATCGGAGCCTTTTGTAGGCAGGTTCCTCTTGAGCCCTGTCTAGCCTGTAAGGGGGCAGAACAGGGACTGTTCTCCCCAGGGGTTTCTGAGGAGCTCACTCTCTTGGCGTGTAAGGTCTTGGTGGGGTAGGAGTGGGAGGAGAGGAAAGGCAAGAAGTGACACTTGAACCTAGTAAGTGTCAGACACTGGGTTA
This sequence comes from Phocoena phocoena, assembly GCF_963924675.1. Lineage (NCBI taxonomy): Eukaryota > Metazoa > Chordata > Mammalia > Artiodactyla > Phocoenidae > Phocoena > Phocoena phocoena. Next base: position 16,886,444 of record NC_089219.1, on the reverse strand, counting down.
AGCTCTTGGGTTGTCCTGTTGAATCTTCACAACAGCCTTGCGAGGTGGCTATTTTTTTTTTTTTTTTTTACTCTCTTGTTTTCCTTTTTATTCTCTTGATGATTTTTTTTTAACATCTTTATTGGGGTATAATTGCTTTACAATGGTGTGTTAGTTTCTGCTTTATAACAAAGTGAATCAGTTATACATATACATATGTTCCCATATGTCTTCCCTCTTGCGTCTCCCTCCCTCCCACCCTCCCTGAGGTGGCTATTTTGATTCCTGTTTTACAGATGAGGCATCAGAGGCTCAGAGAGGTCAAGTGATTTGCTCAGGGCTGCACAGCTAGGAAGTTGCCAGGCTGGGGTGTCCAGTCAGCTCTAACTGGTGTGAGGTGGCATGTGGCCAACACACGTTTCCTAGGATGGCTTTGATTTATGAATAAAGTAATATAAAAATAGTCTTTCCAGGCACTTCCCTGGTAGTCCAGTGGTTAAGACTCTGCGCTTCCACCTCACAGGGCGTGGGTTGGATCGCTGGTCGGGGAACTAAGATCCCACGTGCCATGCGGCGTGGCCAAAAAAAAAAAGTCCTTCCAAAACACTGTGAACATGTCCCAGAGTTTGAAATCCAGACTACATCTCCCAGGCTGCCTCTGACACCCGGAAGTGGCCCAAGAATCCTTTGTTAAACTGTTCTTCACGTTCACTTTGGAAAATATGGTCAGTGGTAATTATGGGTAGGCAGGAGTTCAGAGGAGCAAGAGGCGCGTGGGCTGCAGCAGACTGGAAAGGCTCGGCACTGAGCTGGGAGTGGAGCTGTGGGAGCTGAGAGGGGTCTGGGGTGGGGCCAGGCCAGGCTGAGTTCACAGGCTCCAAGAAGGGTCCCTGCAGGGCTTGCAACCCTAGCCATTTGCCAGGAAAACCACAAGGCCCCTCCTAGGACCCCCTTCCTACCCAGACCTGCCCAGCCACCTCCCCTCAGGGGGTCTGGGGCAGCCCAGGCTCCAAGCAAGGCATGTTCAACCTGCAGACCTTTGCTCCAGCCCCTCCACCCTCACCCCAGACTTCCCAGGGAACTGGGGAAAGGGCTACGGGGTGGGGCAGTGAGGCCTGCGTCCTGGCCAGTGAGCCCGGCAGGGCCAGGCACCCTGGGATTTGAGCAGTTGGCAGCATGAGGCCTGAGATGACGCCAGCCAGCCGGCTCCCACCCCCTCCTGCTGCGGGGCCCTTGGCCCTGAGGCCCCAGCAGCTGTCAGCAAGGAAGGGTGACAGGACGACCAGAGGTGACCTCTCAGCCCACCCCTCTCCCCCTACTTGGGCCAGGCCCAGAACTCATACCAGCTGTTGTCAGCCACTGCCAAGCCTTGTTCCAGAGCCAGCAGTGGGCACCCCCGTCCTCTCCAGGACATCTTCCCACCGTCCTTCATAGCTGCTGACCCTGGGGAGGGGTTGGGGCTAACATGGGGGACATGGTCACATCCCTAAATCCCTTTGATTTTACTAATGACACAAAGGAACAAGAATAAACGCTCCTGTTTTTATGGAAGAGAAAACAGTTCCAGAGAGGCCAAGTGACTTGCTTGAAGTCACACAGCTACTGAATGGCTGAATTCAGGCTCTTGGCTCCCAGCTCAGTGCTCACCCCGCTGCCTTTCTTGGAGGTGTTTTTGTGCAGGATCATAGAGACTTCAGCATTCCTGGGTTTGATTCCCGCTTGTAGTTTTAGGCTGCTTTGTAGCTTCAGGACCCCAGGCAAGCTCCTTAAACTTGGAGTGGAACTCGCATTTTCTTGCTTATAAAATAATAATAGTACCGACCTCTTGGGATTGCTGAGCAAATTAAATGAGATAATCAATGTATAGTACTTAGCATAAGGCCTGGCATGGTCCAAGTGCCCAAAATGAGATCTGGCAATATTATTACCAAAGAGTATTAACCACCTGTGTACTCAGCACTGTGGGTGGTTCTGTGGGGATTACAGACACATTCCACAAATATTTATATCAGTCAATAGATATTTATTTGGCACCTACTGTGTGCCAGGTGCTAGAAAAAGAGCAGTGACAAAACAGACAAGATTTCCACCCTGCTTACCTTCTCCCCCACATGGTAGCTGGGGAGACACAGCTTCATTTTAACGAAGCCTCCAAGTACTTTTACGCATACTGGTGGTATTATCCAGATTTTGCAGATGAGAAAACTGCAAATGCAGAAAGTGTGGGCTGAGAAGATCAGTGGCTGAGCAGGGGCCAGGACCCAGCTCCTCCAAGGGTCTTAGGTAGCGGCCCTGAGGGCTTCCTGGAGGAGGAGGCGCTTGTGCGACATCCCTCGGGGCCTTAAGGCCTGGCGGGAGAGGTTGGGACACGTCCACCACAATATGAGCAGCAACAATTTCAGGAAGGCCTTACAGAGGTCAGGGCCTCTTGTTCCCCAGGAATGAGGCCCAGCCAGAGCTTTAAATACCCCATGCAGCCCAAAATAGCCCCCATTGTCTTGGCCTACAGCTCGGGAGATCCAGGAGAATCCTGAGGGAGGCAGACCTTGGAGGTGGGGAGCAGGAGGAGGTCTCCAAGCACTTCCCTCTAGGGTGCGGGTGGTGTTTTTGTGAAGACTCTTCCATTTGGCTCTTGCAGGAAGGCCTGCCTTGTGGAAAGGGTGGAGCAGCTGCCTAGACTCTGCGTGAGCAACGTGCAGCCAAGGGGGGAGCCTGGTGGGTGGGGGACTCCCAGAGAGGGCCATGTGCCCAAGTGAAGGTGCTCCTTTGTACCCCAGGGATGTGTGTGCTTTGGCCCACTGGGCCCTCCTCTGTGGGCAGGCCTAGCCAGGTGCCCTGCCCCGGGCCTCCTGGCACCCTCTCCTGCTCTGGCTATTTTGGGCACTGGCTGTGTTCAGGCATGGGGAGGGATGGGTAATCCTGCCCAGAGCGAGGATGCTGGGGGCACTCCCTGGACCACCATTCCAGCTTCTTGGATCTTTGAACACTATGGCCTCTGCCCCTGACCTCATTGTCAAAGGGTCATGGTCAGTGGACTCCAGTGGGATGCCGGCCCCCCTGCAGCAAGGCTAAAGAAGGGTGCCAGGTAAATCTTTACCCTCAGGGCTTTCATGCTGTCAGTATCAGGAATAGTTGTGCTGCTGCTTCTTTTTTTTAAAAATTAATTTATTTTATTTTTGGCTGTGTTGGGTCTTTGTTGCTGCGCGCGGGCTCTCTCCAGCTGCGGCGAACGGGGGCCACTCTTCGTTGCGGTGCGCGGGCTTCTCGTTGTGGTGGCTTCTTTTGCTGCAGAGGATGGGCTGTAGGCACACGGGCCTCAATAGTTGTGGCACGTAGGCTCAGCAGCTGTGGCGCACGGGCCTAGCTGCTCCGCGGCGTGTGGGGTCCTCCTGGACCAGGGCTCGAACCCGTGTCCCCTGCATTGACAGGTGGATTCCTTAACCATTGCGCCACCAGGGAAGCCCAGTTGTGCTTCCTCTAAGCAACCGGTTTGTTTTTACCTCCTGGGACACAGAATCCAGGGACCGGTCAGGTTTCCTTCTTCCCACTGGCCACTGGAAAACTTAGAACCCAATGCATTGTCACTTTCCCAGACCTCCAGAATTGAGCACATGCTTCCCGCCTACTCGTCTCACTCCAGTCCAGGCCCTGTCTGCTGTAATACAGTTTTGCTTATGCGTCTTTAGTTAGTTTTCTCTTGCTGTTACGTGTATATCTTTGTTAGCTGCTTTGAGTCTTTCTGGAACAGGGTAGTGGGGGAGGTGTAAACAGGTAAATGATGATGATGAAGATGGTAACCCTTCGCTGGTCAGTTTCCTGAAGTCTGTTCCTTATGGCTTGGTCCTCACTTTGTAATTCCCTCCCCGAGCCCCGCTCTCTCTGCTGGTGGGAGTCACAGCCTAGAATTTTAGAATTCTAACATTTCAGGGTTTCAGAGTCATAAAATGGCAAAGCCAGAAGGAACCTTTGGGATCGTCTAAGCTGAAAACTTTTAAACTTATTATTAAGCAGTGCAACCCTTGTTTACATCAAAATAATGGTATTTTGGTTAAATACTATTATATTTTGATAAATAACAGCAAACACCTATAGAGCCTCCACCATGTGGTAGCATTTTACAACAACCCTATGAGGTAGATACTATTATTATAAATTATCATGCCCATTTTACAGCTGAGGAAACAGGCACAGAGAGGTGAAGTGACTTGCTTACAGCTAACCAGGGACTGAACCAGACATATTATGTAGAAGGTCAGAATATAAAATGGGAAAAGATGGAATTTGTTTTTCATTGAAGTGAGTATTTGGGGGAGTGGGCCCAAACTCTACCTGTTCCCCGCCCACCCCCTGAGGACAGACTGGAAAACAGTGATCTAGGCCTACTGCGTCATTTGACAAGGGAGCCTGAGGCCCAGAGAGGGGAAGGGACTTGCCCAAGACATCGGGGTGAGCTGGAAGCCCGTTCTCCATCCCTCATGGCCCACCTGCTGCCTGGAGGACCACCAACCCCTCCCACCTCCCCTCGCCCCCAGCATTCCCCGTCCCCATCTCTGCACTCAGCAGCTGAGCCCTCCCTCGATCACTCCGCTCCCTTTGTCTTTGGGCGTGGATACCCTGGGACCTTCTCCTTGATCCTAGGGCACTGGGAGTGACCAGGTGCTGGGCTCCCCTCCTTGTCCTCTCTGAGGGACTCATCTTCTGAGAGGGCAGCTGATGGCCAGGGAGGGAAGGAGCAGCTCCTGTCTGGGTTTTCTCACCCCGGGAGAGAGCGTATCCTCCTGCCACCAGCTAGCTGTCACATGGCCCACTTTTCCTTTGTCAGCACTTCTCATGTGGCCTTGGGGCTTTTCTGTCTTCAGGAACCCCCTTTTCAAAACCCCTGTGGTGGTGGCTCATAGCTTACGTCTAAAGCCTTCCTTTGGGAGAGCCTGTTGGCAGCTAGCTGAGGGAAAGATGGATGTTTGGGTGGGTGTTCCCAAAGTATGTTCTGTGGAACCCTAGTCCCATGAGGTCTGCATGAAGAAAGGGTTCCAAATTAAGCACATTTGGGAAACACTAAATAGTTGTCCCCCTTCCCTCATCATGGTATTTGGGACATTTAAGACTTAGGGAACCAGCTCAGCTTTGTGCAGCCAGCCTTTCCCAGACGTGTTTGTCTGCATGACCTTCCCTCATACCTATTCCTGTCCAGAGTTACTATGCCCTAGAATGGACATTAGTCATGAGGAAAGGGGATGGGGGGGGGAGGAGTGCTTCAAAAGGAAGGGGCCCTTCCTCTTATTTCCAGCTTGTTGCCCACAGGCCTATCTTCAACCATGGGCTCGGCCCTGCCTGCCCCTCCTCCCCCTCCAGGAAGCAGATGAGGAAAGCCCCAGGGGCAGGGGGAGCTGGCCTTTTTGGCTGCAGCTGTTGGGCTGCTATTCCAGCCTGTTTTTTCCTGTTGCCGATGCCCACGGGAGCAAGCAGGAATGGAGTCACTGAGGCCTGGCTGTCTGGCTGCCTTGCGCAAGGCCCTGGAGCCAGAGCTGTGGGCCTGCTTGCCTCTGAGATCCCCGCCTGTTCCCTGGGATGCTGGTCTGGGCAGCGGGCAGGTCTCTCCTCAGTGACCGTGGACAGCTTCTTGTGTCCCCAGAGATGGGCCTCCTGGCTGCAAAGCTCCAGGTGTCAGAGATGGCAGGAGGAGGGCTCAGGTAGGACAGAGTTCCCTGTTTGGAACCAGGGGTCTGGCTTCAGTGTCTCTGTGGCCATGGGCAAGTCACCTTTCTAAGACTGTCTCTTGATTTGTAAACCCCATTCATTCATTAATTTAACAAATATTATTGAGCATCTCCTGTGTGCCAGGCACTTTTAGGGGCTGGGGATTCAGCAGTGAACAAAATGGACAAAGTCCCTGCCTTCACGGAGCTGATGATAAACATGTAAAATGTAGGGTAGAATTTAAGTGGTGAGGTCGTCTGAGGCAAAGTAAGGGAAGCGACAGAGAGCCAACTATAATGGATTCTGGACCTGGAATATAGTCGGGTGGGTCTCTCTAGAGGTGACATTTGAGCAAAAACCAGGGGAAGAGGAATGTGTACACCTGGGGGTGGTGTCCCAGGCAGGGGACACAGCAAGTGCAAAGGCCCTGAGGTGGGTGGGGGCTTGGTGTGTTAGAAATGTTGAGACAAATGTGGCAGGGAGTAGGGAGGGCACAGTAGGAGAGGAAGTGCAGAGGTCTGTCTAAGTATATACACGTGTGTGTAGGTAGATCACACAGGACCTGGTTGGCCATAATACGGGCTTTTTTCCTAATTCTTTGGTGAGTCGAGAGCAGTTGGAAAGGCCTAACCTAGTCTGTTCAGGCTCGTTGTTAGTGGTGTCTCATGTCATTGAAAATGTGTGGAGCACTCCCTGCGTCCTCCCGTAGGACTGGCACTGCGCTAGGGACTTCATTCATGAAATCTGTGGGTCGTGACCCCAGAAGGCATGGGCACACCCGACCAGGTTGCTGTGGCCTCGAAGGCCCGTAGGCACGCCAGTGTTCCATGGCCAGAGAATCTGAGGACCGAACCGGGCTGTGGGCAGGAGGCAGGCACGTGAACACCACGGGCGCTGTTGGCACCAACAGTACTTGGTGGATAACGTCCAACCCCTGGGCACCTTCTTGCTGGGCGGCCCAGCCCGGAAGCTGCCACTCGGCCACTCCCACCACAGTGGCCCCACCTGGCACATGGGTGGGGCAGGGACATTTCCCAGTAGCTTCCTGCTTCCTCCCTGTACGTGGCAGGCAGCACACGCAGCACCAGGGGAGACCCATGCCTGGAGCGTAAGAGCAGGAAGAGAGTGTGGGGACTCCGGGGGCACTGGGAGCGTTGGGCTCTGTGACCAACACCATGATAACAGCACGAAAAGGGGCACTGCTCTTTAGTGGAAAAGCCCATTCGGGGCTGGTTTCCTTTGATCCTCTGCCACCTGACACACCATGTCCCACTGCACCAAACTTCTTCCTGTCCCTCAGCCCACCTTCCTTCTGCCTGGTGCATACTCTGTCTCCCTTCTCCATCCTGCTTAGGCAAAATCATCTTCAAACCCAGATGAATTGTCATTTCCTCTGGGAAACCCTCCCCAACCTCTGCCCAGCCTCACTAAGTGGGGCGGACCCTCCTCTGGCCTCTCCTAGCCTCTGTCCTTCCTCTGCAGAGTTCTCTGCACACTGTGTTTTCATCACTCGGTTTCGTGGTCTGTCTCCACTAGGCACACGGAGCTCCGTGACCATCTACTTCCTCATTTTATCCTCAGGGCCAACACCTATTAGATACCCAAAAAGTAGAGGTCAGAGTGACTGGAATTGAACCTTATGGGGTAGGTCTGATCGATGACCCTTTTTTAACAGATGAGGAAGCTGAGCCCACCCAGCTAGAAAGAGGCCGAGGTGGCCTAGGTTCGGGGCTGTGCACCCTCTCTGCCCCACCGGTCGCATCTCTCTGAGACGCAGGGATAAATTGCTCTTGCTTGGCCATGGCTGTAGCAGACCCATTCGGGCGCCGGCCCCAGCTACATTAGAGGGGCCTTCAAGGCAGAGCCCGGGTCAGGTCTACTTGCGAAAGGGCGAGACAAATTCAGGGTCTTTGGCCACACTTCCCAAAGCAGGTCACCCTTCATTCTACTTGCCTCTCTCAGCAGCCCCAGGAAGGAAGCAAACAAAGCAGGGTTCTTTGCTTTGGGAAGTGCGGCCAAAGACCATTTTTATCACCAAGAGAAATGAGACCTGGCAGGATTGTAATCCAAGGGCAAGGTGTCCTAGGATGGATTTCAGGGAGTGTGTGACTCAGTCCCCTGCTTCTCTTGGGATGAGGTGTTATGGCCTCGATTTTACCAATGGGGAAATGAAGCCCAGAGATAATTCTGGTATATGCTAGCTGTGTGATCTTGGGCAAGTCCTTACTTTCTGTTTCTGAACTTTGCTTTCTTTTGTCAAATGGGCTAATTCCTACCTCAGGGTTGTTGGGCAAGTTCGTTTGTTCATTCATTCATTCTTTCATCTTGCCACCTAATCAACAGATTTTTAAAAAATATTTGTTTATTTATTTATTTACTTTGGTCACTCCGGGTTTTAGTGGCCACACGGGGGATCCTTTAGCTGCAGCATGCGGACTTCTTAGTTGCAGCATGCATGCGGGATCTAGTTCTCCAACCAGGGATCGAACCTGGGCCCCCTGCATTGGGAGCATGGAGTCTTACCCACTGGACCACCAGGGAAGTCCCTCAATCAGCAGATATTAATTGAGCACCTACTATGTGTTGTCTGTCCTGAAGATGCAGCAATGATCAAAACATAAAAATCACTGTCCTGTCCTCCTGGTGCTTTGGCTCACATTGACTGAGATGGCTGCAGTTTGCTAAAAGGGAAGGGTGTCAAGGGGCTTGTCCAGGGTCACATGGTGAGTTTGGGGCAGAGCTGGGATGAGAAGCTCCAGGCCCCAGCTTCCCACTCCCTTGGCCAGGGTCGAAGACCCTGACTGGGCCTCAGCACTCCCTCGGGATGCTGGCTGGAATGCTGCCTTTCCAAGTTCCAGGCCATGGTACAGAGGGCAGGGGTCAGAAGGAGGGGCCTGCTGGCAGCTGTGCCTCTGAGCTAGCACAGGGGCCCCACTTTCAAACTGGATTTCTGTTGCCTTAGCTGTGTGTACTTGGGCAGGTGGCTTGCCTTCTCTGAGCCTCTTTCCTTATCTGAAAAGTGGGGGAGCCACCAGTATCTGCCTTGTGAGGTTGCGGGTTTGTGTGAGATAAGCCTTGTACAGACCTTATCTCAGCGTCTGCACGTGGTGAGCCCTTGATGAGCCTCGGCCATTCTCCTTATTTGGGGGATCTGTGTCCTTCCTGGCCACCTGGCTGGCGAAGATCCTGCCGCCTTGGGAGCCCAAGTGTGGGAAGCTGGCAGGGCTCCCGAGTGGCACGGGCAGTGCAGGCATGCCAGAGGAGGCTGCGGCCGCCTCCTTTCCGGCCCGGCGCCCCTCTCAGCCTGCCAGGGGATTAAAGGCCTTTTGGCCTTTGTGTTGGGTCCTCCCGCCCCTGGCAGTTTGCACAACAAAGTGCTGCTCTGACAGATTCCTTCCCCTTTGCCATCTGCTGCCCGTGGACAAGGTACCCAGCAGCCTGGGGGTGGGGCATGGCACCTTGACCCCGTATCTGGGGCCTGGGTTGTAGCAGAGTGTGGGGAGCACTTGTGGAGTTATCTGGGAGCCTGCGTCACAGCAGAGTGGGAGGAGGAACTTGTCTGAGTGTGGGTCCCTCCCTGGAGATTTCGGGGCCTCGGGTCACGCTTTTGCTGGTCCCTCCGCCTTGGGTGGGGGAGGGGGCAGAGTCTGTGCTGGCAGAAGGCAGGTGGGCAGGCAGCAGCTCGTTTGTCCCCCACCCGCATGCTGTCTCTGGATTTTGATGGAGTGAGCTCACTCCAGGCAGCTGCAGCCACCCTGGGGACTGCGGTACTCAGGCCTTCCTGCCCAGCTGTGGGGTGGTGGAGGGCTCAGCCCCAGGCCTGGACCATGGGGAGGTGAGGGGAGGGCATGAGCTGGCTGCCCAAGACATGGGAAGAATGTCTCTGGAGAAGCCCGAAGTCCCCCAGTCCTCCCAGAATCAACCTCAGAGCAGGCAGACAATTTGAGCCTTGAAACCAAGCTTCACCCCCAGCCAGGGCCCCACCCAGCCAGCCAGCCCAGGACCTGGGCAGCAGAGCTAGACCCCTCCCTTCATCCCAGACCTGAAGGTGACCCTAGGCCTGAGCCCAAATCCCAAGCCTCCGTGCGTCACTTCATCACCTCTCAGCCCTTCACCTCTACCCTGTGCCCCCTGCACGGTACTAATTCTAATGCTTATGGAGCACTAACTGTATACAAGGTACATGCTTACTCCCATTTACACGGACGGCGCTCTCTGAGCCTGCAAAATGGAAATAACAGTTATAAGTTCACAATCCCTTAATTGAGACCCTTGGAGTCAGCCATGTTTTGGAATTCAGAAGTTTCCAGACTTGAGAAAGGTGACATAGAGCATATGCCAGCTGTGATGTGACATCCTCGGTACAGTCTGGGGCGACACCCCATAATCAAACACATTAATATTGCTGCAGCAAAACGTATGACTGTTTACCCTAAGCGGAGTGGATAAGCTATTAATAGCTTCATGTCAGTTTAGGTCAGGACTTGACACCAAATGAGCTTGCTATAAACTTAACTAAAAACAAAACAAAAAAAACCACTCTTGGTTTTCGGAGCTCCTTGGATTTCCCTTATTGCAGATGAGGGATAGTGGCCCTGTAGTGCCAGCCCTCCTGGGTTGCTGTGAGGATTAGTTGAGTATGTTGAGGACAGGGCCTGGCACGGGGAAAGCCCTCCGCGGACAGTGACCATTTTTATGGTCGTCTCTTCACTTGCCGCTGTGTCTCTTCCTACAGCTTTGATTTTAGCAGCGCCGGAAACTCTTGTCTATACACGTAGCCTCCACAAGACCCACAAGCCTCACTTAAAAACTCCTTTTTACTTTTTTTTTTTTTTTTTTTTTGCGGCACGCGGGCCTCTCACTGTTGTGGCCTCTCCCGTTGCGGAGCACAGGCTCCGGACGCGCAGGCTCAGCGGCCATGGCTCACGGGCCCAGCCGCTCCGCGGCATGTGGGATCTTCCCGGACCGGGGCACGAGCCCGTGTCCCCTGCATCGGCAGGCGGGCTCTCAACCACTGCGCCACCAGGGAAGCCCCTAAAAACTCCTTTTGAAAACCCCACACCCCATATCCACTCTCTGTATCTGTACCTACCCCTGTACCCCAAAACCTCTGCCTTCTATACCCCTCGCTCATGGCTTGACCTTTCACCCCCACACTCCTCCCAGACATCCTTGGCTCCTTCTGCATCCTCACCCAGTCCAGGAGAGGAAGGCGCGGCCGATGTCCCCGGTCCCCAAGGGGCCTTTGCAGGACTTGGACCTGGAGCTCCGTGTGTGACCTCATCCTCACTGGAGGGCCTGGATCCAACCCAGCCTCTGAGAGTGGGTGCCTCCCAGAAGACCCCCGTCTGTTTGATATCCTGCCTGTCTGGTCCCCCCACTGCCTCACCCTGCCTGTGTTCAGGGAGCGCCTGGCCATTGTGTGTGTGGGGGCACTCTGCCCACACCTCCACCGCACGCAATTGTTCCTAGCAGTCTAGAACAGTCCTTGGCCTGTGTGAGTCAGCTGCCCCCTCCTTTCCTTCACCAGGAACCTGCAGGGTCTGGAAAATCCCCTTCTCTGTTTGACTCCTTCCTCTGTGACCCAGGCCTGCCCTCTGGACCCTTCCTGTCTGGCCCCGCCATCCGGCTCCAACGCCTGCCTGAAGCACTGGGTTCTTCTGGAAGGAAGCAGGGCTCCCTCACAGCCGGAGACAGGCTGCAGCGCAGGAAACCTGGGTTCTATTTCTGCCTTTGACCTTGGAGCCACTGATGGCCCTCCTTGGGACCTTAAGCACCCACTGTATGGGTCCAGGACGCTGCCGGCTCAGGCATCCCATGAACCATCCTGGGAGCTGGTCCGGTTTGGGATGGAGACTGGTCAGCCCTGGGCCTCCTGGCCCTGCCCACTGCTTGGGCTTCATGGCCAGCCCAGAGGCCCAGCTCCAGCCCCATGTCCTTTCCTGGGGAGCAGGGGCTTGGGGTAGGGAGCTCAGAGGTCCTGGGACAGTCCTGACTGCCAGCCAGTGGGGGCCATCCGCACCAGCTCATCCGTCTCAGGGGGTCACTGTCAGGGTCAGATGACACTGAGGCTGAGGAAATGCTCTGTAAACTGGGAATTGCAGTTGAGAGGCTATGTGGGAGTGACTCTCAGTGACCTCAGTTGTTTCGTCTCTTCCACAGCCTTTGTTACAGAGGTGGTGTGGTACAGTGGTAAGGACTTAGCTGTTGGAGCCAGACCACCAGGGTTCAAATCCCAGCTCTACCCTGTGCTAGATCTTCAAGCAGGTTCCTGACTCTGCTCCATTTCCCCGTCTTTACAGTGGGGTTACCTAACACCTGACCTGGGTTAACACCTACAAAATCCTTAAAGGAGTGCCTGCTGCATAGTAAGTGCTCAATAAATGTTAGTCCAAGTAGACCCTGGACTTTCCAGCTCTGAATCCAAATTCCCTTCTATGGTCAAGTCCTAAGACTTTTTTGTGCTAAGCAAAAGTCCTAAGCTCTTTTGTGCTCTTTCTGGAAGCTTCTTTCCAGCCTGGCTTCATCTCCCTTCCTAGATGTAAAATACAGCTGTTAAAACCTTTTGATCTTCAGCTTTCCACAAGTGAAGTCTCTGCTCTTGCTGGCTTGTGCCTTGCTGCAGGCCCTTATCTGACCCCAAAGCCTCAGGTCCTGGGGTAGGGACTGCGAGCAAGGGCAGGCTGGCATGCACAGAGACCATTTCCTGGGGTCCCTGGGGTGGAGGGGCTTCGGTCCAGGACCCGCCATGCTCTGGATTCTCTCCTCTCACTACAGATGTGTGTTCCTAGCATTTTTTCCAAGTTGAATCTTTGCTATTTCCTGTCCATTCCCAAGCCCCGGTGGCCTCTCCCTCCCTGGGAGAAGCTCTAGACCTTGCTTACCACCAGGATTTTCCTTTCCAGACAGCAGTCTGGTGTCTAGGGGGTGCCAGGAATCTCTGTGCACCGTGCATGCCCTCCACAGCCTTGCTTCCATGGGGAGGGAGAGGGGGTGGCAATGACACAAAGAGAGCCCTCCCCAAGTGGGGAGGGTCCTGCCCCTCTAACCTCCTCTGCTCAGTGTCAGTGCCCCTGCACCAGCCCTAGCCTCACTCCCTTTAGGTCAATCAGGGCCTTCTCAGGACCACCCCCGCCCCCAACCCAGTGAGAACACTGCCCTCTACCCCTACCCAGGGGAGGAAGGAGAAACCCTGGTAGGGGGCTAGTCTTGTGGTTCGTAACCCGTGAGTGTCAGAATCCCCTGAGCATGCACGACTCTCCCCAGTGGGGAGAGTCTGACTCAGCGGCTCTGAGAAGGAGCCCAGGAATCTACTTCTCACCAGCTCCTTGAGGTTCTAAGGCTTATTCCTGGATGCAGACCTCATGGGCATGGCCCAGAGGTCTACTGGCCACCCAGGGCTGGAATGGGCACTTGTCCAGAGGGAGGGGGAGGGGAAAGAAGGAACAGGAGGGACTTCCCTGGTGGTCCAGTAGTTGAGACTCTGCGATTCCAATGCAGGGGACGCGGGTTCAATTCCTGGTCGAGGAACTAAGATTCCACATGCCGCGCGGTGTGGCCAAAAAATAATGAAATAAAATACATGTGAATTCAAAAATATATATATTAAAAAAAAAAAAAGGAACAGGAGGAGGGATGTGCCCGTGGATTGTGCGGGGAAGGGCTTTAGGGGATAAGACATGGGCAGTGCTGACATTACGCAAGGCTTGGTAGCACTGCAAACACAAAGATGACCAATTGGCACCCAGCCCCTCCCCCCAGGGAGCTCCCAGCCTGGGAGGGAGATGCATATAGACTGCTTGGGGGTGGGTGGTACCTTCAGAACAAGTCATGTTCAGGAAGCAGCTCGAATTAATAGGTGATGACACTTTTGTCCATTCGTTTACTCAAGCATTTATTGAACATGGAGTGCTGAGAAGGTAGAGATGAGCTCATCACAGGCCATGCCTTCAAGGTGCTGTCATTCCAGTGGAGGTACAGGTCATTACAGTGTGAGCCCTGGAGGGCCCAGAACCCAGCCTAGGGGCAGAGGTGGCTGGAAAGGCCAAGGAGTCATGACAAAGCCTCCCAGAGGAGATTTTCTTTTGAGTCATATTTATTGAGGTGTAAATTACATACAATAAAACATACCCACTTTAAGTGTACAATTCAATAATGAGAATGAGTTGTATATAACCAGGGGACCGTTACTCCAAAAGGTTTCCTGTGACCCTTCCCGGACAGCCGCACCCAACCCCTGGTCCCAGGCAACTACAGATATTTCTGTCATTATAGATTAGACTTTTCCCCCCGTGGGTTTCATAGAAGTGAAATCGTATGCTATGGAGTCTTCCGTGTCTGGCTTCTTTCGCTCAGCATAATGTGTTTGAGACTCCTCCATGTTTCTAGGCCTATATGGAATTTGTTCCATTTTGTTACTGAGTAGTTAGAGGAGGTGATGTTTAGGTGAGTTTTGGAGGATGAACTGGAGTTAGGCAGGTAAACAAAAGGAGGAAGGGCATTCCAAAAGAGGCACCAGCTGAGAAAAGGCCAGAGGCTCCAAGACATGGGCTGTGTGAAGTTGGGGAAGCAGGGAGGGAGAAGGATTGGCTGTTTCTCTGTTTTTCTTCTTCTCTTTGGCCCTCTCTGCTGCTGCCACCACCTTTTCTAGCCAGTGAGGGCCGGGTTTGGTTTTCACAAGTGAGACTATTTCCTTCTAGTCAGGCTGGGCTCCCCAGATAGGGCTGAGGCCAGGGCAGGCCTGAGACACTCACGCCAGGCCATCTGGGGCTGGGTGTGTGAATCCATGCACTCTTGTGCTTGGGGGCTCTGGGGTTCCCTTGGGCTCTGCTGGGTTTGTTTTCCTCTAAGTTATTTTGTAAAACTCCTTTGGAAACACCTCAATCTTGTCTAAGTGGAAAGAGGCCTTCGTTGTCCGCACCCATCCCCAAGAAAGGCAGGGGTCATGGCTGCGGAGGCCCTTCTGCGCCGGCCTGCAAGGTGCGGGGTCCGAGCCGCCCCTCTGTGGAACAGGAGCCCGAGGTGGAGCTTGTGCTGGGCTCAGCTGCAGCCCGAGGTCACATGAGTTGACACCACGCCCGACCTGCCCCCGTTCAGCCCAGCAGCTGGGCTCCACCCCCGCTCCTGGGTGCGCAGATGATCCTGTCAGTGTGCCCACAAGTGCCAGAGCTGATCTCCAACGTGGCTGGAATGTGTTCCCCGTGGCCTGGAGATTTGGAGGCCAGACCAAGGCAGAAAGAGGTGGCCAAGACCGCTGGGGCGGGGGGGCAGGGGGCTGCTGTCGGCGGCAACAGCTTCAGTTGACCTCCCCTCCATTTCTGCTTCTGTCCCCCATCCATGCTGCCCCTGGCCACCCTGTCACCTGCCCACATCCCCCATCTTTGCTGGCCCCAGTCACCCTTTACCTGCCTGTGTGTCCCTGTCCACTAACTCATGTCCTGGATATCACTTGCCTTCTCCAAAGGAAGAAGAGTCGTCACTTACCAAAGTGATTTTAAGTTTGTTGTCGGGACTTCCCTGGCGGTCCAGTGGTTAGGACTCCGCGCTTCCACTGCAGGGGGCACGGGTTCAATCCCTGGTCAGAGAACTAAGATCCCACAAGACGTGCAGTGTGGCCCAAAACAAACTTATAAGTTTATTTGAGGATTCATGCAGGGGCTAATGAGATTTGGGGAAACTGAGTCAAAAACAATGGTACAGCCCCAGCCTGACTGTCTTTGCCAAACCGTGTCTGATTTAACTGCCGGAGGGCCTTGGGGTGGGACTCTGCCCCCCCCTTGAAGTGAGAAGAGGGGTCCTGGGCTTGGCAGGAGTTGGAGAGTTTGACACAATTGCTCGTGTGGTGTCCCACAGGTAACCTGCGGGCTGAGGGCATATGATGGCTTGTCCCTGCCCGAGGATGCAGAGACAGTCCCGGTGGGCCGTGCTGGCTGGAACTATTCAGACCTTTCTGACGATGAGGACTTCCTGGCTGATGAGGTCTCCGGAGGTGAGCAGAGGGTTCTGGTGGCTGGGAGTGGAAGGGGTAAGGACGGAATTGGGGTTCTTCCCACCGGTCCTTAAAGAGGCTCCAGGATGCTTGCCCAAGGTGGCACCTCAGGAGATGGACTAAGAAAGATATGGAAGCAACCTAAGTGTCCAGCAGCAGATGACTGGATAAAGATGTGGTATATACATATACAATGAGATACTCCTCAGCCCTAAAGAAGAATGAAATGTTGCCATTTGCAGCAACATGGATGGACTTGGAGGGCATTATGCTAAGTGAAATAAGACAGAGTAAGACAAAATACCGTATGATATCACTTATATGTGGAATCGAAAAAATACAACAAACTAATGAATATAACAGAAAAGAAGCAGACTCACAGATGTAGAGAACAAACTAGTGGGTTACCAGTGGGTACAGGGGAGGGGAGAAGGGCAATATAGCGGTCGAGGAGTAAAAGGTACAAACTATTAGGTATAAGATAAGCTACAAGGATATGTTGTACATCATGAGAAACATAGCCGATATTTTATAATAACTATAAGTGGAGAATAACCTTCAAAAATCGTGAATCACGGGAATTCCCTGGCAGTCCAGTGATTAGGACTTGGTGCTTTCACTGCCGGGGGCCTGGGTTCGATCCCTGGTCAGGGAACTAAGATCCCACAAGCCACGCGGCACAGCCAAAAACAAACAAAGAAAAATTGAGCATCGCTATATTGTATGCCTGTAACCTGTATAATGTTGTACAGCAACTATACTTCAATTTTTTTTTAGTTCAGAAAAAGAAGAGGTGGGCTAAAAGCTGCGTGCATCTTGAGCCCTGGTCCCAGTGACCGCAGGATCCTCCACTTAAAACTGTGCGACCCGGGCCTGGTGGCTGCTTCTCCTTACAGCCCAGATTGAGCAGGACCTAAGGGGAGGGTGGTGGGCAGTGCACGGTAGAGGATGATTACGGCCCCCTACTCCACTTCCTCCCATTCTCACCTAGAGGTCAATCTGACCTGGCGCCACCCACCCCATCCGTCCTGGTCCACACCCTCTCTGATGGAGGCTTCCAAGCTGGCTTTTACAGGCCGGCCCTCCCTAAGTGTGGAGAGGAGGCAACAGCTGTGTTTTCATGACCTTCCCCACCGTGTGCCAGGTGCCCAGAACAGTGCCTGACACCCAGTAGGTGCTCAACAAAGAGTCTCTCTTTTACTTGTAGATGGTGTGGGCAGCGGGGACCTGGGCAGCGGGGACTTCCAGATGGGTGAGTATCTGAGGGCATCGCACAGGCCCCCATCCTGCCCCCGGGGAAGCCCCAGAGTAGGTCTTCCCAGCCACAGAGGCGGCATCCCCTGGACTGAAGGCCTTGAGGGCTCTTTGTGCCTGCCATGGGGATGGTCTCATCCCCGCTGAGTGACAGTTGGGTGCCTTGGTTGGCCAGTCCCTGCAAGGTTGGGTATGGACAGGTTCTGTGCCTGCCTGTGCTGGGAAATGCCCGGTTCTGATAGGGACTGAAAGTCAGCCACTCAGCATTCAAAGCCAGATTCTCACCTCCCTGGGCGGCTCAGCTGTGGAGTCCTTCCCCAGAGCCCTCCTTGGGGGTGAATGCTGCAGACTGGGGGACCCCAGGCAGGGGTGGGCAGACAGAGGGGACTCTGTGGCACAGGCATTCGGGTAAGCCAAGAGCTGGACCTGGGAGGGAACCTGCCTTAGGTCGGGTCACCTGCTGGGAAGCCGAAGTTCCTGGGTTGGGGAAAGAGGGTTGGGCTTCCTGGAGGGAAAGGAATCAGGCCTCCATCAGCTGCCCACTCTGCCAGCACTCCAGGTGCACAGCCAGAGCAGGAGCTGGCCCAGCGCTGGGACCGGGGCTTCAGAGTCTCTGTTTCCTCCCACCCTGGGATTCTGGCGAGAGAAGGAACTAGTCGGGACAAAGCCATGCGGTTCCTGCTGCCTTCTCTGGGAGCCAGTGCCTGGGCACAACGTGATCAGGGCCAAGGATGGAGCTCAGCTCAGAGTCACCACTGGGCGGCCCCGCTGCATCCCTGTGCTGCCCACCCCAGCAGGCCTTGGGCGTCTCTGGCCTGGGTCCCTCCAGGGACGGGGTTGCCTCCCTACGGCTGGAGTATCAGAAGCATCCCAATGCCAGAGGGTGGCATCCTAACCGGGCCAGTATGGATAGGAGGGTTGACCCCTGGGTGGCACAGTCCTGACTGTGACCTCCCAGCACCTGGGACGCAGGCACTGCCTGAAGCTTTTCCATGTGTAGGTCTCTGCAGAGCTACAGATGCCTGGGAGCTGGGTGGGGCCTGTGTGTGGGTGTCAGGTGGGCCCCATGCACACCCCAGAATGGCCTATGCTGTTGTGTCTCTGGGAGCTGCCTCTGGCCAAGCCAAGTCTGCCTGCTGAGGCCCTGGGCCAGTCCACCCTGTCCCTTCAGAAATATCTAGAGCCCCCTTCCAGGGGACTGCTCACAGCAGCCCCACCTGCTTTGAGTGGTCCTTACTAGCCCACCTCCTCCCATGAGAAGCAGCTATGAGGGCAAGAGAAGCCAGAGGTGGGGGAAGGATGGGGATGGGGGGCAGCAGCTGGGGAGGGCCCAAGGGCAGGGCAGGAGCCTTTCCTTGTAGGTCTTGTAGGTGGGGCTGATCTGTGGGAATATGTGGGGCCTTAGGCCCTCCGGACCCAAACGCTGGCACCAGCCCGCTGCCCCTGGGGCAGGTCCAGGCAGCTGGGCTGAATCTCAGCCCAGGGGGCATCAGATAAGTCTCCCTGATTCCCAGGGTCAGGGTGCCTGCTTCAGCCTTGCCCAAGGGCAGGTCCCTCCTAACTCTGGTGAGCAAGGGCCGTCCTGACCATGATGGGGCCATGCCTGGCCACCCCTTGACTGACCCAACCCCCGACCCTGGAATGTCTGAGATGGCTCCTCCCTCACCCCTTCCCTGGGCAGGGTTGCGGCTCCCCTTGGCTCTGTCCCAGCCCTGACTGCCACCCCCAGGCCAGGACCCCTCCTGGACAGCTCCTGGCTCTGCCTCCCCACCTTGGGAACCCTGCCCACCTCCCCTCGCCCAGTCTTTCCACCTTCTGACTGTCTCTTTGTCTGTCCTGCTGACAAACTGTCTACGTGTCTCCCCTGTTCCCTCCCTCCCCTGCCTTGGGCCATCTCTTTCCTACTCTGTGTGTCTCTGTCTCACGCTGCCTTTCTCCCTCCACCTCTTGGACTTGCATCTCTGCTTCCATGTCCCTCTGTCTTTCCCTCTTTTCAATCTGCCTTTGTCTCGTCTTTTCTCTCTCTCATTCTCCCCACCACTTTCTCTCTGTGTCTCTGCCTATATCTATCTCTCTGTGTCTCTGTCTCCATCTCTCTGTCTGCTTCATCTCTTTCTGTTTTCTGTCTCCATCAGTCTCTGTGTCTCTCTGTCATTTCCCCGCTCTGTCTCTCCCTTTGGTCTCGCCACCTCCCTGCTGTCTCTGCCCTTCCTCACCTCCCTCTCTGCAGGCCCTGGGCCACCCCCGGGCCACCCTCCAGTGGCTGGTGTGATGGTCTTGGAGCCCGATGAGGAGACGCCTTTCCCTCTCTCCCTCCCCCTCCTCTCTCCCAGCTCTTCCTCTCACTCCTTTGTCTTCTTTTCCTCCCCGGCCTGCACTTGGTCACACTTGAGGGTCAGAGGCACCTCTCTGCAGGGTCTGGGGCCAGGCCTGCCTCTGTCCCCACCCAGCTGGCCTCACCTTCTCCCCTGCCCTAGCCGGGCACACAATCTAAGCACAGTGGGCCGGACCCCTGATGTAGGCAGGATGGGTGCAGCAACCTCTCGGGGAAAAGGCTAGGGCCTCGGGCCTCGCTGATCCTGGGGACCCAGAGGGACTGGGCTGAGGTTCGGGGGCTCAGGTGTGTGGGGGACGAGTTCTGTTGAGCAGGGACTGGGTATCGAGCGTAGGTGGGGTAGTTGGCTCCGGGGCTGGGGGTGGTCAGGTGTGCGTTCCCCACCCCACTCCGGGTGCCGGGCAGCTCTGGGCCTCCCGTCCCTCCAGCCATTGGCTCCAACTGAGCTGTCCAGATGGGGTCAGATGAGGGCCAGCGTGGAGCTGGTCAGCCAGGCAGGCGCCCAGAGAGCACTCCCACCCCAGTCTGCATCATTCCCATCAGCACCCTGAGCTCTGGGGGCTGGTTCCTGAAACTCTCCTTCTGCCCCAGCCCTCAGATACCTGCCACGGGGAGGCCGCTCAGGGTGGAAAAGGGGGTGTGCTCATCCTGACCTGCCCCTGATCTGGGAGAAGACAGGGGGTGGGCTCAGGTTGGAGGGTCCGTGCCCTTCCCAGGCCCTAGTAGAAAGGGACTTTGTGGAGCCTCAGCCCCCTCCCCCAGCAGCGGGCACATTCCTGGGCAGAGGCCTGGCCTCCTCGCCCGCGCTGGGCCGCAGGGCTGAGGCCAGGGGCCAGGGTGGGGGACTTTCAATGGGCCTCTGTGCCAGCTCACAAGAGGCCTCTGTGGCCAAGCTCGCGGCCCTCACGCTCCAGCCCACGGGGCCCCGCCCGCCCGGCATGGTCCCTGTGATTCAGTGCAGGCAGCGCTGCCCTCACAAGCACCTTCTCTTGGTGCAGGAGTTCCCTCCGGCTGCTTGCTAGGCTGCCACCCTGATGTGCCCAGGACTTGCTCCGTGAGCCGCAGAGGGGGAGGGTCCAGGCGCAGAGGGCGTGTGCACCTGTGGACCTGCCGGACAGAGTAAAGGGGAAAGAGGACAGGCCCAGCCAGTGCCACTCCCTGCTCTGCTGCCCACACGCTGCTCGTCTGTCACTTCTCAGAGCCCACTTCTGCCTCAGGCACAGCTGCTGTCCCCTTTGCCTGGAGTGCGCTTCTCTCAGGGGCCTCCCAGTACCTTACTCTCTGCCTTCAAGCATCCCCTTTGCGGAGAGGCCTTCCTGGCTGCCCTGGGGAAGTAGCGAGCTACCCCCACGCCAGCACGCCCGCTCCCCCAGCCCTTGTTTTTTTTCCCTCATAGTCCATATATTCCTTGCCCATTTGTTCTATTTCCTTTCTCCTCCCCCTAGAGAGTGATCTTTATGAAGTTCACTGCTATATCCCTTGCCCCTAAAACACTGCCAAGCATATGAAAGACCTTCAGTATAGATTCGATAAAGCAATGAATGCCTCTCTCAGATGGGAAGAAATAAAACCAAATCCATTCCTTCAGTTTGTCTTAAAGACCAGAGATAGGGGCTTCCCAGGTGGCGCAGTGGTTGAGAGTCCGCCTGCCGATGCAGGGGATACCGGTTCGTGCCCCGGTCCGGGAAGATCCCACATGCCGCGGAGTGGCCGGGCCCGTGAGCCATGGCCGCTGAGCCTGCACGTCCGGAGCCTGTGCTCCGCAACGGGAGAGGCCACAACAGTGAGAGGCCCGCGTACCGAAAAAAAAAAAAAAAAAAAAGAAAAGACCAGAGATAATACAGCTAACGCATGCAGCCCCTAGTGTGAGCCAGGTACTGCCATAAGCATTTTACATTCATTATCTTATTTCATCCTCCCAACAGCCCTCTGGGGTGGGCACTACTATCGTCCCTGTTTTATAGATGAGGAAACTGAGGCACAGGGAGATTAAGTAACTTGCTTAAGGTCACAGGGCAATTTTAAGTTACTTTAATTGTAAGTGGAAATTCTGCTCCAGAGGCTGAGCTTTTAACCACTAAGCTATACTGCCTCTCATATAGTAATAGCTCATATTATATTGCCCCTACTATGTGCCAGGCTCTGATCTAAGCACTGTGTGTGCGTGTGTGTGTGTGTACATATATATGATTCATTTGCAACTCATATTTATAACTTCTATTATGAACTCTGAACATTATGAGATTTAATGTGCATAAAGTGTATATAGTAGGTGCTTAATAAACAATAGTTGTAAGTGTATGCTCACCCCAATCTGCTATGAATTTATTCCGCAATCACTTATTAGGCACCTACTCTGTACCAGGCTCTATGCAAGCACTGGGGTACAGGGTGAATGAGATCCAAGATTTCTCCCCATCAAGTTTATAGTCTAGCAGTAGAGAGAAAGATGACAGCAGCTCCTGATTCCCTAGCACTTGCTCTATGCCAGGCGCTGCATCTTCGTGCACAGGGAGATGGCCTTGTAAGCATGATATCGTTTATTCCCCACAGCAACCCAGTGTGGTAAATGGAATTAATATGCACATTTGACCAAAAGGGAAACAAGTTCAGAGAGGTAAGGTCCAGGCCTGATGTGTGGCTGACCTCAGAACCCACGATCTTTATGACGATGCTCTGGCAGGATCTGTGCCACGTGGGGTAGCAGGTGCTCTGATGGGAGAAGCCAAGGGGCTGGGGGACCCCCAGAGAAGAGGCCTCTACCCAGCCAGGGTTGGGAAAGGAGGGCAGCTCAGGCAGTATTCTTGGAGGAGGTGATGACTGAGCTGAACCCTGAGGGTGATGACCGGCGTGAATGGGGGGGTGGGGAAGCATGTCATGGTCACTCTCGAGTAATTTCTGTGCCAAAAAAAAAGGGGGACTTCCCTGGCGATACAGTGGTTAGGACTCAGTGCTTTCACCGCGGGGGGCCCGAGTTTGATCCCTGGTCGGGGAACTAAGATCCCACAAGCGGTGCGGCGCGGCCAAAAAAAAAATTCTGTGCCAGGTCCACCTCCTCTGGAAGCCACCCCTTCTTACCCAGCCTTCCTCTGAGCCAGTGGAGGTCTTCTCTTCTGCACTGTCACTTGGTATCTGGATCGGGCCATTCTCCCTGTTAGTTGAAGCCATTCACTCAAGGGTGGGGCCTCGGCTTTGATCCCTGGGCGGCCTGCCAGGGTCACTGCAGCACGTGCTCCTACAGGTAGAGCTGGGCACAGCCGTGGGCACGCAGGTGTCAGCCTCAGCGAGAGGCCTCTGGGGACCATCCCCCCCGTTTCCACCCACTGGCCCAGCTGCCTGAGGCCACTACCTGCCAGGCTGGGCCCCTCATAGTGACCCCCCCCCAACTCCTTTCTGCAGTTTATTTCCGAGCCTTGGTAAATTTCACTCGCTCCATCGACTACAGCCCTCAGCTGGAGGATGCAGGCTCCGAGGAGTTCCGAGAGGTGTCCGAGGCTGTGGTAGACACGGTGAGGTGAAGGGGCTTTGGGGAGCTCGCCGAGTATGGCAGGGCAGGACTGAAGGTGGGGTGAAGGGATCTGGAGGCTGATGGTGCCGTGTCCCTCTCCAGCTGGAGTCAGAGTACTTGAAGATTCCTGGAGACCAGGTTGTCAGTGTGGTGTTCATCAAGTGAGCAGGGTCCCCTGGGGTGGGGGGTGGGGGCTGGTGAGGGACTGGCAAGGATGGGGAGGGGCTGGGCGCCAGGAGGGGAGGCAAGAGAGGCCTAATGGGCTGAACCTCTGTTGGTAGAAATTTGGGAATCGGTAGGGTACAATTTGGACTTTAAGTTGCCTTGCATGGGGTACAGGCTAACCAGAAGCAGGGGGAGAGTCAAGAGATCAGGTCTGAGCGTCAGGCAGGGGGCCAAGGGAGGAGCTGAGACCCCAGACATCTTCCTCACCCTGCTGCCCTGCCCCTGACACCCGTCCCTAGGGAGCTGGACGGCTGGGTCTTTGTGGAGCTGGATGTGGGCTCCGAAGGGAATGCAGATGGGGCTCAGATTCAGGAGGTGCTCCACACCGTCATCTCCAGTGGCTCCATCGCCTCCTACATCACCTCTCCCCAGGGATTCCAGTTCCGACGCCTGGGCACAGGTGAGCCCGCCCTGGAACTGAGGGTCACCTCCTCCAATTTCTCAGACTCATGTGGGCCCCCTTTCAGTGTCACTACCATGGGCTCTCCTAGCTTGGCCTTGCACACCACTAAGGACAGGGAGCTCACTACCTTATGAGTCTGCCCCATCTTTACGCAGTCTTGGCTTGGGTTGAGCAACATGTGTTTCCTCTAACACGTACTCAGAAGACCCAGTCTCCACTCTCTATTAACCTCTCTGCTGACGATAGGTAATAATAATTCCTTTCTTCATACAGTGCTTTCAGGTCCAAAAACACTTCTGTGTTTAACAATAACCAACAATTCTTCACTGACCGTTCAGTCTTCGTAAGAATTCCTATGAAGCAGATATTATTTCTCCTGTTTTAGAGATGAGGGCACTGGGGCCCAGCGAGGAAAAATGATTTATCCAAATCCACATACACAGATAGTGCAGAAGCCAGAATGTAAACCAAACCCTGTGTCTCTGCTGGTCTTGCCAGAACCTGTGATGAGACGAGCTGAGAAACGCAGCTCAGAAAGAACAGGAAACTGGCCCCAAGCCACACAGCTGTTAGATGCGCAGGCCTGGCCTTTGTACCCTCAGTCGGCCCAGCTTTCTTTTTTTATTTTATTTTCTTTTATTTTATTTCTTTTATACAGCAGGTCCTTATTAGTTATCCATTTTATACAGGCCCAGCTTTCTTTTCACTGCACCCTGTCTCCTGTTTCAACTCCCTTAGTGTTTTCTTCTCTAGGCCAAGCAGTCCCAGTTCATTCCTCACAAGCTACAGTTCCCATCCCATCCCAGTCTCCATCTCAGTCCTCTCTCTGGGAAATGTCACCATCCCGGACTAAGTGGAACCCAGAACTGAACAAACTTCATCCCTACCATAGTGTCACCCGATCAGAAAAAAAAGGGTGAAATCATTTGTTCTGCACGTAAAACCTCAATCAGTGTGCCCAAAGATCAAGTTCGTTCTTTGGCATCCCCAGGCCCAGCTCTGAAGATTGCTGAGGCTCCAGTCCCTTTATCCCCGCTTTCCAATGAGTCCTCCTGGCTAGGGATGGTAGGATGGGCCTGGTTCAGCCCTGCAGCCCATCGTCCCCAGGTCCCAGGTGGGACGGCTGCTGATCACACCTTCCTTTCCAGCACAGACACCCCCGCCCCCCCTGGCCGCTGTGGTGGCCGCAGTGACACCAGGTGAGAGTGTAAGCCAGACCCAGGCTGAGCCGGGTAACTAGAGAAGCTAATGGATGGAGGGGAAGGAAAGATGAGGGCAAGATGGCTGGGCACAGCCCACAGGCCGCCCCTCCTCCCCTTCCTCTGCATCCTCTCTAGGCCTGGTTGTGGCCCGCACGTGTGTGCTGTGGTCATTGCATGGTGTGGTGTGTTAACTGTGTGTGGGGTTTGTGTAAGGGATGGGTGAGGCCCCTGCCACATAGCCCCCATCCCACATGTGCTGTGGATGTGTTCACCACGTGCTCTGTGCCCTCGCTGAATCTGCCAGAAACCACATGGCCTGACATGGAGCCCCAAAGCCCCCTCCCAGCTCTGCAGTGCCTGTGCCACCCGTGACATTTTCTGCCAACCTCCTGCCTGCCTCTCTGACTGTCCCACACCCCCACAGTGCCCCAGTTCCCAAGGGTCTGCACCGAGGCGGAGTTTGCCTGCCACCGCTACAATGAATGTGTGGCCCTGGAGTATCGCTGTGACCGGAGGCCTGACTGCAGGGACATGTCTGATGAACTCGATTGTGGTGAGGGGCTGTCTGGGGACACGGTGGTCTCCAAGTCAGTCCGGGGCTGCGAGGGTTTGCTGCAGGCAAAGGGGTCTGCGGGAGGTGGGCAGGACACAGGAGGGGTGATAACAGGGTCAGGGCCTGGGGAGTGGCAGGGGGCGAGGGGTGAGGAGTCACCCCTTCATGCCAACGCTAAGCGGGCTCTGTCCACAGAGGAGCCGGTCGCCAAGCTCAGCTCGCAGCCACCACCTCTGGCGGAGACACCACCTGTACCGTCCCAGCCGGAGGCAGCCATCCCACGGCAGCTCCCAGCCACCCCTGCTCCCCAGGTTGTGTTCCCCAGTCCAGGCTGGCCCGTGTCTTGTGGGCCCCACGAGGCCACATGCCGCAGTGGGCACTGCATCCCCAAAGACTACGTGTGTGATGGGCAGGAGGACTGCAGGGACGGCAGTGACGAGCTGGACTGCGGTGAGGGCCGGGCAGGGGCGTGGGTGGGGATGCAGGGGGTGGGGAAACGGCCACTGAACCTTGCCTGGTCCCCCCAGGCCCCACCCCACCCTGTGAACCCAACGAGTTCCCCTGTGGAAACGGGCACTGTGCCCTCAAGCTGTGGCGCTGTGATGGCGACTTTGACTGTGAGGACCGCACCGATGAAGCCGACTGCCGTGAGTGTCCCAGCGTCCTTCCGGCGTCTCCGGCCCATTGGCCTAGCTCCCTGAGCCCCAACCCTTTGAGGGCAGGTTTGTGTGCTGTCCCTGGCTGAGTGGTAGAGGCCCTGGGGATAAATTTTAAGGTTTATCTCTCTTTGACTCTGAGCTGGCCTTTGTAGCAAGCAGTAGACTACCCGCGGTTAATGTCTCTTTCTTTATTTTGTTACCATTCATCTTCTCTTTTTCATATATGCTTGTGTGGGGGTCAGACGAGTAGGCTTGATACACGAGCGTCCCTTGATGAAGGGGTCCTTGATGTATGTGTGAGTCAAAGCCTTCCTCTTAAGGGTCTAGAGTTTTTTCATCTAGAGCTGGTTCTGAGTTATTTGTTCCTCCATCTGCCCAGCTTTTCATCTGTGTGACCATTCAACTATCCACTATCTGTCCGTCCGTCTGTCCAGCATCTTTCCTCTCTTGCATCCATTTATCCACCCACCCACTCATCCAACTATCCATCCATCCATTATTTATCTGCAAAGTTCTTCATCAGTCTGTCTACGTATCTACGTATCCAGCATCCTTCCTTCTGTCCATTTCATCATCCATTCTGTCATCCATCAATCTGTTGTCTATCCATCCATCCATTTGTCCAACATCCTTCCTGCCACCCATGTGTTCATCCGTCCATCTATCATCCATCCGTGCATTATCCATCCTGCCAGCTCTCCAGGCAGCCAGCCATTCATATAGCCAACATCTTTCCTTCCTCCTCTTCATCTGTTCAGCCATCTATCCATTGCTCGTCCATCCATCTAGTCAATGTTATAAACATTATGACAGTCAAATGGGTGAGACTGGAGACTCAGAGACCATATCGGGTAGCATCTTGTGGTTTCTGTCCTAGGAGGTGAACCCTGGGGCTTATTAGTCCAAGATTGAGGATAATCTTCTAACCATTGCTCTGTGATCCTGGGTCACACGTTTGAGTGCGTGTTGACATTCCTAGTGTCCGCTGGTCCGGCTTCTCCTCCTCGCCTCCCCTCACCTTCCCTGCTCTGCAGCAAACCCTGGAGAGAAGGGTGCTGCAGACTGGCAGAGTTTTATGATGCCCTTCTGTGGCTCTGGGCTTGCCTGACAACATGGCCCTTTGGGACAGAGAAGTAATTGAGGGTTTTAGTTGAAAAGCCCTTCTCAGAGGCCTCTGCGGGGGAACAGTCTAAGGAAGACCAAGTCCTTGTTGACAGAGCGCAGAACAGAGAGCATGAAAGCCAGATGACTTCGGGGGCTCGTGGGATGTTGGGACAGAAGCCCCCGAGGGAGTGGGAGTAGGTGGCTGCCTCCCGGTCTCCTCTCTGTGCCTTCTCTGTGGACGGGTGGCCTCTGCTCCTGCACCACTCTGCCCTTTCTGTCCCTGCCTGCGTGTCTGTATCAAGCTCAGTCTTCCAGAAATAGAATGTCAGTTACCGTCTACTAGAGATGTCTAGCTGGGGCCCAGCCCTGGGGCCAGGCCAGCTCCAGGCCTCTGCCCAGTCCCTAGATGGCTGCCTCAGGTCAGGCTACTTAGAGGGGTACAGAGCAGCGAGGTCCAGGCTGCGGCAGGCCCTCGCAAGACCCTTCCAGTAGCCAGAACTGCCCAGGTGTTCCCGGCGTCCAGAGATCCTGGCCCCCGGGGCCGTGCCTTTGACCAGCGGTCTCGTGCTTCTCTGGTGGCTGGCTGTGGGAGGAGCTGCGTGACTGTGGCGTGCCAGGTGTAACTGTCTTGGGGACGCAGGTAGAGTGCGCCTCGTTGCTGACCGGTGGCCATGACGCTGTGGACGGCGTCGTGGCCGCAGAGTCTGGGTCTGGGCCTGGTCAGGGCAGCTGTGTTGTCATGTGGGCGAGATGAGACAGTGATCCTGGGGACACCTGGGGAAGGTGGGCAGGGTGGGCTGTTGGGCATGGGTAGGTAATGGGGGTCCTCCCTGAGGGCAGTGCCCACTGCCCACACCACCTGGCTCTGTCCCCAGCCGCCAAGCACCCCGAGGACGTATGCGGGCCCACGCAGTTCCGCTGTGTCTCCACAAGCACGTGCATCCCGGCCAGCTTCCACTGTGACGAGGAGAGTGACTGTCCCGACCGCAGCGACGAGTTTGGCTGCAGTGAGCAGGGAGCTGGGCGGCGAGCTCTGGGCCCTGGGCCCCTCCCCACCGTCTCTTCTCCGGCCTGGCTCCTCTGAGCCATTGCCCCACCCCCACCCCGCTCCCCCTCCCTTTGCCCCTCCCACCCCTCACTTCTGCTCCCATCTCCCAGTGCCTCCCCAGGTGGTGACCCCTCCCCAAGAGTCGGTCCAGGCTTCCCGGGGCCAGACAGTGACCCTCACCTGTGTGGCCATTGGCGTCCCCACCCCCATCATCAACTGGAGACTCAACTGGGGCCACATCCCCTCTCATCCCAGGTACAGCTCTGGGCCCCGGCAGGAGCTGGGGATGTGGCGGAGGTGCGGCCAGTGGTCCAGGCCTGACCCCCACCTCTGTCTCGGGGCCCACCAGGGTGACAATGACGAGTGAGGGGGGCCGTGGCACGCTGACCATTCGTGATGTGAAGGAGGCAGACCAGGGCGCCTACACGTGTGAGGCCATGAACACCCGAGGCATGGTGTTCGGCATCCCTGACGGTGTCCTGGAGCTCATCCCGCAGCGAGGTACGGCCCATGGGCAGGTGGGCACCGGGCGTGGGGCTGGAGCCGGGGCTGCCTGCCTGGGATCGGCCGTAGCCTGCTCCCTTGCCGCCCCACAGGACCCTGCCCCGACGGGCACTTCTACCTGGAGCACAGCACCTCCTGCCTGCCCTGCTTCTGCTTTGGCATCACCACCGTGTGCCAGAGCAGCAGCCGCTTCCGAGACCAGATCCGGCTGCGCTTTGACCGGCCCAGTGACTTCAAGGGTGCGTTGGTGGATGGGAGGCAAGCGGCAGGCTCCAGCGGGCTCAGAGGGCAGACATGGGAGAGCAGCATGCCCTGGATACGTGGGGCCAGTTCAGGGAGGGACACGGCATTGCTGAAGAAATGCTGAGCCCTGTAAGAAGAGCATTTCAGGGGAAAACAAACTTTTTTAGGAAAAGCCAAACCCACAGTTGATATTTGCCTGTGTTAGGTGACGATGAGGATGGGCTCTGGAGCTGGAGTCCGTGTTCAAATCCTGACCCTGACCCTTACTGCCTGTGTGCCCTTAGCCAAGTTACTATCTTGTGTCTCAGTTTTCTCATCTACAAAATGGGGATAAAATATTAACTACCCAGGTTGTTACAAGGACTTAATGGATTAATATGCATAAGCCACTGAGAATAGTGCTTGGTCCCTGGTAGGTGCCCAGTAAGTATTCCTGATGTCATCCTCACTGTCCTCGTCATCCTCACCCTGCAGAATGCAGAGGCACCAGTGACCCCAGAGCATTAAGAGCCAAGGCTTTGGCATCTTCTTAGCCCGGGGCTGACCTCCAGATGCACTAGTTACTGCCTGTGTGACTTTGAGACTCTTGGCTTCTTTGGGCCTGTTTTCCCAAACATGAAGGCAGGCAGTTGGACTCAGTGCTCTCTGGCTCTGAGAGGCAGAATGGCGTGGGCCCAGGCATCAAACGGACCTGGGTTCAGGAACATTGCCATTATCACAGAAGTGCCATCTCTTGGATGGTTGGTACTTCCCTCAAGATCTGGGAGGGTGCTGTAGAGAGAATTCCCGTGTGTGTGTGTGTGTGTGTGTGTGTGTGTGTGTGTGTGTGTAGGAGAGGGCTGGACTAGATGACCCGTCATAATAACAGCAGCAGTAACAGCTAACCGGTTTTTGAGCACCTCCTTTGTGCCACATTCTGTTTTAAGCGTTTTATATCAGTTTGTTCATTTTAGCTTCCTAGTAACCCTGTGAGGCAAGCCACTATTACCCCCACTTTACAGATAGAGAAACGGAGGCCTTTGCTCAGATCACACATCTGGAGGGTGGTGGAACCAGGACTTGGGTGCCCATTCTTCAGCCCTGTGTAGCTCTCTACTGCCTCCTGAGGGCTGTTCCAACCCTGACAGTCCATGGATCTGTTGGCAAGCAAAGGCTCTGAAAAGTCCTGCTGCAAAAAATCCCCTTGACGTTTCTTTGACTCTGGGGTTCCCAGATGGTTCCCAGCCATCATTCTGAAGCATTGGCTTTGCTCAGAGCATGCTTTGGGAGACGCTTCAGAACTTCAGGAGGAAAAAAAAAACTTTGCTTTTATTTGACTTTGGGAGAGAGACTAACGTTCTCTCTAAATCACATTTCTCCCAAAACTTTCCCATCTCTCTGGGTTACAGCCCCTCAAGGGGGCTATCTCAGGCCAGAACATGCATGGCCCTCACCCTTCCCCTTTGCCACCCAGGCGTGAATGTGACGACGCCCACGCAGCCTGGCATGCCGCCCCTCTCCTCCACCCAGCTGCAGATCGACACCGCTCTGCAGGAGTTCCAGCTGGTCGACTTGTCCCGACGCTTCCTGGTCCATGACTCTTTCTGGGCTCTGCCTGAGCAGTTCCTGGGCAACAAGGTGACAGGCCGGGCTGCTGCCCTGGATGGGGAGGTGGCTGAGCCCTGCTGCACATGCCCAGAACCTGCCTGGGCTCTGCTCCCTCTGAAGCTGGGGGGCAGCAGGGCAGTCTTTGCTCTGGGAGACGTGTTGTCTTGCCCCGGCGCAGCCCCCCGTGGGCAGCGGCTCATTCATTCAGGGCAGGGTCAGGCCTGCCATTGTCAGGTTGGAAGGAATGCTGACTCAGCTGTTGGAAAGCCCTCTCGGATTACTCGCCATGTCTGAGCTGGGCCCAGTGCCCTCCTCCGGCCTCCCTGGGCACCTTTTACACAGTATTATCAGACTCCTCCCCCAAATTGGACTGAGCATCCCCAAGGCAGAACCCAAGTCGCACCCATCTCTGCTTCCCTGTGCCCAGCTCCGTGCTGGACACGCAGTACCGGCTATGCAGAGTGAGGGAGGAGGGGAACGAGTGGACACACAGTGGGAATCAAGCGTGCCCATGACTGGCCCAGCCCTGAACTGCCCTATCTCGGCCAGGTGGACTCCTACGGTGGCTCCCTGCGCTACAAGGTGCGCTATGAGCTGGCACGTGGCATGCTGGAGCCAGTGCAGCGGCCAGACGTGGTCCTGGTGGGCGCCGGACATCGCCTGCTCTCCCGAGGCCACACACCCACCCAGCCCGGTTCTGTGAACCTGCGCCAAGTCCACTTCTCTGAGGTGTGTGGGGCCTGATCCCTCAGGGCTGGCGGTGAAGGGGGTACAGGCTGGGCAGGTGCTGACGCATGACCCCTCCCACCTTTGTCCGCACTCAGGAGCACTGGGTCCATGAGTCTGGCCAGCCAGTGCAGCGAGCGGAGATGCTGCTGGTGCTGCAGAGCCTGGAAGCTGTGCTCATCCAGACCGTGTACAACGCCAAGATGGCCAGCGTGGGGCTGAGTGACATCTCCATGGATACAACTGTCACCTACGCTACCAGCCATGGCCGCGCCCACAGCGTAGAGGAGTGCAGGTGCCTGACCCAGCAGGGCCGGGGACCACAGGGACCCTGGCAAAGATAGGGGAGAAACAGCAAGGCCTCATGGTTCTTGCAGCCACTGTCTTGGTCCTGTCCCCACAGATGCCCCATTGGCTATTCCGGGTTGTCCTGTGAGAGCTGTGATGCCCACTTCACCCGGGTGCCTGGTGGGCCCTACCTGGGCACCTGCTCTGGCTGTAGCTGCAATGGCCATGCCAGCTCCTGTGACCCTGTGTATGGCCACTGCCTGGTGAGTCATGCCAGCTGGTACTTGGATCCTGGCTAGGGGCAAGGGCTCAGCGGGAGGTTCAGGCTGAGGCTTCCTTGTACCCAGAGCTTACCACAAGCCTCCAGAGTGACTGCCACGGCTGCCACCCAAGCTATCATGACCTGTGGATGCGTTAACAGAGATATTATGTCCAGATAGGAGAGGTGAAAGAGCTACTCTCTTCCACCTTGGTCAGACCAATCCTGGAGAGCACTGTGTAAAGCATGGCCCTTAGCAGGGCATTCCTGAGAGGAAGGAGCCAATAAATCATACATTATGTCTTAGGAATGGTGGAGGGAGCTGGGATTGTGGAGCTGACAGAAAGAAGCCTCAAACAGGGAAAACTGTTATCTCCAAATCCCTGAAGAGCTGTCAGGGGTAGAAGGAACGGCCTACAGAAGGCAAAACTAGCCAGTGGGTGTGGACTGGAAGAAGAATGTGGGTTTAGGTCAATACAAAGCAGGCATTTGGAACCTTCTGTGGGACAGGCTGCCACGTGAGGTGGTGAGCTCCCCGTCAGGATGGAGCTGGGTGCTCCCCTGTCTGCAAAGCTGTGGGGTAGTTCCAGCATGATGGGAGAGGCTGATCCAGCTAGCCTCAAAAGCCCACCCTCAAGGAGCCCATCTGGTCCAACGTGGCCTCACGCTGGGGTCAGAGGGCTGCTCTGTAGAACCTGAACCACTCCCTCCCCTTCCTTCCAGAACTGCCAGCACAACACAGAGGGGCCACAGTGCAACAAATGCAAGGCCGGCTTCTTTGGTGACGCCACCAAGGCCACGGCCACTGCCTGCCGGCCCTGCCCTTGCCCATACATCGACGCCTCCCGCAGGTCAGACCCAGCTCGAGATGGGGCACATAGGGCTGAGGGAGTGGGGAGTGCTGCAGGCTAGGGGCATCCTCTGGGCAGGGAGATGGGAGACCTGCCTGGGTTCAAATCTTCACCTGGTCGCTAAATTATACAAGGCCCCGTGACCTCTCCAGGCCTGCTTCCTTTTCCACACAATGGGCCCATCTGTCTTCCTAGTGTTGCTGTGAGGCTGCAGACCAAGAGCAGGTGGGCTTCATAGCCTGTCGTGTCCCTGTGGACAGCAGTCATTCCCAGAGTGGGACTGTAAGCCCTCGCCTGGCCCATCATCGCAGCCCTGCCCCATGTCCTGTCCGCTTGGTACCCACAGGTTCTCAGATACCTGCTTCCTGGACACGGATGGCCAAGCCACGTGTGATGCGTGTGCCCCAGGCTACACGGGCCGCCGCTGTGAGAGGTGAGGGAGAGCCGGTGGGGGCTGGGAGAAGCAGGCCATCATGGGTGGGGGCATGGGAGTGCCGTTGACAACCCTCTCCCTCCCCCAGCTGTGCCCCCGGATATGAAGGCAACCCCGTCCAGCCCGGCGGGAAGTGCAGGCCCACCAGTGAGTATCGCAGCCACCATCCCCTGGCACCTCCCCAGGCTGCCCACCAGGCCCCAGTCCCCGAGTCCAGCACGAACCCCATGATCCTTGGAGAGCCACCCCACTCTGTCCAGATTACGTCCATCCCACTCCCGTCTTGCCTGCCCACACCTACTTTGTGTCTCCAGACCAGCAGATTGTGCGCTGTGATGAGCGAGGCAGCACGGGGACCTCCGGAGAGGCCTGCCTCTGTAAGGTACGCGTGCCCTCCCCTCCCCCACCCCAGGGGCCTTGGGTCCCAGCACACAGCTGGGAGAGGGAGGAAGGAGGCTCCATCCTCTCCATCGCTCCTTGGCCGGTGGGTGGTGACCTAGCTGCAGGCGGATGGGCCTGGTGGGCTCGTCTTCCCCTTCACGAGAGGTGGCCCGGCATCAGGAAGGAGCACTGGTTTGGGGTGGCAGGTGACCTGGGTTCAAGTCTCAGGTCCTTTGCTAGTCATTCTTTGTGTGACCGTTATAGCTGTACTGTACCTTTGCTTTAACCGTGCTTTCATTCCACATTGACACAATGGTGTAGCTAGTAGCATCGCCAATTCACAGAGGAGGAGATGGGGGCTCAGAGGAGGGAAATGGTTTGCATTGAGGGTGGGAGCATCAGGTGTCTGCAGAAAAAAGAACTGGGCAGATTTTGGAATCAGGCATTCCTGATGTTACATCCCAGAGTGGATTAGCAAGCTGAGGAACCCTGTGTAAATCATTTCCCATTCCTGAGCCTCAGTTTCCTCGTGTGAAGCATAGAGATGTCACATCCCTCTCAAGGGACTTAGAGGAGTTAATTGAGGTGCTGGTCGAATAGAAACTAGCACAGTTCATGAAACACTCCATTCATAGTAGCAGTAATTATTCTGACCACGTTGCTATATTTCAAGTCGAAAATTTATTCGTGAGCCCCCTAGCAACCAAAGAGAAAAGGGAAAAACGATTGGTTGTATAAGCTCCCGTTAGTGAGGAATTATTGTTCACATGGTGGCCGCCCTCATTCGTGGGCTCTTTTCACGGCTCCCTCTGGCCTTGGGTTCCCATCTAGAATATGGGTGGATTGGACCGGAAGCTCCAGGCAGCCCCTCCTGTGGGCCACCCTGCAGCTCCCAGCTCTGTGCCTGCAGAGCAACGTGGTGGGGCGCCTGTGCAACGAGTGTGTCGCTGGCTCTTTCCACCTGAGCACCCGCAACCCTGACGGCTGCCTCAAGTGCTTCTGCATGGGCGTCAGTCGCCAGTGCACCAGCTCCTCCTGGAGCCGCGCACAGGTACCTACACGAGGCGGGTGGTTTGGCAGACTGGCGGGACCGCCAAACCCAGGGCTGGGTGGACCAAGGGCCAGTCACAGGCCACAGCCCCCATCCCGGCCTCTTCTCCCCCCACCCCCACAGGTGCTGGGGGCCTCTGAGGAGCCCACTCCGTTCAGCCTGACCAACGCCGCGGGCACCCACAACACCAGCGAGGGCATCTCGTCACCCATGCCCGGGGAACTGGTCTTCTCCTCCTTCCACAGCCTCCCGTCTGGGCCCTACTTCTGGAGCCTCCCTTCACGCTTCCTGGGGGACAAGGTGGGTGGGGGGTGGGAAGAGAAAGGGAATTCCAGGCAGCATGGTACCTTTGGAGAAGAGGTGGAGGAGGTGGCCGGAGCAGTGGCAGGGCCCGACGGTGGGGGCCCCAGCTGAGCACCTGTCTGCCTTGTGTCCCAGGTGACCTCCTATGGCGGAGAGCTGCGCTTTACGGTGACCCAGCGGCCCCAGCCTGGCTCCGCAGCCCTGCACAGGCAGCCGCTGGTGGTACTGCAGGGCAATAACATTATCTTAGAGCATCACACTTCCCAGGAGCCTAGCCCCGGCCAGCCCAGCACCTTCACCGTGCCCTTCCGAGAGGTGAGCAACGCCATCCCAGGAGACCCCCGGGGGGAGGCGGGCAGGCCCCCTGCCCCTCTCACTCAGGTGTCAGGCTGTCAGGGGTTGCAGCCCATAAGCTCTTTCCTCGGCAGCAAGCATGGCAGCGGCCTGACGGGCAGCCGGCCACGCGGGAGCACCTGCTGATGGCACTGGCGGGCATCGACACCCTCCTGATCCAGGCATCCTACACCCAGCGGCCAGCGGAGAGCAGGTGTCTGGGCCCGGGGCGGGAGGACCGGAGGGGACTTGGGGGTGGCTCCAGGCTAAGTGGTGCGACGTGGTGCATCCAGACTGCCAGCTCTGCTGCTTTCTAGCTCTGCGGCCTTCTTGTGCCTCATTTTCCCCATCTGTAAAATGGAGATTATAACAGTACCTCCCTCAGAAGGCTTGTCTTAGATCGGGTCCCCAAGAAGCAAAGGCTGAGATGGGGATTTGGGTGCCCGTGATTGACAAGGAGAACCTGGGAGGGAGGGACACAGGAGGGAGAAGTGGCCAGGCAAGGAAGCGGTGTCAGGTGAAGACCAGCCTCGGTCTCATCCCCATGGAGCCCTGCAGAGTCATCCTGCCTTGAGGCAGAGGGACTTTGGACCCTGGGACTGGGTCCGTCTGTCATTGGCCACCCCAAGGGAGTGGGACAGTGTGACCTCTCCTGGCAAGGAACTTCCTTCCCTGGAGGAAGTTACAGGTATAAGCCTTTCACCACAGCCCTTGCAGCTGCTGGGGCATGGACGCCCAGTCAGGGAGCTGGACGGGGCCCCAGGAGCATCACAGCAGGGCTGCTGGGAGGATTAATGAGGTGATAGCGTGCAGGGCTCCAGGGGTGCCAGGCCCAGCGTGAGTGCTCATTCATAGTGGGTCTTGCCACACCCAGGGTCTCTGGCATCAGCATGGATGTGGCTGTGCCTGAGGACACCGGCCAGGACCCTGCACTGGAAGTGGAGCAGTGTACCTGCCCACCTGGGTACCGTGGCCCATCCTGCCAGGTGAGCCCTGGGCCCCACCCACCTGTCCAGCCAGCTCCCTCCACAGTGCTTGCTGGCTCCTCCTCCTTTAGCTCTCCCACCTCCCCAAGCCCACCCCAGCCATCCAGTGGTCCCTTCCCAGCATGGCCCCTGCTGAGGAAGTCCCTCCACCGTCATCTTCCTGCCCCCAGGACTGTGACACAGGCTATACACGCATGCCCAGCGGCCTCTACCTGGGCACCTGCGAACGTTGCAGCTGCCATGGCCACACAGAGGTCTGTGAGCCCGAAACAGGTTCCTGCCAGGTGAGTCCCACCCTCCTTCTTTCCTACCCCAGGGATCTGTGGCCTCCAGGGGCTCAGCCTCAATCCACGTTCTACCCCCCGCCCCCCCACAGGGCTGCCAGCACCACACAGAAGGCCCCCGATGTGAGCAGTGCCAGCCCGGATATTACGGGGATGCCCAGCGTGGGACACCACAAGACTGCCAGCCATGCCCCTGTCATGGAGCCCCCGCTGCTGGCCAGTGCGTCCAGTCCCTGCCTGTACCTGCCCTTTCCTGAAACGTCCATTGCCCTGTCCCCGATTCCCTTCTTCCCAGACCCTTCTGAGAGGCAGTGGTTAAATCGTGGCCTCACCACTTCCTCAAGGTGTCACTTTGTATAAGATACACTTCTCTCTCTGGGCCTCAATTTCTTCATCTGTGAAATGGTGATAATGATGTACCTCCACCTTGGCCCCTGGTGTGAGCATGAGATGATTCCATGGAACCCTTAGCATGGAGCCTGGCATGTAGCTGGCACTCAGGACACGTTAACTCACATGCCCGCTCCTCCTCTCCCTCCTGCCCTGGTCCTAAAAGAAGAGCTGCTGACCTTCTAACTGGAAATTTGCCCCCCACACCCACAGAGCCACCCACACTTGCTTTCTGGACACAGATGGCCACCCCACCTGTGATGCGTGTTCCCCAGGCCACAGCGGGCGTCATTGTGAGAGGTGAGGCAGGGCGGGGAGCGTGCAGGAGGGGCTGCCCCTGGAGTAAGGCTAGGCCCAGCCCTCCTGACCAGAAGGAACCAGAATCCGCCCACTCTGCCTCACAAAGGCCCCCAGAAGACAATCACCTCCTTTACCCGAGAGCCTAAACCTTTAGCCTGGCATTCGAGGCCCTCAGAGATCTGGGCCTGCAGTTTACCCCCAACTCCCAACACCCCCTGCACCCCTGCCCCAACCAGGCCAGAATCTTCCCAGAAAACCCCTCATTCTTGCTGAAAGTCCTGGGTTTGAGGACCGACCATGCTGGGCATGTTCCTGCCCTTCTTCTCCCACCTATTTCCCCATCTGTGAAATGGGTGAGTTAGGCTAATCGTTTCCTTCCAGCACTCTGAGGTCATTGAGTCCAATACGGGGGACCCCCAGCACAGTCCTGGATTCTGTGGTTCTTCCTTTCATTCACCCAGTGCTTTCTCTCACCACAGGTGTGCCCCAGGTTACTATGGCAACCCCAGCCAGGGCCAGCCTTGTCGAAGTGAGTCTGGTTGGGGAGGCTTTTGGGATCGGGCTACCCTAGGGGTGGAGCTAGGACAGAGCCTTTGTTCTCCTTCAACCTGTGGCAAGTGACTTTCACCTTTCTGAGCCTCGGCTTCTTTATCTGTAAAACCGGGGCAGTGAGAGGCCCACGTACCCCAGAGGGCTGCTGTGAATGTGTATAACGCCTGGGCGTGGTAGGTGTTCAGAAGCAAACACTTCCTCTCTCAGGTGGCGAGTTAGATGCCCAGAGGGTGGTGAAAATGGGGATGCTCGGTGGCAGGTTTGGGGTTCCAGCTGTGGCTTTCCTCCACCTCAGGAGACGGCCAGTTGCCAGAGCCGACCGGCTGTGGCTGTGACCCCCAGGGCAGCATCAGCGACCAGTGTGACTCTGCTGGACAATGCCAGTGCAAGGT
Source organism: Phocoena phocoena (assembly GCF_963924675.1). Classification (NCBI taxonomy): domain Eukaryota; kingdom Metazoa; phylum Chordata; class Mammalia; order Artiodactyla; family Phocoenidae; genus Phocoena; species Phocoena phocoena. The sequence goes on along the minus strand of NC_089219.1, from coordinate 16,848,626 downwards.
TAGTACAAACCCCTGCCCTCCACGAGGCCCTGAACCGCAGCCACGGCGGTTGCCAGGCCTTCCCTGTCACCATACCCTCAGGGCTGTCCCTACGCCCCCGCCACCCTTCCTCGCAGGACGCATCTCTGCCCCACTGCTCGGGGCCTCGTGGGAAGTCAGGCAGCACCTGATGGGAGCTGAGGCCTAGGCATGGGGGCAGCAGGGGCTCCCCAGAACTGCTGGAAGTGGCTGGGAAGCCTGGCCTCAAAGGCTGCTGAAGGTGCAAGAGAGCCATCCAAGCTCCCCGCTCCCACCTTTCTACCCATCCTCCAGGCCCAGGTGGAAGGCCTCACCTGCAGCTATTGCCGGCCCCACCACTTTCACCTGAGCGCCAGCAACGCGGTTGGCTGCCTGCCCTGCTTCTGCATGGGCGTCACCCAGCAGTGCACCAGCTCTTCCTACACACGCCACCTGGTAAGAGCCCCTACACTGCCCCGGCACCGGGGCCTGCTGCCGGCCTCTCCTGGCTCATCACTGGGGCAGGGCAGGTGAGAAGCCTAGCCCAGTGGCATCCCCATGCCTCCGTCACTGCCCATGTAAGCACAGATCCCAGCAACCCTCGCCCCCGCCCCTGATGCCCTCCCCATGACCCCATTATTGCTTATGTCATCACTGACCCCAACCCCCTCCTTCCCCCAAATGTCCTCTCCATTTCCCCATTATTTCTGTCCTAGCCCTGGTCTCACCATCCCCCCATTCCCCACTCTAATGCCCATCCCTGCCCCTCCCCCACCAAGATGCCTGCCCCAGTGCCCAGGCTGACCCTTGTCCTTCTGCTGCCAGATCTCCACCCACTTTGCCCCTGGGGACTTCCAAGGCTTCACCCTGGTGAACCCACAGCGGAACAGCCACCTGACAGGAGGCTTCACCGTGGAACTGGTGCCCGAGGGTGCCCAGCTTACTTTTGGCAACTTCGCTAACCTTGGCCACGAGTCCTTCTACTGGCAGCTGCCGGAGACATACCAGGGAGACAAGGTGTGACATGCAGCAGGGCCTGGCAGACCCTGCCTGATCGCCAGCTCTGAGCCAGGCCCCTGCCAAGCCCTGGGGCTAGCAGGGACTCAGACACGAGTTGACCTCAGAGCAGTTTAGGCTGGCAGGGAGGCATCAGCCATGTCATGGTTAAGCGTGCAGCCTTTGGGGTCATATAGGCCTCGGTCTAAACCCAGCCCTGCCACTTCCCAGCTGGCTGCCTTTGATAAACCTCAGCTCCAAAGCAGTTCGGAGGATTAGAGCTCATGCCTCGTGCCTGTTAATGATTATTAGCTTTCGCGCAGTTAGCCAACAAACAGGTCCTGAGTGAGGCCCTGGAAACACAAGGACAAGTGAGACAGTTTCAGTTTCATTCATTTGCTCACACATGGAATTCCCTCTGTGCTGTCAACCCTGTGCTTGGTGTTGGGTAATTCTTATTAGAGGTCGTATTTACTGATCTCTTACTCTGTGCTGGGCACTGTTGCAAGCACTTTTACATGTCATAAATCACAACTGTATGAGCTAAGTACAACTACTGCCCTGTTGCATAAGTGAGAAGACTGAGGTGAGAGAGGTTAGGTGACTTCCTGGGCTCCCACAGCCTGAAGGTGGCAATGCTGGGATTCCAACCAGGTCAGAGGCCGCCCTTAAATACTACACTAGTCGGAGTCTTTGCTCCTCCAGTGTCATGGTCTAGCGTGGAGGTGATGGGGCGATGGTGTTAGTGGCACGGTGGGGCGCAGGGTCTTGGGCTGGACTCCAGGACGGCCGCCCAAATGGGTTCTGTGAGTGGTCAGAGCCACCTGGGGGCACCCAGCGAAAGTGGGTCTTGGTACAGGCATCCCCTGCTGGCTGAGGCCGGTGTTCAAGCAGATGTGTCCCCACACCCAGGGCCCCAGGAAGGTCAGGGACACTTAGGAGGGGGTGTTCAAGGCTGCCCTGTCCCTGTTCCTTGGACAGACCCATGTATCCCAGCCTCCTCCCAGGGCTGGCTGCCTTTTCTCCTCCTCTCCTGGCCTCCGTGTCTTCCTCCCTACTGCCCTGCAGCTCCAGACCTTTCTCTCTGTCTCTCTGACTCCCTCTCCTGGCATTTCCCTGTGCCCCACAGAGGGAGGCATATTTTGCGCGGACGCGACAGGCTCACCAGGTAGGCCCGCAATCTGAGTGGTGTGAAACTGATGTGACGTGGGCATGGTGTGTTCTTGGATGCCCTCAGCCCTGCGTGGGGAGGTGCCCAGCGCCCCGGGCAATATGGGTGCACGTGGACCCAGGTCGTGACCGATGGCGCCCGGTCAGGGCACTGCTGTGCCCAAGCCCTGTGATAGCAGGAGTTAGAACCAGGAGGGGTATGTGCCTCATCTACTGTGTGGTCTGGTCCTGGTGCCAGCTGTCTGTGGCCAGAGTGGTGGCTGAGTTAGCCAGGAAACTAACTTGATGCTAAACCATGTGACTATACCTGGCCCACCAGGTTACCCCTGCGCTGTCTCCCAAGCAGCCTACATTAACCATCTGTGTCTGTATGGCCCTCCATGGCCTGGAGTTAACCCTGTGTGCCAGCCTGGAGAGGGGAGCATGCGTCTTTCTCCCCAGTCCGCGTGGACCTTTCTGGCCGCCATATCCACGGGGAGAGGACACCCCCCAGGGCTCCAGCTCTGGGGCTACGGGAGGGTATGAGCTGGCCTGTGCCCTCTACCCGTCAGAACTGCACGTCCCTCTCAGAGGAGCAGTTGCAGGCAGTTGTGGCTGCTGGGAGGATCCTGGGGCCCCCACAGGGCAAGGGCCGGACACAGTGGCTGTCACAGGGGACAGCCAAGGCCTGGCTGGGGACAGCCTCTGTCTAAGGGCCCCAGGGAAGCAACCAGAGAGCACAGTCCAAGTAGGAGCTTGGGGCTGAGGCGCTGGCCTTCCTGGGTTATTTTCCCCCAGGCCAGGCCAGGCCCCAACTTGATGCCTGGACCACTCCAGTGTTGCCCTTGGGAAGCATTACAGAGCTGTGAGTGGCTTGGGCTGGTACCATGGGCATGCACGGAACGTGAGGCCCAAGGAGCCGTCTCGGCACCATATATGCCCCTGGGGCTGCCTCCAGCCCCTCTAGCCTGAGCTTGGGCAGAACTGTCTGCCCCTCTCTTACCAGGGGCACCCACTCTATGAGCTTCTCCCCGTAGTCCGGGCCCATTCCAGGGAGCTCCACCAGTCTCACGGGGAGCAAAAGGGCAGCAGGTGCAAAGGCCAGAGCTTCAGGCATCGGCACTTGTGAACAGATAGCACAGGTGTGGGCGGCTGGTTGGGCCTGGCACGACCAGGGGGCAGGCAGAGCCTCATGGTGTCCTTTCTGTCCTTCTGCTCCTTTCCTCTGTCCTCCCTCTCTCGGTCCCCCAGGCGGATGAGGCCCAGAGGCGGATGGATGCTGAGATCTGGCAGCTCCTTTCCAGCTTTGCTGTCCACCCCCAGGCCCCTCCCCAGGGGCTCTCGCCCCATCCCCAGCCGGCAGCTGCTCTGCAAGCAGCTCTGCTCTCCCCCTCCCCCTCCCCCTCCCCCTCCCCCTCTGCTTCTCTGTCTTCCTCAGCAGGCTCTCAGGTATGTGCCAAAGCACCCACCAAGGGACACCCCCCCACACCCATCGTGTTTCCTAGACTTCAGTTTTTTCTGAACCAATTTCACAAATTCTGCCATTTCTGCACACCACTTGGACAGTTATTTACTCCAGTTTTTTCTTTCAACCAATCATATACCAACTCAGTTATGCTAGCTTTACATTTTTAAATACACATTAAAATAGCCACTGAATTTTATTTATTTATTTGTTTGTTTATTTATGGCTGCCTTGGGTCTTTGTTGCTACACACGGGCTTTCTCTAGTTGCGGTGAGCGGGGGGTACTCTTCATTGCGGTGCACAGGCTTCTCATGGCAGTGGCTTCTCTTGCAGAGCACGGGCTCTAGGCGCGTGGGCTTCAGTAGTTGTGACACGCGGGCTCAGGAGTTGTGGCTCTTGGACCCTAGAACGCAGGCTCAGTAGTTGTGGCGCACGGCCTTAGTTGCTCCGCGGCATGTGAGATCTTCCCCGACCAGGGACTGAACCCGTGTCCCCTGCATTGACAGGTGGATTCTTAACCACTGTGCCACCAGGGTAGTCCCAAAATAGCCACTAAATTTTAAAATGTTCTCTGGTGTGCCCCGTAAATCATCTTGGGATCCTCAAGGGGCATAGCACCAGATGTGAGGAGACACCGACCCAAACCACGGCCAGCGAGAGCAGTTGGGGTGTCTGGGTCTAGACAGGGGAGCAAGTTGTCCAAAGAGCTGGGCCAGGACCTAAGCTGTGGGGCTGGGGGTGGGGTTTCTATCCCTCTGCCCTCCTGGGTCTCCCTCTGGGGTCTGTTCTCACCCCCGTCGGGACCATCTCTGACCTTTTGGCCCCCAACCTGTTCGATCCACTCTCACCACCTGTCCTTCTGTCCTAGTTCTCTCTCTTCTACAAAGGCTTCTCTCTGCTTCCTGAAAGCCTCTATTATTGGCAGCTGCCCAAAGCCTTCCTGGGGAACAAGGTAACAAGGATTTGGGGGGGTGGGGGAATAGGGGTGTCATCAAATCCTAAAATATCAGAGGGCCCTTTGTCAAAACCTTTTATGACACAAATGGGTAGACCAAGGCCCAGAGGGCGGTCCCACGTTCAGGTCAAAGTAGGGCTGAGATCAAACCCAGCTCAGCTCTTACCCTTCAGCGAGCCACAGTCCCCTGGCAGAAAGGCTGTCTTAACTGGGAGGTAAGGCACCTCTTCTTTGGTCTCCCTTTACCCTGTATCCAGATCACTGACCTAGCTCTTGGGACTGCATTCATTCATTCAAGAAGCATTAAGTACTTACTGTGTGCTGTACTGTATATGGGCAGGATGAGACCCTGGCCTCCCAGAGTTCAGTGTTACTCTGATTATCATCCCTGTCATGCCGGCATCACCGTCATCCTCCTCGTCATTATTAGTATTAGTACTGCATTTGTACTAGTACGGTTCCAGAAGTGATTCAGAGTGCCTCTTAAGAATACACGCAATATGCAAGAAAATAACATTCAGAGAAGCAGACGAGACAGGCTGGTTCAGGGGGAAACGAAGGTAGGAAGCTTGCTGGAGCCAAGGTGGAGCTGGGCGCAGTGAGCGGAGTTAGCAAGCGCTGAGGCTGTGTGCTCAGCAGGCCCTGTGTGGAGTGCAGAGTTTTACGTGGCCTGCATTACTTAATCCTCATACTACCTTTCAAGGTAGGTATTATTTTTATTCCCACTTCCATAGGAGGAAAGTTGGGCTCAGAGAAGTTAAGTGACTTGCTCAAGGCTGTCCAGCCAGTAGAGCTGGACTTGAACCCCAGTCTTAGACTGCAAGGTCTGCTCCCGTTGCCACCCTGCTGTACACACCTGCAGCTTGGTCCTAGACGTGGCGATGAACTTGCTGGCATCCAAAGAAGACGGGAAACCAGCTGTTTCATGGTTATCTGGTTATGCCCCTAAATTCCTTACCTCGCCCTGAGCTTGTGGAGAACATCCTCAGGGCCTGTGTAGCCCAGGGCCTGGCATGTCATCAGTAGGTGTTTAATAAATGCTCACCAACTGAATGAACACAAATGAGCAAATGGGCTAGGCCTGACACAGTGTGGTATTGACCTGAACAACTGCCCTAGCGGCAGAGGAGAGAAAGGAAAGTCCTGTGGGGCAGAGCTGGGGCCTTGGCTGCCCAGGTGGAAGCCCCCAGCAGCCAACGTAAGGCTCTTCCAGTTGTGAGCAATAGGAGACCCGAGTCCAGCTGGCTTGCCCGCAACGAGTCCAGCTGGCTTGCCCGCAATGAAGAATCTATTGGCTCATGAAAGTGCAAAGCCCAAAGATAGCTGGTATCAGGCATGGCTTGATCCAGGAGCTCATTAGGACTTTATCTCAGCTGGCATCATTCTCCAGCTTCCAATCTGACTAGTAAAGGGGGTTTTTCTGTTGCAGTAGAAAGGGCAGAAGTCCCAGTTCCACATGTTCATCCCTGCTGGAGCAGAGAGAGGGAGTGGTGGAATGTGCAGACGGGCCAGACCTGGCTCACGTCTCCACTTTAGAGGAGGAGGGGCCGGGCTCCTCAAACCACACAGGCTGCCTGTAGAACATAGTTTCCTTTAAAGGAAACCAGGACTACAGTTTTCAAAACAACGGGGAAAATGGACTCTGAGCAAACAAACAAAACCCACCTACCCAGGAGGCAAGAGTTCTGAGGGGCAACTTGCAGCATCCCCTTGCCCCCGCCATGGCTGAGAACTTTTGAACCTTCTGCAACCTCCCTGTGGTGGTCACAGTCATTACCCCTGTCTGCTTTATGGGAAATTCCTTTAATGGAAGGGACTTGGAGCTTGCTTGCTGGGATCGTGAGACAGTGGGAAATGGGGAACCCCATAAAACAGAATAGAGGCTTCTCAGGGTCACTGCCACCAGGTCTGAGACTGTGAAGGAACTGATAGATGTCCTGTCACTTAGGCAACCACCGGCCTCCGGTTGGGTGGGGAGGACAGCACGGGTGCAGAAAGGCTTCCAGAGACTCTGCCCCCCTCACCTATCTGGTCGCACACACCCCAGAGGAGGGCAGAGTCAGGTTGTGACTGCAGGGCTTGCCTCTTGCAGGTGGCAGCCTATGGTGGAAAGCTGCGGTACACCCTCTCCTACACAGCGGGGGCCCAGGGCAGCCCGCTGTCTGACCCTGATGTCCAGATCACGGTGAGCACGTGGATTCCACGCCGAGTGGGCAAAAGGGGAAGGTGGAGGCTGGGGGTACCCTCAGTGTTCCTTTCCTTTCCGTCCAGCACTCAGCTGGCCTGGCACCCACCCACTAGTTAGGCCCATGCCCCCGCCCCACCATCTGTTTGGACACTATGTAGGCAGAGGCCCAGCTGCTGGAAGATGGGGTAGTGGGCACGTACCTGACTCCTTTGGGTACGTGAGCTTGGGAGATTGGAGAGGTAGGAGACTGGGATGGGGAGAGGAGCCCACTATCCCCGAGAGCCCCTCAGCCCCCTCCCAAGCCCACTCGTGTCTCCCCAGGGCAACAACATCATGTTGGTGGCCTCCCAGCCAGCACTGCAGGGCCCGGAGAGGAAGAGCTACGAGATCATTTTCCGAGAGGTGAGAGGCACCCGGCCGCACCACGTCTGACCCTCTGCACCCTCCACCCTGCTTTGGAGCCTGGCTTTGACGCCAGCTACCCTGCCTCTCACTCCCCCCATCCTCAGCTAACAGCCCTTGGCCAGTGCCTGGAAGGCAGGTGTTGGGGCTGGGGGCACTGCAGAAACAGCACACAAAGCCCAACGCCCCTCACCCCCATTTGCTGTCTTCCCCCACCAACCCAGGAATTCTGGCGCAGGCCTGATGGGCAGCCAGCCACCCGTGAGCACCTCCTGATGGCACTGGCTGACCTGGACGAGCTCCTGGTCCGGGCCACGTTCTCCTCGATGCCACTAGCAGCCAGCATCAGCGCGGTCAGCCTGGAGGTCGCCCAGCCCGGGCCCTCGGAGGGACCCCGGGCCCTTGAGGTGGAGGAATGCCGCTGCCCCCCAGGCTACGTCGGCTCGTCCTGCCAGGTGAGTGTGACCGGCCCAGATGCCTCTGCGCTAACACAGCTGGATCAGCAAGCGGTCAGCTGGGATTTCCATGGCCACCTGGGATTACTGTCATAACTTTAGTATACTCAGCAACATCTCATTTATTCTTCCCAGCAGCACTGAGAGATGTGTAATTGTCCCCTTTTAACAGACTTTTTTTAAAATGAGGCGCTGAAGGGTGCACAACTTACCCAAGGGCACATAGCTACACTCTGCAGAGGTTAAGACCCAGCTCACGTTCCTAGGATGCCCGCCGGAGACAGACACAAGTTAGCCCAACGCAGAGCATGGAAATGCCTCAGCGTGGTGAACAGCGTGGACTGGAGTAGCATTCTAGGCAGGGAGGGCAGAAGAAGCAGAAGCCCAGAAGGAGGAATGTGTGGGGACATAGCCTGCGATGCAGAAGGGTCACCCCTGGAAAGCTGAGTGGGGGGTGCTTCCTCAGGCCTGGAGCAAGGCTTCCTCCAGCAGGGACTGCCAAGCTGCTGAGGGAGTGCTGAGGTCGGAACTGAACCCCAGGAGAATTCCTCTGCCCCCAGTGAATGAGATGGATGGGGCGGGGGAGAGACAGTGAGTCCTGTCGGGAGGGAAGGGCGGTAGGGGGTGGAAGAGAGGGCAGGCAGATGGAGGGACTCCAAGAACATTTGCAGGGTTCAGCTGGAGACTGAACACGAGGGCAGGGCTGGAGCCGACTGTTCACCGCTGAATCCCTAGGCACGGAGCAGGCAACCAGTGAACACTGGATGAATGAATGTGGAACTGGGGAAGGGGGATCGCAGGAGGGAAGGGGGCAGGGCTGCAGTGCCAAGTGGGTGGCAGGGAGGTCAAGTGTGGAAACAGCTAGCCCCCCACCCAACCGAGGAAGTCCCAGTGGGAAGTCCACATCTCTGCAGCTTTACATCTGCGCCCCTTTGCTGTGTCCACAAGAACTTTCAAGTCCAAATAGATGAACTTCACGTTCCTTGAGGTTATAAAATTTAACACATTTTGAAGGAGAACCCCTGGGGAAAGCAGAATCCTTGGTGCACGTTTTCCACAGTGAAGCAAAACAGATTTATAAACATCCCTTTGAAATGGTTGGGGAGCGAGGGCCTGGAGAGATTTCAAAGAAGGGGCAACGAATAGAAATTCATTATTGTCAGAACCCATGATTACTCACTTAGGATGTGTAAAAACGTCCTCGGTTATATGGGTGCCGCCTCTTTCACTTTACTGAGTAAATGTAAACATAGTCATAAAGGTCTTCGAGGACTCATTCCAAATCCAGGTCTCCTGAACTCCCTTTTTCCATCTCAGGGTTACGTTTTTCAATAAAGACCCTGCCAGAAGAATTTTCAGGGCTGAAGTCCTGGGGCTGGAGAAGGGTTCTCCATTAAGAATGAACTGTTATTTCAGTATATCTAGAGCGACTGGAGATGCCAGGCAGGATGGGGGCGACACTGTCCCAGCTCTGGAGTGTTGGAAAAGTGAAGATGGGGGAGGAGAGCTACCAAGAGGGGATGCTGGGGTGGAGAGCTGGGCCTGGAATTTCCCTGCCAAGAGCCAATGGGAGTCTAGATGGTGGAGGGGGGATGGAGGAGACAGGTTCTAGGTCTGCTGTCTCTGAGTGGGACCACAATGGAGACGGAGACCAACTCTCCCCTCTACCCCCAGGACTGTGCCCCGGGCTACACGCGCACTGGGAGTGGACTCTACCTTGGCCACTGTGAGCTCTGCGAATGCAATGGCCACTCAGACCTGTGCCACCCAGAGACCGGAGCCTGCTCGGTAAGACGCAAGCAGGACCGGGGCAGGGGTCAGCTTGGCTGGGCCTGGGTGGGGTGTCAGGGCTGGCTGTGGGATAGGGAGGGGTTTGGTTTGGATAGACCCAGATCCAGAGGCAAGGTCGTGGGGCACATCCCATGGGGAAAAGCGCCTGGCCCAGCAGGTCTGGGCATCGAGGGGTTGCAGGCATGGTGGGGTGGCCAGCACTATGGAGTAACATCCTTCCTTATAAAGAAAACTTTGGGGGAATTCCCTGGCGGTCCAGTGGTTAGGACTCTACGCTTCCACTGCAGCGGGCACGGGTTCAGTCCCCCGTTGGGGACTCGAGCCGCATGGCATGGCCAAAAAGAAAAGAAACGAAAACTTTGGTTCCTGCTATTTCTTATCACCAAAGTGACACATGTTTTCTGTAGAAGAATCAGACTATAGAGATAACTTAAAAAGAAAGTAAAAATTCCCTGAAATCTGCCACCTGGAGGTAATTACCGTCAGTGTTAGGCTGTGGAGCTCTTTTGCTCTTTTTCTGGGCAAATATTTATGCAGATTAGCGTACCTTTTGTTTTACAAATAACCATAGGTTCACTGTGTTTTATGATCAACTTTTTTCACTTACAAAGGTCATGACTTTGAATATTTCAGTAGTACGTCTTTTGGGTTTTTTTTTTTTGTTTTTTTGCGGTACGCGGGCCTCTCACTGCTGTGGCCTCTCCCGTTGCGGAGCACAGGCTCCGGACGTGCAGGCTCAGCGGCTATGGCTCACGGGCCCAGCCGCTCCGCGGCATGTGGGATCCTCCCGGACCGGGGCACGAACCCGTGTCCCCTGCATCGGCAGGCGGACTGTCAACCACTGCGCCACCAGGGAAGCCCTTTCAGTAGTTTTTTATACCTGAACTTTTCGGAGTGGTGTATGTATAGCTGTCCAGGGTATGTGGTCAAGGACCAGGGGTTGACAGAGCCACAAGCTAAATATGGAATGAGGAATATGCTACGTTAATAAAAGAAACATGGATCTCTTTGGAGGAAACATAAAACCCACACACGTTTTTACGATGAAGCACTTATTCCCAAAACTCCGCCCCCACATACTCACGTGGGGACTTTCCTCTGATATTACAGGTATTTAGATAGAAAAATGTAAGAAATGGAATCAGTATCATCCTTTTTGATAGCTATTTGGATGGGTGCTCTTTTTAATTTTCTCAGTTCTCTTTTCATGGTTTGTTTCCAGCATTTTGCTTTTATAAACACCACTGAGATGAACATCCTGTAGTGAAATCATTGTGCCCCTCTATGACTATCTCTTTAAGATAAGCTCACAAACATGGAATTTCGAGGTCAAGAGATTACAAAACTGTACAGTTTTTGGTAAATTTTGCCAAATAGCAAGTAGCTGACATCCTTGTGCCTCGCAGCAATGCCAGCACAACGCCGCTGGGGAGTTCTGCGAGCTGTGTGCACCTGGCTACTATGGAGACCCCACGGCTGGAACACCTGAGGACTGCCAGCCCTGTGCCTGCCCACTGACCAACCCAGAGAACATGTGGGTGCCCTTGCTCAAGGCTCAAGGAAGAACTACCACTTGTGGAGGGAGTGGAGGGCATTGAACTGACTTTTGGGGGAGAAGTGGAGGGAACAGGGTGGGGAGTGAGCGTCCCATGACCTGACCTTTTCCTCTTATCCCAGGTTCTCCCGCACCTGTGAAAGCCTGGGAGCTGGTGGATACCGCTGCACAGCCTGCGAACCTGGCTACACTGGCCAGTACTGTGAGCAGTAAGTTTGCAGATAGGAGGGATGAAGGGAGGGGGCATATGGTAGACTCCTAGGTGAGAGTCCTGGATGATGTTGCTCAGAAAGGTCCCTACCAGGATCATGTGCCTCCCCTGCTCAAAACCCTTCCAAGATTCCCCATTGCCCTTGGGACCAGCCCAAGCTCCTTAGGTAGCTTTATCACTCTTCAGTCTCATCCCACTTCTGACACCCAACTCTATACTCTAGCTGGGCTTCATTTCTTGACCTCTTCATGTTCATTTCTTTGCATGTGCTATTTCCTCTTCATGGAACATTCTTCACCCTCAAACCGCCTGTTCCTGGCTAACTCCTGTTTAGCCTTCCAGGCTCAGCTTTATTCCCTCATTCAGCACATTTTTATTGAGCATCTACCGTGTGCCATGCAGTATGCCAAGGTGTTGGAGATAAAGTAATGAGCAAAACAGATTCAGTCCCAGCCCTTATAGAGTTTCCCAACTGTAATGGGAGACAAGACGGTGAGTAATCATACAAATACACAGTTGCGACGGTGGTAAGTTCGCTGTGGAGCAAGTCCCATCCTCTGGGAAGCCTCCTGATTTTCAGGGCTAGATTAGTGCCTCCCCACCATGCCCTCTCAACCCCCATAGATGTCCATCACTCTCATTTACATAGTTTCCATGTTAGTTTCCCAGCAAGTCAGTTCCATAAGAGCAAGGACTTTATCATGTTTACTGTTAATGTTTCAATAACCTTGCATCGTAGTTGCTTAATAAACATTTGTTGAATGAACGTTTCCCTGAATCCGGCCTACTGACATTTCCACACACTCCCCTTTCTCAGCTCCCAGAGGCCCTGTGGTGGGGCTTTTTTGGTCTCTGAAGTCCTTCCAGAGCTCAGAGCTTCTTCACCCCATACTGGGCAGAGAGCTGAGCTTCTGGCTCCCCAAGTCCACTCTGAGGCACTGGGTCCCCTGGGGTCTGACACAGCCGGTCCTTGTTCCTCCTTACAGGTGTGCCACAGGATACGTGGGTAACCCCAATGTGCGAGGGGGTCAGTGCCTGCCACAGGGTAAGTGGGACCGTGGTCTTGGGTCGAGGTGATGGGCAAGGCAGGGGACCCAGGGAATTTTAGAGATACTAGGTCTGGGGAACAGGGTGAAGGGTTGGGCACACGCGTCTTTGGGAGGGCAGAGATATCTGAGACAATGGTACATGCTGGGGGCCTCCTGCCTGAATGGCCTCTCCTTTCCCTACCCCAGCAGACCAAGCCCCGCTGGTGGTCCAGGTCCAGCCAACTCGGAGCGTAGTACCCCAAGGTGGTCCCCACTCCCTGCGGTGCCACGTCAGTGGGAGCCCACCCCACTACTTTTACTGGTCTCGTGAAGATGGGCGGCCCTTGCCCAGCAGCACCCAGCAGCGACATCAAGGTACACGTGGCCCCAGGCCCTTCGGCCATTCCAGTGGAAAGGGAGGCACAGGTCTGTCCCTGCCCTGCTGAGATCCTGTAGGGACCCACACGCAGGACTAGGTGGGAAAAGGGGTGCATCTGTACTGATGAGCTCCCATCTCCTTGCCACCAGGCTCCGAGCTCCACTTCCCCAGCGTCCAGCCTTCAGACGCTGGAGTCTACATTTGTACCTGTCGTAATCTCCATCATGCCAACACCAGCCGGGCAGAGCTGCTGGTCACTGGTGAGTTTCCAGTCCTCTGTCCACAAGACTGCCTGTCTTGGGATGGGCTGCAAACTGCAGACCATCTACCAGAGGGGATGGTGGACGAGGACACTGGCCAGGAAGATGGAAAGAGGTGATGGGTCAAGGCTGATGTTAGAGGCAGAACTGGCAGGACTTGAGTCTGGTCGTTGAGGGAGAGAGAAAAGCCTAGGGGTCTGGATTCCAGCAGCTGGGCAGAGTGCCATTTACTGAGATGAGAGAGGATCCCACGGGAGGGCACCTTCATTTGGGCTCTGCCAAAAGCAGAGGCTGAGGCTTTGTGTGTACATAGTTTATTTGGTAAATGAAATGAAACAGGGAAGAGAAGGCATCCAATTAACGGTGTGTCATTGAGCACATTCCCACCTAGAGCAGTTGTTACTGAACGCAGCCGAGGCAGCCCCGGGAAACTCCAGAGTAAAACATGCTCCTTGGAGTCCCCCTGCCCTCCGCCCTAGGGTCCAGGGAGCTGGCGTATGTGCACACCAGCTCGTATCAGTCACTGACTGGGGCCTGTTCCAGTAGCATCGATTCCCCTGCATTCTGTCCCACCTCATGGGCACACACAATGGTCACCAGTGGCCTGAGAAAACCCTCATGCAAAGAAATGCAGCGGCTGCAGAAGCCAGGCAGGTTGGTTCTGGAGTGACGAGCGGACATGGGTGGGGCCCCAGCAACACCTGCCACCAACAGGTCCGAGGGAACCACAAGTTTGGTTTTGGACTTGTTAACGTTTGAGAAGCTTGGGGAAACATTGAAGTAGGTACATCAGGTGGGCATTTGGATATGTGAATCTGGAACTCAGGAAAGAGGCCCTGGCCAGAGAAGTGAATTTGGGAGCTGTTGGCATAGGGATGGGGCAGGATGAAATTACCCAGGAGAGTGTAGCTCGAGGACAGGGCCCAGAGCAGAGCCCCAAGGAGCTCCAACTGGAACAAATGGAGGAGGGAGGACAGCAAGAGAGTAAGCAGGGGCAGCCAGCAGACAGGAGGAGGCCGGGGGACATGGTGAGTTGGAAGTCAAGAGGGGAAACAACTTCCCAGAGAGAGTGGCCGACCTCACCAGATGCCCCGGGAAGGTCAGCTATAGACAGAGAAATAACCCTTGGAGGTCATGCCTTGACAAGAGCGGTTTGCAGTGGAGAGATGGGGTAGAGACTGGATGGGAGTGAGGCAAAGAAGGGATGGGAAGGCAGCCAGTGTAGACAACTCTTTCAAGACTCTTGGCTCTGAAGGGAGGCCAAGAAATGGGGCAGTAGCTGAGGGGTGTATGGGTCAAGGGGGCATTTTCAGAGATGGGAAATTCTAGAACACATTTGTCTGTGGAGCAGAATGATCCCATGGGGAAGGAAAGGAGAGGGCACAGCAGGGGGAGGGGGTCCTTGGGAGGGGCTCCAGCACTCAGGAAGGGGAGTTGAGGTGGGGTGGGAGGTGGGGAGAAGTCTCATCCTTCAGGGGCCAGGAAGGAGCGAGGTGGGTAGATTTGGGAACGTGGAAAATTCCTGACTAATTGTTTCAGTTCTCTCAAGAAGCGTGAGTTGAAGCCATGGAAGCGGAAGGGGGTTTCAGGAGGGTGGAGAAGTTGGGAGCAGGTGTGAAATGGTTGTTTGGGAGGATAGAAACTCAAACCAGGCAGAGAAGCCCAGTTGGAGTGAAGTGCAAAGTGTTAAGAGCTCATTTGTGGTCTGTGATCATGAATTGGAGCCAAGGGGATCATGGTGTGATGTTCTCTGATCACAGCCTGCTGGATGCTCAGTGCCAGCAGGAAGAAAGTAGATGATGGGTTTCGGCCAGGATGAGGGAGGGCGGTGCCAGGGATTGGAATGGAATCTAAGCCAGACTGGGAAGGAAGTGACATCCGGATGGGGTGATGAAGAGGGAGAGAAAGTGGCCACAGGACAGCGACCTAGCCAGCACCCAGCTCACTGGGGGACCTCCTGTCCCGGCAGAGGCTCCCAGCAAGCCCATCACAGTGACAGTGGAAGAGCAGCGGAGCCAGAGCGTGCGTCCCGGAACCGACGTCACCTTCATCTGCACAGCCAAGAGCAAGGTGGGCGGGGCAGGGAGTGGGCATCAGTGAGGATCTGTCTTCTGGGGTCTCCAAGCCCCACCCGGACCCCCACCACATCTCCCTTGTCCTGCCTGCAGTCTCCGGCTTACACCCTGGTGTGGACTCGCCTGCATAACGGGAAGCTGCCAGCCCGAGCCATGGATTTCAACGGCATCCTGACCATTCGCAGCGTCCAGCCGAGTGACGCGGGCACCTACGTGTGCACCGGCTCCAACATGTTCGCCATGGACCAGGGCACAGCCACGCTGCACGTGCAAGGTACACTGTTCGTGTCCATGCCTGACCCACCCAGTCCTGACCTTCCTCCACACCCACCAAGACCAGTGACCATTTCTTCATTCAGCGGACAGTTTCTGAACTACAGTATGGCAGGTCCTGGCCTAGACTCTGAAGAAACAGGGGTGGGAGGGGACAAACAGGAGCTCTGCCCTCCTGCCCTCCCTGTTCTGTAGGGAACAAATGGACAAACAACATAATTACACGGGTGACCAGTGCTGGGACAGGAGTAAACAGAGTGATTGGAAAGTGAGAAATGAGGTGGGAAAAGGGTGAGCTGTTCTCTGTGGGGTGGTTGGGGAGGGCCTCTCCGAGGAGGTGACATCTCAGCTGAGACCTGAAGGGAAGAGAAGGTGCTCAGCCACATAAGAGCTGGCAGACGAAGCAGCATGTGCAAAGGCCCTGAAGCACGAGCGTGTCGATGTGTCTGAGGGACGCAAGGCCAGCGTGGCTGGAGCCGTGGAGGCGAGGTGGGGTGAGGGACTTGAAGATGTGGGCAGAGGGTCACAGCAGGGAATTCAGATTTTGTTCTAAAAGCCACGGACAGGTCTTAAGTGGAGAAGTGACAAGACCCCACTGACATTTTTTTTTTTTTGGCCACGCCATGTGGCATGTGGGATCTTAGTTCCCCGACCAGGGATCGAACCCACGCCCTCAGCAGTGAAAGAGCAGAGTCTTAACCCCTGGACCACCGGGGGATTCCCCCCTTGACATTTTAAAGGCTCCCTCTGGCTGTTCTATGGACAAACGGCCACGAGGGGCTAGAGTGGAAGCAAAGAGAGCGGCAAAGAGGCTGTTGCCATGGGTCCCTCCCCAACGTGACCACATATGCTTTCTCCTCCCTCGTCAGCCTCGGCCACCCCATCTTCCCCCGTGGTCTCCATCCACCCGCCACAGCTCACAGTGCAGCCTGGGCAGCTGGCTGAGTTCCGCTGCAGTGCCACAGGGAACCCCACGCCCACCCTCGAGTGGACAGGTGAGGCCGTGGCAGGTATGACAGTCAGGGCCTGGCTCTCCTGCATATGGGGGCCAGCGGCAGGACTCTAGGCTGTGGACTTCAACCCCTGGGGGGCCTGGCAATGCCAATCCCAGTGGGTGCTGACCCCACCTCTCCACGTCAGGGGGCCCCGGTGGCCAGCTCCCTCAGAAGGCCCAAATCCATGGCGGCATCCTGCGCCTGCCAGCTGTCGAGCCCTCGGATCAAGCCCAGTACCTGTGTCGCGCCCACAGCAGCGCCGGGCAGCACGTGGCCAGGGCCGTGCTCCACGTGCACGGTGAGAGGATGGGGCTGAGGGTGGGCAGTTGGGAGCTCATGGCGGCCCAGAGAGGTGTTCTCACAGGGCTCTGTCTGCAGGGGGCAGCGGGCCTAGGGTCCAGGTGAGTCCAGAGAGGACCCAGGTACACGAAGGCCGCAGCATCAGGCTGTACTGCAGGGCTGCGGGTGTGCCCAGCGCCACCATCACCTGGAGGAAGGAGGGGGGCAGCCTCCCCCCACAGGTGAGGATGTCCGTGCGGTCCAGGCCCACGGGCTCAGCGGAGTCCTAGCGCTTGCCACCTGCCCCTCCCATGTCCTCTTCTGGTTCCCTTCACTTCCAAGATGGTGCCCTACTCAGACCTGCCGCTCCGTGCGTCCCGGTGGGTGGCAGCCGTCAGCCTCCTGCCCTGCTGCCTGGCTCCGCCCTCCTTGGTGCCCACCTGGGGCCCTCATATTGGCTTGGAGCTTGCCTCTACTCTTTATGCCCCCTCCTCCTGCCCTCCCTGACTAGCCCTTGCCAGGCTGCCTGGGCCCCTCGGGTGGCTGACCCTTCTCGCTGTGTGTGGCAGGCCCGGTCTGAGCGCACAGACATCGCCACGCTGCTCATCCCAGCCATCACTGCCGCCGACGCCGGCTTCTACCTCTGCGTGGCCACCAGCCCCGCGGGCACCGCACAGGCCCGGATCCAAGTGGTCGTCCTTCCAGGTGCGGGGCCTTGGGGCTGAAGGAGTGGGAAGGCAAGCCAGGGTCCCCCCGAGGCCTACTCACTCCCCCTCTGCTCCCAGCCTCAGGTGCCAGCATCCCGCCAGTGAGGATTGAGTCCTCATCACCTTCCGTGACTGAAGGGCAGACACTGGACCTCAACTGCATGGTGACAGGGCTGGCCCACAGCCAGATCACATGGTATAAGCGAGGGGGCAGCCTGCCTCCCCACGCCCAGGTACGAGGGTCCCGGAGCCCGTGGCAGGGGACCTGGGGATGGTCCTTCACACAGCCTGGCACTCTGCACTCTGCACGAGCAGGGTCCGCCCTTATTTCCCTCCCTCTTCAGCTTCCCATGTGGGGTGGCTCCGAGCAGAGACAGGCACTGAGGCACAGAGGGAGTGCTGACCGCGGCCTCTCCCCATCCTCACATGCCTCTGTCCTTACCTGGCCCAGGTACATGGCTCCCGGCTGCGGCTGCCCCACGTCTCACCAGCTGATTCTGGAGAATACGTGTGCCGAGTGGAGAATGTGTCAGGCCCCAAGGAGGCCTCCATCATCGTCTCCGTCCTCCACGGCAGCCATTCGGGCCCTAGCTACACCCCAGGTGAGGAGCCAGTGGGGCTGGGTGGGGGCCGAGCCCTCCAACCTCCCCTCTGTTCCCAAGGCTGGTGTCTGTGGTCTCTTCGATGCCATCAGGACAAGAAGAGGCGCTCCAGGCAGGTTGCAACCCTCCACTCCCTGCAAGGAGAGATGAGGGGACTGAGGGTGGGGACAGGTTGACCTGACTTACCTGGGACCCCATGGGGAGGGTGCTGTTTTCAGAATTCATCAAAAAGCAGCCGAGTCAGGGTTGGACACTGAGTTGGGAGTCAGGCTGACCTGGATTCAAATGCTGGCTCTGCCCTTTATCAGCCTTGAACTGGTTATTTTACCTCTGGGGCCTCAGTTTCCTCACGTGTGAAATGGGGACAGCAGCACTACCACGTAGTGTGAGTACACGGCGTGCACTCTAAAGAAGGGAGTTGTGGCATTATTGTCTGCATCCTTTGGCCCCGCCTGGGCGCTAAAAGACTCTGGTTCCCTGCAAGCCAGAGCAGCTCATCACAGATCAAGGAGTCATGCATAGGCAAATGGGCCTTGAACTCCAAGTTGAAGGTCAGAGAGGGAAAGAGGGGTCTGGCTGGCCCTGCTGAGGCAGAAAAGCATGGTCCCAGCCCTAGAAGGCCTCCCATCTGCCCTCCCAAGCTAGGGCCTGGTCAGATCCCAGGGCCCTCTGCTCCAGGGCTGCAGGGCTGGGGCCCAGCAGCCCAGGCCTCTGACCAGCTCCTTTGCACCCCAGCTCCTGGTGGCGCCCCAGCTCCTGGTGGAGCCCCAGCTCCTGGTGGCGCCCCAGCTCCAGGCAGTAGTCAGCCCATCCGCATCGAGTCGTCCTCCTCTCATGTGGCCGAAGGGCAGACGCTGGATCTGAACTGTGTGGTACCTGGGCAGGCCCACGCCCAGGTCACATGGTACAAACGTGGAGGCAGCCTCCCCGCCCGGCACCAGGTACAGCAGCCCCCCAGGGCCAGCCCGCTGGAGGGGTTGGATGGAGCCGCTCAGGCCCCTCCTGACCCTCCCTGTTTGCACTCAGACCCACGGCTCACTGCTGCGGCTGAACCAGGTGTCCCCAGCAGACTCAGGCGAGTACGTGTGCCGCGTAGTCCTCGGCTCTGGGCCCCTCGAGACCTCCGTCCTAGTCACCATCGAGGCCGCCGGCCCTGGCTCCATCCCCGGTGAGTGACTGCCAGTGACAGGGCAAGCTGGGGTGGGGGGCGCCTGAGAGCCTTCCCAGGTGCTGAGGCCCTAGTGACTCCCGTTGCTGACGCGGGGAAGGGGGTGGCAGGAAGCCACACTGGGGCAGGAAGCCCACCTTGGGGCTGGCCACAGGGCCGGCCCGGGAGGACTCCACTTCTCTGAGTAATCTGCCGTCTTCCCATCACTGTTCTCTCTGGCCACATCACTCATGATTTTGCTCCTCCCTCAGTTATCCTCATCTCTCCCACTTCCTCGCTCCCTCTGCAAGGCTTGGCTCCTGCCCCAGCCCTCCCCTCGGGGTTGCTTAGCCGAGGACCTCAAGCCCGGGCCACTAAACCCACAGGCTGAACTGGCTCCAGGGTGAACAGTTCTTTCCTTCCCTTCTGGGGAGCGTCTGCTACCCTCCCCCCTTTCCCCACAGCCCCAGGACCCGTCCCGCCTGTCAGGATCGAATCCTCATCCCCCACGGTGGCCGAGGGGCAGACCCTGGATCTGAGCTGTGTGGTGCCCGGGCAGGCCCATGCCCCGGTCACATGGTACAAACGTGGAGGCAGCCTCCCCGCCCGGCACCAGGTACACAGTGGCAGAAAGGCAGGAGGGGGCCAGCCAGGCCAAGCTGTGGACAGTGGGTCGGCGGGGGCAGCCTCTGAGCTGAGGGGCTGTCAGTTCCCAGCTCAGTGGAACAGGGTGGGGGGTACCTGCTGAGCTCTGAGAAGCCCCCCTCTCACACCCCTGCCCATGGCTGTCCAGGTCCGCGGCTCCCGCCTGTACATCTTCCAGGCCTCACCAGCTGACGCAGGCGAGTATGTTTGCCGGGCCAGCAATGGTGTGGAGGCCTCCATCACAGTCACGGTAACCAGGACCCAGGGAGCCAACTTCGCCTACCGTGAGTGGGACTTGCAGGCTGCGCTTGGACAGAGAAAGGGGTAAGGCGGGGGAAGCTGCAGAGAACTGGACTGACCAGGGACCGTCTTCTCTCCCAGCTCCTGGTGGCACCCAGTCCATCCGCATTGAACCCTCCTCCTCTCATGTGGCCGAAGGGCAGACCCTGGATCTGAACTGTGTGGTGCCCAGGCAGGCCCACACCCAGGTCACATGGCACAAGCGTGGGGGCAGCCTTCCCGCCCGGCACCAGGTACAGGACCGGAGGATGGACAGGCCAAGAAGGGAAAAGGAGGGAGGCCACTGGGGAGTGGAGGTCAAGGGTAGGGTGGGTTGGAGGCTCCTCTGAGACGGGGAGGCCTAGGACCCCATTGCACAGGTGTGTGGGGCAATGGTCCCAGCCTCTAGGACCAGCCAGCCTAGGTGTGACTGCTGCTTCCACCACTTCCTCGCTTGTGACCTTCAGCAAATTACTTAATCTCCCTGTACCATATTTTCAGCATCTGTAAAATGGTAATAATAGTACCTCCCTTACAGAATTATCTTAAGGATGAAATGAATTAATTTATATGCAAAGTGCTCAGAGCTCTGGCTCATAGAAAGTGCTATGAGCTGTTACTACTGTCATATCATTAGCTATTTTTTTTTAATATTTATTTATTTATTCATTTGGCTGCGCTGGGTCTTAGTTGCAGTGTGCAGGATCTTTAGTTGCGGCATGCGGGATCTTAGTTGTGGCATGCAGGATCTAGTTCCCTGACCAGGGATCAAACCTGGGCTCCCTGCATTGGGAGCACGGAGTCTTAATCACTGGACCACCAGGGAAGTACCATCGTTAGCTGTTATTATTGATATATTTTATAGAATTTAGGATGCCACTGATTGCAAGATGCACCATTATTTTATGTACCTCTAAGGAGAAACAAAAAAAACTGCCATTTGTGATTGTAATTCACTGTGAGATGCATCTTGATTTCAGAGACTTTAAAAAGTATGTCTAGGGAATTCCCTGGCAGTCCAGTGGTTAGGACTCCATGCTTTCACTGCCAAGGGCCCGGGTTCGGTCCCTGGTTCGGTAGCTGGGATCCCGCAGGCCACACAGTGTGGCCAAAATAATAATAATAAAAGATAAAATAAAAATAATATGCAGGTTATCTTCTCCATCCTTTTTTTTTTTTTAAGTGTGTAAGAATTGATGGAGTGTGGTATTAGTGTTTGCCCAGTTCCCCGTGGCTCCTCTGGGCCACCCCTCACTCCTGGGACAAGACACCCGCTTCACCCCTGAGCAGGACAGAACTAAGAGCCAGTTCTCAGGCTCAGAGTGAGGCAGGGCTGCAGGTTATAGGTGCAGGGGTCCTAAGAGGGCCCCTTCTGACCTCACCTTCATTCTGGCCAGACCCATGGCTCACTGCTGAGACTCTACCAGGTGTCCCCAGCCGACTCAGGCGAGTATGTGTGCCGCGTGGTAGGTGGCTCAGTGCCCCTGGAAGCCTCCGTCCTGGTCACCATTGAGTCTGCAGACTCTGTGCCTGGTGAGTGGTGCTGGGGGGAGGCTTCCCACTCCAGCAGTGGCAGGACCCCAGAGACCAGCAGTCCCTACCTTCACTCACACCCTCCCCTCCCCCTCTCCTCCCAGCTGGGGACTGACCCTCTGCCCTCTGTCCCCAGCGCTGGGGGTCACCCCTCCAGTCCGGATCGAGTCGTCCTCCTCACACGTGGCTGAAGGGCAGACCTTGGATCTGAACTGCCTGGTTTCTGGGCAGGCCCACGCCCAGGTCACATGGCACAAGCGTGGGAGCAGCCTCCCTGCCCGGCACCAGGTAGGAGGTGGGGTGCTAAGGGGGGCCTGAAGGACTCTCGAGACTGCGGAGTAAGGAGCTTTGAGTTTGGACACTGCTTTGCCCCTCGCCTGGCCAGTCCTTTGACTTCCCTGATCCTCAGTGTCCTCATCTGCCAAATGGGCTCACACTGTCTACCTCACCTGCCCCATAGGTGGCAAGTGCCGGTCCCCCACTTCTTCCCACTGGACCCAGTCCCAACCCTCGGGCAAGGGAATTGAAGGGTCATGAATGGTGGTTCTCCCTGGAAGAGCTTCCCTAAAGCTCCATCTGGCCGGGTCTGGCTGGGATGGGTACCAGGGAAGGGGGTGGGAGCCTGGCTGTGAACCTGCCTCCCCTCCCAGGTACATGGCTCGAGGCTGCGGCTGCCCCAGGTGACTCCAGCTGACTCCGGGGAGTATGTGTGCCGCGTGGTCAGCAGCTCGGGCACCCAGGAAGCCTCCGTCCTCGTCACCATCCAGCAGCGCCTCGGCCCCTCCCGCTGTGAGTGTCTCAGGGGTCATAACAAATGGGCTGGGAGGGCCCCTCCACCCTCAGTGGCTCCCACACCCTGCCTTCCATCTCACCCTCCCAGCCCAGAGTGTGGTGTACCCCGTCCGCATTGAGTCGTCCTCAGCCTCCCTTGCCAACGGACATACGCTGGACCTCAACTGCCTGGTGGCCAGTCAAGCCCCCCACACCATCACCTGGTATAAGCGTGGAGGCAGCCTACCCAGCCGGCACCAGGTATGGAACCAGCAGGCAGGGAGGGCAAAAGCTGGGGTCACCGGCCCTGACGGGAATCAGGAAGAGCTGTCAACAGCCCGTCTGTGCTCATTCAGTCATTCAACAAACATTGAGTGTTCTTGCTGGACAGGCCCTGGACCAGTGCTGAGGATATGGAGATAAGTCCCACTGACCTCAGCTGGATCCTGTACTTCACTCACTCACTACATTTCCCTGAGAACCTGCTCCAGGCCAAGTCCTGGTCCTGGCACTAAGGATTCAAATGGAATGAGACCACTGCCTGCCCTCAGGGAGCTCACAGGCTAAAGGGTTAGGCAGACATGCCATGTGACAGCGCTATAATAGGCGTCACCGGGGAGGGCCTCAATGGGCTTTCTGCAGGGGTGACGGGTGAGAATAGTCCAAAGGCTGGAGACACTGTCCACCCAGCCCAGAGCCTCGGGAAGGCCACCGAGGGAGTTCTGAAGGAGGCCAGGGTGGAGGCTACCCCAGACAAGGCAGTGAGGCTCCCGGAGTCCGGGGGAAGCAGCAGCGGCAGCACCTGAGACATGGAGGTGCTGCCCGCACCCCCTGACACCTGCTCCCCCTCAGATCGTGGGCTCCCGGCTGCGGATCCCCCAGGTGACGCCCGCGGACTCGGGCGAGTACGTGTGTCATGTCAGCAACGGTGCCGGCTCCCAGGAGACTTCGCTCATCGTCACCATCCAGGGCAGCGGCTCCTCCCACAGTGAGAACTCCTAGGGCAGGGGGTCTAGGCAAGCGGATGCGGGGGAGGCAGCGAGGCGCCTGGCACCGTCACTCTTGTCTGACTCCGACTATGTGGTGCATTCCTCTCTGTCCCCAGTTCCCAGTGTCTCCCCACCAATCAGGATCGAGTCCTCGTCCCCCGCGGTGGTTGAAGGGCAGACCTTGGATCTGAACTGCGTGGTCACCGGGCAGCCCCAGGCCACCATCACGTGGTACAAGCGTGGGGGCAGCCTTCCCACTCGACACCAGGTACAGAGTAGATAGAGCCTGGCGGTGGGGTGGGCAGTTCAGGGACAGCCCCCCATGGGCGAAGAACCCGAAGCATTAGCTGGCAGTCCTCCTTCCTGCCCTGGAGGGGCTGGCAGTCCTCCTCCCTGCCTCTGGGTAGACAGAGGGTAGCCTCAGCCGGTCTGATGGAGGAGGCCTGAGCCAGCCGGTGACCCCTCAACCCCTTGACTCCCTTCTTCCTTATCCACACCCCTAGGCTCACGGCTCCCGTCTGCGGCTGCACCAGATGTCCGTGGCAGATTCAGGCGAGTATGTGTGCCGGGCTAACAACAACATCGATGCCCAGGAGGCCTCCATTGTGGTCTCAGTCTCCCCCAGCACCGGCAGCCCCTCTGGTGAGTCCGATGAAGACCCAGGAAGGGACTGGGAGACGCAGGTACCAGTGCTTCCCGGGGAGGAAAGGCCCTGTAGTCAGAGCCCTCAGACGAGGGCGGTGGTGCAGGACGAGGGTTCAGCAGAAGGATGCCAGGGTTCACATCCTGCCTGCACCACCAGGTACCTTGAGGGCGTGACTCTCCCCTCTCAGCTTCCGTACCCTCATCAGTGAAGTGGGGATGTCGATCATTCCATCCTCAGATACGTCCGCTATGGTGGCCACTAGCCATGCATGGTCATTAAAATTAGTTAAAATTCTAAATTCACATCCTCACATTTCAAAAACAAAGTGCTCAGTAGCTGCACATAGCTGGTTGCCACCGCACTGAACAGTGTGGATGATAGAACACTTCCGTCATCGCAGAAAGTATGTGAATTTTGTGAGGACTGAGTGAGTTAATGCACGTAAGGTACTTAGAACAGTGCCTGGCATACCGTAAGTGCTTAATAAAGTGTTAGCTCTTCTTACTACCTTGGGAGGGTGGAGGCTTCTACAGTTGAGGCTCCCACCAACCCAGGTGTTCCCAAATCTGACCATGACCAAAGCCCCGACTTGCTCTTTCTGTGCGCCCAGTCCCTGGTGGGGCCACACCCATCAGAATCGAGTCGTCATCTTCACACGTGGCCGAAGGGCAGACCCTGGATCTGAACTGCGTGGTCCCTGGACAGGCCCATGCCCAGGTCACGTGGTACAAGCGCGGGGGCAGCCTCCCCACTCACCACCAGGTATGGGAGTTGGGGGCAGGACATAGTGGGAGGGCTGCTGGATGTGCGGGCCCTGGCTAGGGGCCTGTCCCCCAAGCTCTGCCCGGGAAGGAGGGCCTGGGATCCCCTGTGGGGTGCAGTGCCTGCCTGCGTCAGAGGTTGGACCCTGGCCCCAGCCTTCAAGGATTCCAAGTGCCATCTCCTTCTGCTCCTCTCCCGTCCTGTCCCTGCTCAGGCCCACGGCTCACGGCTGCGGCTGCACCAGGTATCCCCGGCTGACTCGGGGGAGTACGTGTGCCGCGTGGTGAGCAGCTCTGGCCCCCTGGAGACCTCAGTCCTGGTCACCATCGAGGCTTCTGGCTCTGGCACTGTTCTCGTCCCTGGTGAGGATCCCTACAGTGGGGCTGGGAAGCAGGAGGAGGGAAGAAAGGAGGGCTCGAGAGCCAGGTCAAGTGGGCTTCATCCCTAGGGCCCGAGAGCACGGGCTGTGGAGTCCAGCTCGTGTGGGCGTGAGTCCCGGCTCCTCTGTCCACACTCTGAAATGTTACACAAGGGATTCCTCTCGGTGTGTCACTTTCCTCATCTGTAAAGTGGGGCTAGTAGAGCTCTTGCAGCAATTACACGAGTTCTTTAAAGGCTGGAATTGCACCTCTGGGATCTGAGAGGGTGATTTTAGGTGGTGCCCTGATTAAATATTTTTTTATATTAATAGTGATAACGTTAGGGAAAAAACATCAACACGTCAAACCTGTCATGATTGCATGGAAATCATTGCCTGTGATGGGGCTGTGTGTTTAAGGGTTTTCTTAAGTGAATCAGTTGAAAGTGTAAAGGAACTAATAGCACAGGAAGCACACGGCTGTAGCAGACACCGTGATAATAGTACCTGAATTGCTAAGTAATGAACGTGATATGCACTTGCCAGGTGCTGGGCCCTGGTATTTTTACACGTATTAACTCATTCCACCGTCACAATAACCCTTTGAAGTAGGTATGATTGTTCTCTCTGTTTTACAGTTGGGGAAACTGAGGCATGGAGAGGTGAAGTAGCTTTCCCAAGGTCACACAACTAATAAATGGCAGGACTGGGTTTTGAACCCAGGCAGTCTGGCCCCAGAGTCTGGGTTCTTAGCCCCGTACTACTCAAGTCTGGGAAACGTTAGTGATCTGTGTGGAGCTGCCTGGCCCTGAGCCCTGGCCGCCAGTGGTGCCGGGAGCACAGAGGATGGTGGGACCATTGTCTGGGGCTGGGCTGGGAGAATGAGGCGCCAGGCTAGCCCAGCTGCTCCAGGCTTCAGGGGAATGGGAAGGCGGGTATCAAGGCCGTCTGCCTGTGGCCTCTGGCCTGACCATCTGGGCACCCAGGGGCAGGGGCTGAGGACACAGGGAGTCCCAGCTCACTGACTTCTTCCTGTGCCCCAGCCCCGGGCGGAGCCCCACCCATCCTCATCGAGACGTCCTCCTCCCACGTGGCCGAAGGGCAGACCCTGGATCTGAAATGCGTGGTACCTGGCCAGGCCCACGCCCAGGTCACATGGCACAGGCGCGGGGGCAGCCTTCCCGCCCGGCACCAGGTATGGAGCCTGGAGAAAGCAGGATGTGGGCATTCCCACCCCACCCCGTCCCCTGCCCGGGAGGGAAGGTGGCCCCAACATCCGGGGCTTCAGGAAAATGGCAACAGGAGATCACTGGGACTCAGGAGTTCAAGAACAGGCTGGGCATGGTAGGGCCGTCACTGGCTGCCCAGTACCTTGGTGCAAATTAGAAAAGGACACCTCTTACTCAAGGCACTGGGCTTTCTCCTGCCAGGAAAAGCATAATAGTAAACATACCCCACAACGTCCAACGTCAAAGGGGGTCACCTTTGGCAGGAGGCAGTGCCCGCAATGGTTCACGACAGTCCTGGGGTACAGGTGTGAGAGGGCTGGGGCGTCTGACGGCCTTGGCCACCAGCCCCCCGGCTCACTCTCCCCACTCTCGGCCCACCCTGGCCAGGTCCACGGCCCCCTGCTGAGGCTGAACCAGGTGTCCCCTGCCGACTCTGGCGAGTACTCCTGTCGAGTGGCCAGCAGCTCAGGCACTCTGGAGGCTTCTGTCCTGGTCACCATCGAGGCCTCCAGCCCAGGCCCCATTCCTGGTGAGTGACAGGAGCGGCGGGCGGTTCTGGGCACAGGCTTGGGGGCCCCTGCCTGGCCTTGCTCCCCCTGCTTTCCAGCAGGGCTCTAGCCCTCGGCTCCAGGAAGGTCCTCCAGCCCCTCCCCCAGCCACTGGGAACCAAGGTCTCACCAGGGCATCTCAGCCCCCAGGGGACAGAGACCCTTCTTAGGTCACTGGTGCTCAGCCATGTCAGTCCCTCTCAAGCCACTGCACCTCCAGGAGGGCCAGCTGGCCCTCGGTGCCACCACCCTAGGTCTCTGCCTGCACCCCCGGAGCCACCCCTTTCTCACCCACCCATTGTGCCCACAGCCCCAGGACTGGCCCAGCCCATCTACATCGAGGCCTCCTCCTCCCATGTGGCCGAAGGACAAACCCTGGACCTGGACTGTGTGGTACCCGGGCAGGCACATGCCCAGGTCACGTGGTATAAGCGTGGAGGCAGCCTCCCCGCCCGGCACCAGGTACAGGGGCCAGGGGTGGGGAGAATTCAGGGCAGGCAAGTTTTGACCTGCAGTTGCCGTCTGCATCCCAAACCTTCTTCACACAAACCCTGGCATGCTTGGGGACCCCAGGGGATAAAATACTTTGCGGGGAGGAGTTCAGCAGCCTGGGGCTTGAGAGGCCTGGGTTTTTCTCCTGGCTTTGCTGCTGAATCATTTCCTACAGCAGTTACCTCTGAAAAGGGGATGGAGTGGACTTGTAGGATTCTGTGAATGAAGCTTCCTCATCTCCACCAGCTGGAGCCCTGAGCTCCTGAGAACTCTTGGGCACTGGCACAGCCGGGCTTGGGGACTTGCCCTGTCCCGAGTGCTCTGGCACGATGGCCACCCTCTCCTCACTCCGACAGACCCACGGCTCCCGGCTGCGGCTCCACCACGTCTCCCAGGCCGACTCCGGAGAATACGTGTGCCGTGTGGTTGGCAGCTCGGGCCCTGAGCACGAGGCCTCCTTCACGGTCACTGTCCCGCCCAGTGCAGGGTCCTCCTACCGTGAGTGAGGGAGACGCCACGGGCAGGGGGAGGCGGGGAGACACTGGGGCCGAGGAGTGGGGAGGGGAGGCGGGGGAGCCCACCCAGCCCTGCTGAGCGCAGCCCTCTGCCTCTGTCCTCCCCCAGGCCTTAGGAGCCCTGTCATCTCTATCGACCCGCCCAGCAGCACCGTGCGGCAGGGCCAAGATGCCAGCTTCAAGTGCCTCATCCATGATGGGGCAGCCCCCATCAGCCTTGAGTGGAAGACTCGGAACCCGGAGCTGGAGGGTGAGCCGGGGGGGTGGGGGGCTGGAGGCGGGTGTGAATGCACGAGGCTCACCACTGGCGGCTGGGCAGAGCCGACCGTGGCACCAAACTTTCTGTGTGACCCCGGGTAAAGCCCTTCCCCTCTGGGGACTTGGTGTCCCTATCTGGATGGTGAGAGGGCTGGACCCAGGAGTCTCCAAGGACTTGTTTATCAACCATCTGTGACCCTGTGAGCTGGATACACCCAGACTGGAGGGGTCGGGGCCATGGGGCACTGGTGTGCCTACTGGCAGTGCCAAGGCAGGAGGACACCCTCACTGACCACACCCTCCTTGATGCCAACCCCGCAGACAATGTCCACATCAGCCCCAACGGCTCCATCATCACCATCGTGGGCACCCGGCCCAGCAACCACGGTGCCTACCGCTGCGTGGCCTCCAATGCCTATGGTGTGGCCCAGAGTGTCGTGAACCTCAGCGTGCACGGTGAGGGCCTTCAACCCCGTGGGCTCTGACTTCGTGTTTCCAGCCCTGATTCCGAGCTCAGAACCTCCAGGCTTAAATCCAGCCTCTGCCACTGCCTCCCTCTTGGGCCTTCTCCCTCTCTGAGCCTCGGTCTCTACACAGGTGCAGTGGGGAGACTAGTGCCCACTGGCAGTTACTGGTAAGGGGGCTGTGACAGAGCACGTGACCAGCAGAGCCCTGCATGTGTATCAGTGGTGTCATTCCTCTGGGCAGGGCCCCCTACAGTGTCTGTGCTCCCCGAGAGCCCCGTGCGGGTGAAAGTGGGAAAGGCCATCACCCTGGAGTGTGTCAGTGCTGGGGAGCCCCGCCCTTCTGCTCGCTGGACCCGGATCGGTGCCCCCACCAACTTGGAGCAGCGGGCACCTGGGCACGTGGACAGCCACACGGTGCTGCAGGTGATGTCAGCGGGGTCTCATCTCTGGATCTGAGGCCCAGTCAGGGCCCGTTCTTGGGCAGTTGCCTGGAGGAGAGAGTGGTGGATGGACAGATGGGTGATGAATTGGTGAAGAAAGGGAGGGATGAGATAGGTGGATGATGGCTAGATTGGAAGACAGGAAGAAAGAAGGAAGGTGGAAGGAGGAATGGGTAGAAGGATGGGTGGTTGGGTGGGTAGGTGGATGGATGGGTAGATGGGTGGGTAGATGGATGGGTAGATGGATGGGTGGGTGGGTAAATGGGTGGATGAGTGGATAGGTGGATAGATGTATGTATGGATGGATGGATGATGGATGCATGGATGGGTAGATGGGGGGGTGGATGTGTGGATGGATAGACTAATGGGATATCTTGAGTGTGAGCCCTCAAGCAGCCAGTCAAATAGGAAAGCTAAAAACAAAGGGACGGGTAGAAGAAAGAGGTGAAACCAAGCCAGAGGGCTGATGCCAAGGTCCCCCCGCAGTGGCCCGATGACCAACATCCTTGCTTCTTCCAGATTTCATCAGCTAAACCATCAGATGCAGGCGTCTACGTCTGCCTAGCTCAGAATGCACTGGGCACAGCGCAGAAGCGAGTGGAAGTAATTGTAGACACGGGCGCTGTGGCCCCAGGGACCCCCCAGGTCCAGGTAGAAGAAGCCGAGCTGACTGTGGAAGCTGGACACACGGCCACCCTGCGCTGCTCAGCCACAGGTGTGGACGGGGGCTGGCACACAGGGCAGACAGAGCAGCGGGCCCTGGGGCCTGAATTTAGACACAAGAGACCTGAAGAGGATGTCATGCTCAGGAAGGGGGCTTTGCTGCTGGCAATCTCCCAGCGATGGCTGAGGTGCCCACTTTGTGCCCCCCATGAAGGAGCAAGCTGACCCAGGTCCCTTCCTGGCCATCCCACCCCCAGCCAGTCCTGGGGCAGCCCACCAACCTCTGCCACCCCACTCCACAGGCAGCCCCACGCCCACCATCCGCTGGTCCAAGCTGCGCTCCCCGCTGCCGTGGCAGCACCAGCTGGAAGGTGACACGCTAATCATCCCACGGGTAGCCCAGCAGGACTCGGGCCAGTACATCTGCAACGCCACTAGCCCTGCCGGGCATGCTGAGGCCACCATCGCCCTGCACGTAGAGAGTAAGGCCCTCATCCACCCTCCTCGCGCTACCCCCTCCGCGCTACATGGAGGTCTGAGCCCCCCAACCAGGCCACACCCTGGACAGAACTCCAGGAAACCTACCTGGAGGGTCACGTGCACCTCAGGCCCCGGAGCCTGCCCTAACCTAAAACCCACGTCCCCTCCTGGGACCTTGGCTTCCCTCATCCCCAGTCCTCTGGGCTCCCCGTTCAGCTTCCCTAGTCCTTTGGCAAGTCACCAGGGCCCAGCACCTGCTCCCATCCTGACCTCTGCTCTGTGTCTCCAACCCCAGGCCCGCCGTATGCCACCACAGTCCCGGAGCACGCCTCGGTGCAGGCAGGGGAGACGGTGCAGCTCCAGTGCCTGGCTCATGGGACGCCCCCACTCACCTTCCAGTGGAGCCGTGTGGGCGGCAGCCTCCCTGGGAGGGCGACCACCAGGAATGAGATGCTGCTCCTTGAGCCTGCGGCCCCTGCGGACTCAGGCCGCTACCGCTGCCAGGTCACCAACAAGGTGGGCTCAGCTGAGGCCTTCGCCCAGGTGCTGGTCCGAGGTGAGCAGCCCCAGCTCAGGCTGGGTAGAATGGAGTCAGCTTTCCTCCAGGCGCTTGTCCGAGCCTTTCACTTACCCCTCAGCTGGTGCCGGAGGACCCCCACCTGGGGCATGAAGACCGCCCCCCCCACTCCCCTAGCTGGAACACCTTCTTTTCCCCCAGGAAGACCCCGGTCACTGTTCTCAGCAACTCTAGCTCTCACTGCTGCATCCCTCCCTTGGCATTGACCTCATACTGCCAGAGGCTATGTTTACATGAGTACCCCAGCCTGCCTCGCCTGCCAGACGGAGGGTGCTCAGGGCAGGGCCTGGACCCAGTCATCTCAGCAGCCCGGGCTTGTCCACCACAGCACCCAGAATGGGCTGCATAAATGCTGGACGGTGACAACAATGAATGCGTGATAGGGCAGCACCCACCCCCGGATGCCCAGGGTTTCAGTGGATCTCCAGAGAATCCCACATCTCCGTGGTCTCCTCAAGAGCCTGGACTGAAGTGAGCCCAGGTCCTGGGTTCAGTGCACAGCCCGATCACTTGATAGTTGTGTGAACTTGGCCAAGTCAGCGAACCTCAAGCCTCACTGTCTTCACCCTGTAAAGCAGAGGGGACAATGCCAGCGCCTAGGCTGACTTAGAAACGGACACATATGTAGAGCCCGTGGCACCTAGTAGGCACTTGGTAAATGGTGATAGTATGCATTTGACCCACCCTCCCATATGTCCCCTGCACCTGGACATTAGGTGCCTTCACCTGGGATCCTCCTATTTTAAATTTATTTATGTATTTATTTGTTCATTTATTTTTGGTTGCGTTGGGTCTTCATTGCTGTACACGGGCTTTCTCTAGTTGCGGCGAGTCGGGGCTACTCTTCATTATGGTGCACGGGCTTCTCTTTGCGGCGGCCTCTCTTGTTGCAGAGCACGGGCTCTAGGCACGCGGGCTTCAGTAGTTGTGTCGCACGGGCTTAGTTGCTCCGCGGCATGTGGGATCTTCCAGGACCAGGGCCTGAACCCGTGTCCCCTGCTTTGGCAGGCGGATTCTTAACCACTGCACCACCAGGGAAGCCCCTCTCCTATTTTAGAACAGAGCCAGGATAGTCTTTGCTCTCCTTCCTTCAGGTGTCTGAATCTTTCTAAGGCCGACCCCTCCCGCTCTCGCCTTGGGCTGCCCTCCCCTCCCGAAGGCCAGGAGCTTCTGGAAGCACAGCCCAGCACTCCACAGGCTCTTATTTGTGTTGATTGAATGACTGCACGAGTGAGCAGATGAATGAATCCGCCAATGAAAGGTCTTCTTTCCCTGGTCAGAGAGGCCAACAGGGGAACGTCCCCTGAATGTTAGGATGGGGGTTTCCTGGGTCCTGGAGGGGCATCGGGGATATCACACACACACACACACACACACACACACACGCACACGCACAACCTCTTACCTGTCCCCGCAGGCCCCTCCGGCTCTCTCCCCGCCACCCCCATCCCAGCAGGATCCGCGCCCACCGTTCAGGTCACGCCTCAGCTGGAGACCAAGAGCATAGGGGCCAGCGTCGAGTTCCACTGTGTCGTGCCCAGCGACCTGGGCACTCAACTCCGCTGGATCAAAGAAGGGGGTCAGCTGCCTCCGGGCCACAGCATACATGATGGGGTGCTCCGGTGAGTGGGGGCAGGGGCAGGACTGAACTTGGGCATCCCAGCCCAAGGCACCCAGTGGGGCTGTTAGAATACCTATCCTACTGGGCTTAGCATAAAACAATGGCCTTGGGCAAGTCACTTCACCTCCCTGAGCCTCAGTGTTCTCAGCTGTGCAGTGGGTTATATGAGACCAGAATGAGACAACCTAAAGCACTTAACGCAGTGCTTAGTATGTGGAAGGCCTTCAGCAACCAGTGGCCCGTGTTTGTATTATTGTGAAAGGGAAGAGAACGAGCTCTGAGGCCAGATACATACATGTGACCCAGATCTCAGCTCTGCTCCTTGATAACTGTGTGATCTGGAACTCTAGACCGCAAGGTCTTGGTCTAAAATGGGTGTGGTGATACTCACCCTGACTTCCTACCTACCTCCCATGGTTTTGGGGAGACTAGACGTTTACATCGTGGGCTGACACTTGACGACTTTTAACTCCCACACAACTGCAAAGTATTCTCACCAATTGTTTTGATTCACTGATGCCTTATTATTTTTTTCTTTACAGAATCCAGAACTTGGACCAGAGCTGCCAAGGGACGTATGTTTGCCAGGCCCATGGACCATGGGGACAGGCCCAGGCCAGTGCCCAGCTTGTTGTCCAAGGTAGGACGGTGGCTTCAGGCTTCTGCTAAGAGCAGGGGACAGAGGTGAAGTGCACAGGGACCACGTTCCCCAAGAAACCCCTTAAATGTGTACAGATAAAGAGAATCATTCGATTGTATCTTGCTTTCGTCTAGCACAGAGTGAGGGGGCTTGACAAATATTGCAAGGGAGGGGGGAAGAAGGGAGATGGGCGGAGCGCTCAGACAAACCGATGAAAATGACTGCGGACGCACAAGTGAGTAAAACGAGTGAACAAAGAGCGAACAAGTGAGCGTGCTGATGAGTGGATGCACGGAAAAGCGAATGAAATGCTGAGTGCCTCGGGCTCCAGTGCTCACCTCTTCTGGGGCAGTCTGCGGCCTCTCTGAGCCCAGGCCTGCAGCAGGCTGGCCTCACTCTGTTCTACCCCATCCTCCCCCAGCTCTGCCCTCTGTGCTCATCAACATCCGGACCTCCGTGCAGACCGTGGTGGTCGGCCATGCCGTGGAGTTCGAGTGCCTGGCCCTGGGTGACCCCAAGCCTCAGGTGACGTGGAGCAAAGTTGGAGGGCGCCTGCGGCCTGGCGTCGTGCAGAGCGGAGGCATCGTCAGGATCGCCCACGTGGAGCTGGCTGACGCAGGACAGTACCGCTGCACCGCCACCAACGCCGCAGGCACCACCCAGTCCCACGTGCTGCTACTCGTGCAAGGTGAAGGCTGGCAGGGAGCTCTGCAGGGCCGGGGAGCGTGCAGGGGCTGCTCTCACGCCGTCTCCTGCCTTACCTGCGCTACTCCTCCTTCCTGCTCTCTTGGGGATTTTCAATTTGGTGTATTTAGGGAGCGGGTTTCATAACAGGCAGGTGCCGCAGGGATAGCAGTGAGTGTTCCTCTGGGGCAGCTGGAACTTGCAGGGAAAAGCTATGCCATGGGGCATCAAGAGGAAATCAGATAAGTAGTCGTCACCTGCTGGAGCTCCTGCTCTGACGAGGAAGACCTACAGCTCAGTCTGCTGGCAGAGACAGCACAAACACAAAACAGACGTAAAAGACAGTAAAACGTGGACAGTGGATGATGCCAGGCAGACACGGTCTGTGTGCTCTTCAGAGGCTATTCTTTTTCACCCCAAGCCCTATCACTTGCCCCAAACTTACCCACACTGCCCTAGTACCCCCTCTTCAGGTCCCCAGAGGGCTGCACAATTTTCCAGCCAGGTGTGTTGAAGAGGCTCGGTCTGTGGAGTCAGTTGAACCTGTCCCTGAGCCCTGGCTCTGCCTGGTTCCACCTGTGCAACCAGGAGTGAACAGCCACAGTTTCCTCATCTGTGAAATGGGGACACAGTGCCTCCCTTCCAGGGATGGCATGAGGATTAAATGAGTCAGGACACAGGCTGGGCTCACAAACGGTTGGTGTCATCAGGTTGATGGCCTGTGTCTCCTCCTCCCCTCTCAGCCTTGCCGCAGATCTCAACGCCCCCAGAGGTCCGTGTGCCCACTGGTTCTTCAGCTGTCTTCCCCTGCATGGCCTCTGGCTACCCCACTCCTGACATCACCTGGAGCAAGGTAAATGCTAGGCAGGAAAACAGCGGGCGTGCCTGAGGGGCAGGGACCAGGTCTTCACCATCTCGGTGCCCCCAGGAGCTGGCCCAGGCTTGGTCCAGAGTATGCGCTCCATGTCTGAGGGTGGGCCCCAGGCGGGGATGGGAGACGGGCCCCGTGGAGGTGTGGGCCAAGGCCGGGGTTCAACGTGCCAGTGTGTTTGCAGCTGGATGGGAACCTGCCGCCCGACAGCCGCCTGGAGAACAACATGCTACTGCTGCCCTCGGTCCAGCCCCAGGACGCGGGCACCTATGTCTGCACCGCCACCAACCGCCAGGGCAAGGTCAAGGCCTTTGCCCATCTGCAGGTGCCAGGTGAGACCACACACCCTGGGATAGGCGGCCCCCTGCCCGCCACCTTGTGGGTGGCGTCTTGAACTGTGCTTTCTGCCCTCAGAGCGGGTGGTGCCCTACTTCACGCAGACCCCCCACTCTTTCCTGCCGCTGCCCACCATCAAGGATGCCTACAGGAAGTTTGAGATCAAGATCACCTTCCGGCCCGACTCAGCCGATGGTGAGCAGGGGAGGAGCTGATTGGGGGTCCCAGGGCTGGGGATCTCCAAAGTCACTGCCATCAGGGTATGAGCCCTGGCAGCCCCCAGTCCTCAGCCTTCCCTGCCCCGGGGGCTCCAGGCCAGCCGGGCCTCCCCCTCTGGCTCATGCCTCCTCTTCTCCATTCCCTCCTCTGTGATACCTGCACCTAAGCCTCCCCCGGTCCCTCTGCCACTGGTGCAGCAACCCCCAGTCCTTCTGTCCCATCTCCCTACTCCTGTCTCTGCTCCTTCCTCCTTTTCCCCATCTCTCACCCTTCCCTCCTCTCTCTCTCTCTCTTTCTCATCTGTCTCCTCCCACCTCTTACGGGTCTCTGACTTTCACTGTCCAGGCCTCCTTCTCTACTCGGGTGAGTCTCCGCCTCCCTCTCCTCCTTCAGGTAGACCCTACAGTGTAAGTGAAGCAAATTCAGCTTCTTTCTAGGAGCTCTCAGCAAGGCCCTTCTATTTAGGGCCCCATCCTGAGAGTGAGACGCCCTGGCTGTGTGGGGTGTGCTGGAGGGAGGGACAGCAGTTAGCGAGGGGAAAGGCTCACAAGCTTGGGCCATTCGTTCCGGGGCTGGGCAGACAGGGAGCCTGTGGCTGGACGGGAGGCCCTAACACAGCTATGCCCGCCCAGGGATGCTGCTGTACAACGGGCAGAAGCGGATCCCAGGGAGCCCCACCAACCTGGCCAACAGGCAGCCCGACTTCATCTCCTTCGGCCTTGTGGGCGGGAGGCCCGAGTTCCGGTGAGACCCTCACCCTCCCGGGTTACAGGGGAAGTGGGGCTGGGGGACTAGATTGCAGGACTTTCCCACCCTGGGCTGAGTTGTACGACGGAGGTTCTGAAGGAAGGAGGAGATGTGGCCGTTACCCTCGGTGACCCCCCGTGCTGCCGGGGTCAGCACAGTGCGCCGGCCGGGTGGCGGAGGAAGCAGCCTCAGACTTGCACGCAGTTGCGGCAGAAATACTCAGCAATGCTGAGTGTGTCCTTCCAGGGTGGGACCGCTGCAGGCCAGAATTCATCCATTCATTTACTCATTCAGCAGTTTTTTGCTGAATACCTACTATGTGCCAGGCACCGATACAAACAAAACAAATCAAGTTCTGGCCCTTGTGGGAATGTATATTCTAGTCGGGGAAGACCAGCCACAAACAAAGGAAAGAGACAAGGTCATCTCAGAGGGAGGAGTGCTCAGACGAACAGTGAGGCCAGGTGCTAGGCTGTAGGGCCTAGAGCCAGGGGCACTTGGAGCCCCGGGGGCTGCTCTGAATAAGCTCCCAGGGAAAGAGTGTAGGAGAAGAAGAACCCCTGGGGAGGGGCAGGGATAGGGTGAGCTGGGGGTGGTGATGGGGCAAGAGCACAAGGCAGGGACGGGAACCGGAGCAGGATGACAGGGAGTGGCGTCGACCCCTTTGCCCAGCCTGGGCTCCCTGCCCAGTCCTTCCTACAAACCCCATATCTGCTCTCTCCTGCCCCGGCCCTCCCTCCCACCCCGTGGAGCAGGTTTGATGCAGGCTCGGGCATGGCCACCATCCGTCACCCCGCACCACTAGCACTGGGCCAGTTCCACACCGTGACCCTGCTGCGCAGCCTCACCCAGGGCTCCCTGATCGTGGGCAGCCTGGCCCCGGTCAACGGCACCTCCCAGGTGAGACCCAGCCCCGTTCCTCTATCCCTAGCCCCTCCCCACCTCCGCTCAGCCTCGCCATTCCTGCCTTACCCCTGTCCAGGGCAAGTTCCAGGGTCTGGACCTGAATGAGGAGCTCTACCTGGGCGGCTACCCCGACTATGGCGCCATCCCCAAGGCAGGGCTGAGCGGCGGCTTCATAGGTGAACCCCCTCCCCACCTTCAGCCCTGGCCGGCAAAGCACCTGGGAGGGCACTGCAGGGCGTGGGTTGGAGCTGGGCAGGCCTCCCAGCACCCCTGACCCGGCCCATCCTGCCTGCCCGCCCCCCAGGCTGCGTCCGGGAGCTGCGCATCCAGGGTGAGGAGATCGTCTTCCACGACCTCAACCTTACAGCGCACGGCATCTCCCACTGCCCCACCTGTCGGGACCGGCCCTGCCAGGTAACCCCACACCGCACACTCCTCCCGGCCTCCCAGGCCGCTGTCCTCAGCCATGGCCGGCCCTGGTGGGGAGTGGGGAAGGGCCGGAGTGTTCTCGGTCTGACTTCCGGGGGCTGCTTTGCAGAACGGGGGCCAGTGCCAGGACTCGGAGAGCAGCAGCTATGTGTGTGTGTGCCCGGCTGGCTTCACCGGGAGCCGCTGTGAGCACTCGCAGGCCCTGCACTGCCACCCAGGTGTGTAGCCCACCCTCTCCATCACTGCCACTCCGGGCTCTTCCCTCTGCCCGTTGCTGCCCCGTCATATCCACCCCAGCTGCTAACCGTACTCACCACACTCTCTCCATCTTTCCCGAGTACTTAACCACTCTTCCCGGATTCTGACCTCCATCACTGCCATCCTAATATCCACCGTGCCTCCCGTCTCTGCTACCCAAGCACTCATCCCCCGTCACTGTACCCGGACACTCCCCCCAGCCCCAATCACTGCTTCCTGGTACCCACCACCTTCCCATCTGTTACCAAGGCACTCACCCCACTACCCACCACCCAGGTACAGTCTTTCAAGAACAAAAGAGTCACTCGTTCACTCCCCCGCTTGCTCTCTCCCTGCCCAGCCCCCTCTGGCCCCACCCTTGCCCGAATCCATTCCCCCTCCCCGGTCACCCGATGCAGCGCTCCCAGGAGTCCCGGCCCTAAGTAGCCAAGGCCCCCGGGGGGCCGTAGTTAGAGTTCTGGCATCAGGACCCCACCGTCTCCCAGGCCACCTCAGTGCCCTCCTCATTGGCCTGTGTGTCCCCCAGAGGCCTGTGGGCCCGACGCCACCTGTGTGAACCGGCCCGACGGCCAAGGCTACACCTGCCGCTGCCACCTGGGCCGCTCGGGGATGAGGTGTGAGGAAGGTAAGTGGAGCTGGGCTTGAGACCCCCAGGGGTCCCAGTAAGGACGGGAGGAGCTGGGTAGGGCATTCTGAGGCCATGACGGGCCCTATGGATGATAAAATTATTCCAGAGCCAGAGGGCCTCAAAGTCACCTGGCCAAGCTTCATGCCCAGCCTGAATCCCGTACACAAGGGCCCCAAAGGGGAAGCCCATCTAATTGGAGATCCAGCCTGGTCTGTAGTGCTGGGGGCAGGGTGCTTCTAGGCTGTTGCAGCCATTGCCCAGCTGATCCCGAGCCTCTAGGACTGGAGAGTGGGGTGGGCAGGGGTCCCAGAGGAAGGCTGCATAGTTGGAGCCCTCCCAGGACTCTGGCATCCCCACTGCCCTGGCTGAGCTGTGGCTGCTGCAGGTGTGACCGTGACCACCCCTTCCCTGTCGGGCGCGGGCTCCTACCTGGCGCTGCCCGCTCTCACCAACACGCACCACGAGCTACGCCTGGACGTTGAGTTTAAGCCACTGGCACCTGACGGGGTCCTGCTGTTCAGCGGGGGAAAGAGCGGGCCTGTGGAGGATTTCGTGTCCCTGGCGATGGTTGGCGGCCACCTGGAGTTCCGCTACGAGTTGGGGTCAGGTGAGCACTGACACCAAATGCAGTTGAGCTGTAGGCACCAAGCTCCTTCCCCCCCTTGGCCCTCCACACCCCCAGGAGGCGGGAGGAATAAATTCTGAAGTCAGACCAACCGGAGTCCCCTGTTCTTCGCGTTCCTCTCTCCGTGTGACCTGAAGCAAGTCTCTGGACCTCTCGGGTTCCTCTGGGACACTGGGAGGCTGAAGGAGGTTCCCCGTCTGCTCAAGTTCCTGTAGGGGGTGGGACAGGGCAGAGGGCCATCCATGTGCCAACCCTGCCGGCGTCCTCCCCAGGGCTGGCCGTTCTGCGGAGCTCCGAGCCCCTGGCCCTGGGCCACTGGCATCGCATGTCTGCAGAGCGTCTCAACAAGGACGGCAGCCTGCGGGTGAACGGCGGGCGCCCTGTGCTGCGCTCCTCACCCGGCAAGAGCCAGGGCCTCAACCTGCACACCCTGCTCTACCTGGGTGGTGTGGAGCCGTCCTTGCAGCTGCCCCTGGCCACCAACGTGAGCGCTCACTTCCGCGGCTGCGTGGGCGAGGTGAGCGACTTCCAGACGGCAAGCGGGGAGGGCGGGGTGATTTCCCTCCGCCTGCAGCCAGCCCAAGGCGCTTGGGATCAGAGCCTCAGTTTCCTCCTCTGTAAAATGGGGATAATTACACCTGCTTTGAAGGTTGTAGTGAGGAGGGACTACACTGATGGATGCTCCTGGCACACAGTAGACCCTCGATTTTGGTCCTTCCCCCCCGACCCTAGAAACCCACGTTACTGCTCAAGTTCCAGCCTGGGTTTCCAGCTACCCTCTGCTGCAGTCTTCTCTCTGCTGGTACACCCATGCTTCAGCCTCCTCCTGCCTTCTTCGAGTCCCTTGGTGTCCCTATGCCCACAGGTGTCAGTGAATGGAAAGCGGCTGGACCTCACCTACAGCTTCCTGGGCAGCCGGGGCGTCGGGCAGTGCTACGACAGCTCCCCGTGTGAGCGCCAGCCTTGCCGCAATGGCGCCACGTGCATGCCCGCCGGCGAATACGAGTTCCAGTGCCTGTGTCGAGACGGTTTCAAAGGCGAGGGAGCCCGGCCAGGCGCTGGGAGGGAGGGATGGGGGGTGGTCAGTGGCCGCTCCAGCCCACGCCCACTCGCCTCTTCCCTGGCCCACAGGAGACCTCTGTGAGCACGAGGAGAACCCCTGCCAGCTCCGTGAGCCCTGTCTGCATGGGGGTACCTGCCAGGGCACCCGCTGCCTCTGTCGCCCTGGCTTCTCTGGCCCTCGCTGCCAACAAGGTAACTGCCCCGGCTTCTCTCCACCTCCCCCTTGGGGCGCTGGGGCCTGACACAGCCCACCGACTGGACCCTGCGTCTCCCCACAGGCTCTGCACATGGCATAGCGGAGTCCGACTGGCATCTTGAAGGCAGTGGGGGCAACGGTACGTACCTGCCGTGACCAGCCAGAGGAGCTGAGCAGGCTTGTCCCTCCCAGCCCCTCTTCCAATGACCCCACCCTCCATCTTGGTCTCTGAATACAACAAGCCCAGGTGAGAGGCTCCCTGGGCACAGAGAGACAGAATAAGAAGAGCACAGCCGCACAGAGCTGGGTCCTGCCCTGTGCTCACTGCCTAGTGACTTTGGGCAGGCCTTTGAACCACTTTCACTTCTGTACCCTCCTCTGTATTCGTGCATTCCCGCAACAGACATGCACGTGTGCCCATCCTTGCCCTGGGAGCAGTAAATATAAGATGCGTAAGGCAGGACCCTTATTCTCAAGGATTCCACAATCTGTTTAAAAGCAATGATAATGATTTGTAAAAATGAATACTTATTGAACATTTACAGGCCCTGTGCTAACTGCGTTATAGATACACATCTTATTTATCGCTAATATAATAGGAGAGGTAGTGGCATAGTGGATAAGAGCCTGGGTTCAAATCCTAGCTCTACCACTTACTAGCTGTGTGACTTGGGTGACTCACTTAACCTCTCTGTGCTTCAGTTTCCTCACGTATAAAATAGAAAGAAGTAACATCCTTCCACAAGGCTTTGGATAAAATTTTGCGTGAGAGTAAAATTCTTTAATGTATTTTAAATGCTTAGAACAATGTCTGGTCCAGAGTGGGCACAGAATGTTAGCTTTTGTTAATATTATAGCAAAGACATAGGGTTGTTACAAGGATCCAGTTAAAAATTATGTTTGTAGCTGGATGTGAAACTTCCTGCATGGTGACCGGCAGATAGTAGGTGCTTGGTAACTGTTAGCTGCGAACTTCATCAGTTGGTGGAGGGTGGCGAAGTGTCGCCTACCCTGGTAGCTGCCAGGCCCCAGGGGCCAGCACTGGTGTGGGATGGCTTTGAGCAGGTAGGGTTGGGGATGTTATAGCCACACACGCAGTGTGGACGATGCAGCCGAAAGGTCTGGGTTGCCATCCAGGTTTCCCACTTCCTAGGCAAGTCACTCATCCCCGAACCTGTCTTCCCGTCTGTAAGATGGAGGGATTACAAAGGTTCAGAACCGTTTATGTGCCACTGACCTAGATGACCAGCTGCCCCAGTTTGCTCAGGACTGAGGGGCTTCTGGGGATGTGGGACTTTCAGAGCTAAAACCAGGACAGGACCTGGCAAATAGAGATGGTTGATCACCCTACCTGGACCCTACTGACTGCATAGAATGAAATACATAGGATTTCAAAGGGAATCAATTGTTCTGAAAGAAGGTTATCAAAATAATTTGAAGTTTTTTGCATCTTTATTAACGCATTAAATACAAGATCTAGCGTTAGGGTTAGGGTTAGGGTTAGGGTTAGGGTTAGGGTTTAGGGTTAGGGTTAGGGTTAGGGTTAGGGTTAGGGTTAGGGTTTAGGGTTAGGGTTAGGGTTAGGGTTAGGGTCGTTAGTCCCAACAGCTACCACAGTTGCAATAAGCGTAAACAATGTTTTGAAGTATTTGCAGCAACTGTAATGCAAT
The DNA here is from genome assembly GCF_963924675.1 of Phocoena phocoena. Classification (NCBI taxonomy): domain Eukaryota; kingdom Metazoa; phylum Chordata; class Mammalia; order Artiodactyla; family Phocoenidae; genus Phocoena; species Phocoena phocoena. The sequence continues at coordinate 16,807,172 of NC_089219.1, read as the reverse complement.
GAGGAAATCTTGCACAGGCCCTGCTCCTCCTCAGTGTGTTGCCTGCCTGCGTAACTAAAGGAACTGCTAACCTTCAGGGAGAAGAGAGCAAGGCTAGAACTGTAATGTTTTCCAAGCCAAGTTCACAGGCCTCTGAATTCTGCCCCCAGCCCCCTTGGGTCTCCAGGGACTGCAGGTTCAGAGCCCTGCAGTAGTACAGGTCGGGGTGGAGGTGGGGGTCAAGGGCACCGATGCGGGATGGATATTCCATGCGGGTGAGCAGGTGTCCCAGCATCGCCCCCACTCCCCCGACAGATGCCCCCGGGCAGTACGGAGCCTACTTCTACGATGACGGCTTCCTCGCCCTCCCTGGCCGCATCTTCTCCAGGAGGTGAGAAGAGAGTCTGTGGGCCCAGGGTGGGGGACGGGAATCTGGGGCTTCTGCCCTCTCACCCACTTCCCCCGCACCACAGTCACCCTGAGGTGCCCGAGACCATCGAGCTGGAGGTTCAGACCAGCACGGCCAGCGGCCTCCTGCTCTGGCAGGGCGTGGTAAGTGTGGACGTCCCGCCCAGGATCTCAGGGTTCCCAGCCCCCTGGTGGCCACAGGAGTGGGAGAGAGGAAGGAGGAGGCCACAGCTGTGGGTAGCCCCCAGGAACCCTGTGCTTCTCTGGCAGGAGGTGGGAGAGTCCGGCCGAGGCAAGGACTTCATCAGTCTTGGGCTTCAGGATGGGCACCTTGTCTTCAGGTGGGTCCTGGCACCCGACCCTTCCTCTCCCTTCCCTCAGCCCCCTGACCCTTCAGTGGCTTCCCCTCCGGTCAGCCCCATGCCCCCCCGCCCCCAGCAAGAAGCTGCAGTGCCCAGTGCCCCAGCTGCACACCACCACCACCGTCCCACACCCCCTCCAGTCCTGCCCCCTGCTCACACCCTCTTGGGTCTGTGTGACTGCAGCTACCAGCTGGGCAGTGGGGAGGCCCGCCTTGTCTCTGAGGACCCCATCAACGATGGCGAGTGGCATCGGGTGATGGCACTGCGGTAAGGGAGCCCCCCGGGCACTAGGGCGAAGGGCCCAGAGTCCTGCACTGGGACAGGACGCCCCCCATCATGGGCAGGGAGGCAGGCATAGAGCTCTGGGGAGACAGAACTTGAAGCCAGGGTCAGGGGAGAGCCCACCAGCCGGAGCACAGACTTCCAGGGCAGGACAGAACTGCATGGGGTGGGCGCACAAGCACCCTAGGGGATGGATGCAGCCTGTGGGACCAGATCTCTCACCCAGCGGAGGGAGGGGGCAAGGAGCGGGGTCATGCTGCTCTGGCTGGTCTCTGTAGCAAAGGGAGGGGCTCTCACTGGGTTGAGAAGGACGGGGGATCGGTGGTGAGGGGCCTGACCCCGTTCCACTGCAGAGAGGGCCGGAGAGGCTCCATCCAGGTGGACGGAGAGGAGCTGGTCAGCGGCCAGTCCCCAGGCCCTAACGTGGCAGTCAACACCAAGGGCAGCATCTACGTCGGTAAGTCTTGAGCTCGGGCCTCGTGCAGGCCTGGGGCCGCTCCTCCAGGTCGGGGAGGGCCAGGGGCTCCGGCAGAGGTAGAGCACGGGGCCTTCCTCCCCCCACCTCCTGGAGCTGACAGGCCCCGCCCTCTCCCTTCCCCGCAGGTGGAGCCCCCGACGCGGCGGTGCTGACCGGGGGCAGGTTCTCCTCGGGCATCACGGGCTGTATCAAGAACCTGGTGCTGCACTCTGCCCGGCCTGGCACCCCGCCTCCACAGCCACTGGATCTGCAGCACCGCGCCCAGGCGGGGGCCAACATGCGCCCCTGCCCCTCGTAGGCACTGCCTGCCCCACACGGACTCCCGGGCAGCGCCCCAGCCCCGCAGCGTCGACTATATTATTATTAATATTATTATTATGAATATTTTGTAAGAAACGGAGGCGATGCCACGCTTTGCTGCTACTGCCCTGGGCTGGACTGGAGGGTGGGCACGCCACCCCACACAGGCACACCTGGGCAAAGCCACGGGCTGCTGGGCAGGGCAGGTTGCATGGGAGCAGGTGCCTCAAAGGGTCACCAGGACTTGGGGTCGGCCACGGTGGCTGAGCAGGCTCAGAACTGCCCCCACCAACAGAGCCCCCCGAGGTAGTGCTGGGCTGCCCGTTTCTTCAGCCCTTGGGCAGCCCTCGTTTCTACAGGAGCCAAACTCGGCTTCCAGCCTGGAGCCTCACCAGCTACCGGAGCCTCGCCAGCTACCTGGAGCAGAGGGCATCGCAGTGGCCTTCGCCACCCTCCTCCGGGTTGGGAAAGCTCTTTAGTGCTAACTGTGGTGCAAAAGGCAGCTCACCCCTGGGCAGGCAGCCCCCAGCCCTGCCAGCCCATGTCCCAGCGCCCCTCCACCTCCGCCTAGCCAGCCAGGCCACCGGCCCCTGGCAGCCTCTCCCCTCCCACCAAGCCCTCCTGGCCTGCATCCCTCCCACCCCACACCTAGCCCAGGGCCCCTGCCCTGAGGGGCTGCAAGGGAAAGCCCACCTCAACTCTTACCAGGAGCTGCTACAGGCAGAGCCCAGCAATGAGAGTGTCTCCCTGCCTGCACCAGGCCACGTCCCCCCACTGATCTGGAAGTGAAGGCCCAGGGCACATGGGGGGAGGAGAGCATTGGTGGTCGGAAAGAGTTAATGCCTTGGGTAGGGGAGCTGGGACTCATGACTGGGAGGGACAGGAAGGGGGCGTGACAGCCCTGCCCCATCTGTGGGAGCCCCAGGGCCCAACTGGGGGCAAGCGCCCTCCCCACCAGCAACCCCCAGAGGTGGGTCCGGGACGCCTGGCCTCTGTGTCCTAGAAGGGACCCTCCTGTGGTCTTTATCTTGATCTTTCTTAATAAACGGTGCTATCCCCGCCAGGGCTGTCTCCTGTGTCTTTGACTACGACTGGACTCGTGGTACCTGAAGGTGGGCCAGGATGGGGCAAAGCAGGGCAAGTGAGGTCCGGGCGTGAAGCAAGGCAGCTTCAGGGGAGCGAGGCCCCTACTCCCTGCCCTTCACTGATCCAGCCGGGTGCCAGTCACCATGCAGGTTGCAGGGTCAGCTGCCTCCTGTGGCCTTCACCATGACCCTGTGAGGCAGGAATCACCCCATTTTCCAGAGGGGCAGACTGAGTCTCGGAGGGTTATATGATCTGCCCAAGGCTAGACAGCCCTGTGGGAGGTGGGGGCAGAACTCGGGGACTGTCTGACCCCAGAGCCCACTCTCCTTCCTCTGATGCCCACAGCCTCTCTAAGGATGACCCCCCCTGACCTGGCTCACTCAGCCGCAGGCCCCCAGGGGCCACCTGGCCAGGACGTGTGTAACATGGTGCACACCACCAGCCCCCCAAGCCAGCCGGCTGGAGGAGCAGCAGCTCCAGAGGAGGCCCACGAGGAGGCCAGCCACCCCCGTGGCTGGAGGCCTGTAGAAAGAAAGAGCACTCAGGCCTCAGCCTAGGCCAGCTGCCCCCACCCATCACTGGAGAGGGACAAGTGTGGTCTCGGCGGAAGGAGCAGCGGCAGCTGACAACCAAGAGCCATGTACCTTCCGGAGCGGCGTCCTGTCGTGCAGGGTCCCGGCGTGCTGGGGGGCTCCTCTCAGCTGCAATCCCCAGGGGGCCCACAGACCCGAGAGCTGGGGGAAGAGTCAGGGGCCCGGAGGTACCATCATCCGTACTCCCTTCCTGGCTGGGCACCGGAGAGGGACCGGCAGTGGCAAATAACAGCTCTGACACACTGAGATCTGCCCCTTGCAGGCTATGATTATGTCTCGTTTAATCCTCCCCAAACCTCTTAGTGTTAGTATTTTTATTTCACAGATAAGAGAAGTGAGGCACAGAGACGTTAAGTCACCTGCCCAGATCACACAGCTGGAAGTGACAGGGGTGGACTTGAATTCACAGTCTAGCTCCAGGGGCTGGGGGTGGATGAATGGAGCTACTTCTCAAGGAGTAATGCTGTATTGAGCATTTTCTCTGCACCAAGAACCGTGCTCTGTGCTGGGCCCTTCACCCACAGGGTTTCACTTAAAGTTCATGACAAATCTGAGAGGTTAGGTTTATCATCCCCAGTTTACGGATAAGGAAACGGAGACAGAGAGGTTCATTCTTCCACTCATTTGATGAGTATTTTTCGATCACCTGCTACTGTACCCCAGGCATTGCTCTAGGGACTGGGGGATATGACAGTGAGCAAAACAGACAAAAAGGCCCCCATGGAGCTGGCGTTTTAGTGCGAGGCAACACAAAACACAAATTCCACCATGTGTCAAATGGAGACAGGAGCTACGAGGGGAAATCAAGCAGGAAGGAGGGACAGGGCGCGCGGCGAGGGGCAAGGTTGCTACTTTTCTTTCAATTGCGGTAAACTCTACAAAACACAATGTACCATTTTAACCGTTTTTAAGTACAGTTCCGTAGTATTAAGTCCATCCATATTGTTGAGCAACCATCAACACCATCCATTCTCAGGACTGTTTTCCTCTCATAAAACTGAAACTCTGTACCCATTGTGAATAACTCCCCATTTCCCCTCCACAGCCCCTGGCAACCATCATTCTGCTTTCTGTCTCTTTGAGTTCTCTGGATGTCTCATCTAGGTAGAATCACATAGTATTCGTCCTTTCGTGACTGGTTTACTGCAGTCAGCATAATGTCCTCAAGGTTCATCCATGTTGTAGCATGTGTCGGCATTTCCTTCCTTTGTAGGGCTGAACGATATTTCATTGTGTGGACATGCCACGTTTTATTTACCTGTTTTGCTTTCAATGGACACGGGGCTGCTTTTCGTGTTTTTTTTTTTTTTTTTTTGGCCGCACAGCTTGTGGGATCTTAGTTCCCCGACCAGGGAACCCGTGGCCCCTGCAGTGGAAGCACAGAGACCTAACCACTGGACCGCCCAGGGAAATCCCAGGGTTGCTATTTTTAAACAAAGGGGTAAGGAAAGAGCTCATGGAGAGGGTGAGGGTTAAGCCAAGACCTGCAGAAGGCAAAGGAATGAGCATGTGAACCTCTGGGAAAAGCCTTCCAGGTGGAGGAAAGAGCTAGTGAGAGACCAGAGGCAGGACAAGACTGGAGCATGGAAGGAGCTGCCAGGGGCCGGAGTGGAGGAGCTGTTGGAGCAAGCGAGCAGGTGGGAGGTGACAGGCCAGGTCACTCAGGGCCTGGGGGCCCCTGGGAGGCTTGTGTGGGCTGAGTGAGGAGTGAGGAGGGGACACGGGTGAGAAGCAGGACGCAGGGCCGGCTGTGGATCATGAGTTCAGTTTGAGGCAAGTTAAGTGTGAGACCCGCCTGCACAGCCACGTGGAGATGTCAGGTGGGGAGGTGGTTATATAACTAGTGTTCGAAGATGAGTCCAGCTGGCGATACGGTATAGAGGAGAACGAGGGGGGAACGGGTGTGGCAGCTGGAGGAGAGGACATAGGGCCCGGGCCTCTGGGCACAGAGCATAGTGTCCGGGAGGACCCTGAGGAGTGCCTGGGGAGGGAAGTGTGTGGGCTCCCGGGAAGCTGGGTTTTACCCCTCAGCCAGGTGCATTTTTGCAACGAACAAGCCGTTCAACAGGACATGGCAACCCTGACTGGGAGTGGGGCATGTCCAGATTCCTAAGAAGGATAATCAGGGGTGACCTAGTCTGGTCCCCTCTGTCCATCCACAGAGGTCATTCCTGGTTATGTCACTCAGTGACTCTATGACCTTGGGCACGTCATTTCTCCTCCCTAGGCCTCAGTTTCCCCATCTACAAAATGTGGGAGTCAGGCTGGATCAATGGTTTTCAAAGTCTTGAAGGTCAAACTCAAGTCTCTCAGTGGGACATCAGTCAGCCGCGGCCCAGGCCTCCCACATCCAGTTAAGTAGAGCATCTCTCCTTGTGATGTCTGGGGCCTCCGCAAGGCTCTGTGTAGGAAAAGCTTCCACCACTGAAACGACATTTGGAAGCAGCTGGATTCGATCACCATTTGAGCTCTAACATCCTCTGGTCCTCAGGCAGTCTGGTCTGAATGGATTCCCCACTACTGTGCTTCACCTCATCCTCTCCTGCCGCACCCGTGCCTCCGGCCTCCAGCTTCTAACCCAGCTGCTCAGCAGGACCCAAGCCACACCTGTCACTGACCTCTGCAGTTAGCTGCTGCCCAAGAAGCCTGGTCACTGCCGTCGCCACAGTTGTCCGTGCCCAGGGATCACACGCCAGCCTCGGGGGGATGCACCTGTGGTTCTGCCATTGGAAGTAGGCACGACAGCATCCTGGGGTTGAGAGGGGAGGCACGACGAGGACGCTGAGCACCGCAGAATGTTTGGCCCTATGGGGAGGGGATGCGGGAGGTGTGAGCAGGAGAGGCTGTCTCCATGTGCGTGCAGATGAGGGTACGGATGAGGCAGGTGTATGATCGTAAAGATGATGATGGGGATGGGGATGATGACAGCAGCTAACATTTATTGAGCTCCTATTCCAAGCCAGGCGTGGTTCACATCCCAGCTCATGAAGTTCTTACATTAACCCTGTAGGGTCAATACTATTATCAATCCCATTTTAGAGATGAGAAGACCGAGGCCCAGGGAGGTTAGGTCACTGGACCAAGGCCACACAGCTTGTATCTAAGCAGCAGGATAGGAATTCAGCCCCACGCTCCTGAGCACTGTGGCACCCAGTGTGCACGCACAGCCTATGGTAGCCCAGCAACCTGAACATTCCAAACTCATTCCGGCTCGCGGCACTGCACCTGCCATCAGCCCTGCCCGTAACTGCATGGCTTGCTCCCCTCAGGTCTCCACTCAAATGTCATCGTGTTGGAAGGCCTGCCCTCACCTCCACGTGAGAACGGCACACCATCCCTCCCCCACCACCCCTTTATCTGGATTTGGGTTCCTCTGCAGCACTTACCACCTCTGCAGATTATGGATTTGATTGGTTCTTTGTTTATGGTCTGCCTCCCCCACTAGAATGTCAGCTCAAATGGGGCAGGGACTTCTCTTTCATTCACTGCTGCATGTATCCCTGGAGCCTAGAACAGCACCTGGCACAAGGGCAGGTACTCAATCTTTGTTAAATGAATGAATAGGCACACAGGTGAGAGAAGGGTATGACTTGGTGCACAGGGTGTGGCAGACAGGTTTGGCTTACCCAGCACCCCAAAGCTGGAGAAAAGCTGGTTCAGGAGGGACTGACCAATACCATGGCTCAGAGGTGGACATGGGGATCAGAGCATTCCATTCCTGGCCCCGGGAACGGACACATGGCCCATGTGACTAATCACATTTGGCCCCGAGGACTTTTGCTAGAACCATAAGAAAAGATCTTCGCGGTTCCCTGGCATTGGTTAGGACTCAGCTCTTTCACTGCTGGGGGCCCAGGTTCAATCCCTGGTCAGGAACTGAGATCCTGCAAGGCACTCGGCGCAGCCAAAAAAAAAAAAAAAAGTGAGAGAGAGAGAAAAGATCCTCGCTCTTTATTTCACTGAGGTGAGAGTTATAAGGGGGACTGTGGGCTTGGAGCTGCAGGGTCACCTTGCTGCCAAGTAGAAAGAGGAACTGGAGCTGCCTGAGATGGAAGCCAAACAGACCCAGTGCAATGCAAAGGGAGAGAACAAAGAGATAGAGCCCAGGTGGCATTCCTTGATCTCCTGAATCAAGCTATAGCTGAACAAACACCTTAATATCCCAGTTATAGGAGCCCCCCCAAATTCTCCTTTGGCTTAAGCCAACTTGACTTGGGGTTTTTTCATGTGCAAATGAGAGTGAATGCTCTGATTTATAAAAGATGTGCAGGGGTAAGAGTGAATATCTATGAGAGAGAAAACACAAACAGTAATCCAAGTAAAAAGTGGTGAAAAGTGATCCAAGGAAGTCAGAGTTGTGACAGGGCTTCGCCACTGCCGCCTGCTTCCGAGTCCAACCCTGCTAAACACAAAGCAGCCGCAACATGCTTGGCTGGTACCTCACGGAAGGTGAGAAAGGGAGGGAGGGAGGAAAGGAGGGAGGGAGGGGTTGATTTCCAATTAGCCTGCGAGATCTGCTTGCAAAACAATATAATAGGACCCTTGGCACGCTACAGCCCACAGGAGCCAGAAAGGGGAACCCAGGCACCATCAGTCATGGCCCCAAAGGCACACATGAGACAGCAGGGGGTGCTCTCTGACCAGCTCAGGTTGAAGGGCTGTCCGCGGCCTGGCGTGTCGAGGTCCAGCTCCTGGTGAACCTGTGCTGGCTCTCAGAGGCCCCCCTGTTCTTGCCTTGAAGTGCTCACAACCCCATGTTTGTTTTGTTTTGTTTTGTTTCTTTGCGGTACACGGGCCTCCCACCGCCGTGGCCGCTCCCGCTGCGGAGCACAGGCTCCGGACGCGCAGGCTCAGCGGCCATGGCTCAGGGGCCCAGCCGCTCCGCGGCATGTGGGATCTTCCCGGACCGGGGCACGAACCCGCATCCCCTGCATCGGCAGGCGGACCCTCAACCACTGCGCCACTAGGGAAGCCCCAACCCTATGTTTAATTCTCCAGTCTGGATATTTTGCCAGCGAGGGCGATGATGCTTCTCCGAGGTTTTGGAAACTTCTGGGCTTTGGCAGCTCCTCTGCTGAAACATCAGTGAGTGTCTTCAGTCCTGGGGAAACCTGCTGGGACTAAAGCCCTGACTCAATTGGAGCAGAGGACAAACTCTAGCAGTTAAAGCCCAGCTCCTCCACCTCTGAGCTGGGAGTCCTGTGGCGCTTCACTCAACCTCTCCAAGCCTGTTTCCCATCAATAAATACGAGGGTATGAGCACCGGCCCAGCAGAGCTGCTGTGAGAACAGATGGGATCTGGCATAAGAAGGGCCACAGGCAGTGCTCAACGAGGGATTATTATTATCAGTTCCCTTTCCTTGCCTAAGTGGGTTTCTGTCACTTACAGCCACCAGAGTCCCAACTCTCGGCCCCTCTGCAATTGGGTGGACCCAGGACAGAGAAGCCAGTGTGCGAACATGAGTGTGTGAGCTGCATGGCAGTGTGCAAAGTGGTATTGTGTACAATGAGGTGTGCATGATGTGAACTGTGTGTGGGAGAGAGTGTACAGTACGCCAGGCCTGTGGGTTGGGTGTTTCAGTGTGTGTGGTGCAGGTGGGTGTGCCAGGTGTGTACGAGGTGCGAGTTGTGCACAGGTACGGTGGGTGCTGGAGTGTGAGGTGTGTGAGTGTGTGGGAATCGTGTGGGAGTGGGAGTTGTGTGTGAACAGGTGAGGGGCTGGTCCGTGCATCCATGGAAGTCAGGTTTATGGGGCTGGCTCTTTGGGTCTGGACCGCCCCTTCCTGAAGCCCCTGACCCTGCCGCCAGGCCCCAGCCCCCGCCCTCTCTCAGGACCAGCCCGCACCCACCCAACCGGAAAGAGGAGACTTCGCCTACGAAGTCCACGCGGGGCTGGCGGCCTCTGGTGACCAGGCGCAGGCCCAGGAAGTCCCCGGAGGACGCCACCGGCCCAGTGATAGGCCGCAGAACCGGGCCCCCAAGGGCCATGGCGCCCCCGGTGGGCCCTCGTAGAACTGCAGGTAGGACCCGGGTGCGCAGGGGTCCTCCGGCGCCGGCGCCGGGGAGGAGGTGTTGGGCGCCGCCGGGGTCAGGCTGTAGACCAGGAAGAAGCGGAACTGGAAGCGGATCCTGTCGCCGGGGGTCGCCGCCCGCATCCAGAGCCTGCTGTCGGTGTCCGGGGCCACGAAGTAGAAGCGGCGCGACGCGGAGTGCGAGCGAGGCAGCAGCCCGTCCGCCTGCCACGTCCGGCCGCACAGGTCCACCAGGTAGGCTGCGGGGAAAAGCACCTGGAACCACGCGGTCCCGTTCCAAGCCTGGCCCTGCCTTCTGCCCGTTGTGTGACCCCCGAGTGAGTCACTCCGCCTCTCTGAGCCTCAGTCTTCTTGTCGGGAAAATGGGGATGATTGAGCAATGTCAGAATTTTTGTGAGGATTAAAAAATGTAATTCAAGTCCTCAATCACGTATTCAAAAACCCTAGGATGTGTTTCAGAATTTTTCAGATTTTAGAAAGATATATAATATGTTGCAGCCCCAAATGGAGTCTGCCACAGCCTTCCACGATCAAACACATTTTCTAGAGCAATTGTACAGAACATTTACCCTAAGTAGGACAAATACAGACTGTAAACAGCCTCCTGTCAGTTCAGGTCAGGTGTTGCCAGTTAGTTAGCCAAGAACAAATTTTGGTTGTCAGAGCTTCTCATATTTTGTAGTGGAAACTAAAGGATTGTGGACGTGTATGGGTTCAGTGCTTAGGGTGGTGCCTGGCATTTAATGAGCATTACGGAAGTGTTATTCAAGGATGGGGGAGGGAATTTCCTGGCCTTCCCTCGGGTGGTTAGGACTCCGCACTCTCACTGTGGAGGGCCCAGGTTCAATTCCTGTTCGGGAAACTAAGATCCCACAACCCTCGCAATGCAGCCAAAAAATAAAAGGATGGGGGAGACACGGTTGGGCACCTGCCCAGCCAACAGGCATTCCGTTTCTCCTTGCTAAGAGAAACTTAATTCCCCTCAGTTATCAGAGAGCCCCCCTGGCCTTTGGCCTAAACCAAGCCTTGTAATCCTAATTCCATTTGCCAGGTTTAGGGATTGGCCTGTGAACTGATTCTGGCCAATGACATTTAAGGAGAGGTTTGCTGAGCATTCCTGGGAAAGATTTTCTTCCCTGATTTTTAAAAAAAAAAAAAAAAGGAGGGAGAGCTGTGTGATGAGGAGCCCCTTTTTCTTCCTGCTTTTGAAAGCTATTGACTGAGGATGCGATGCCCAGAGCTGCAGCAGATATCTTGCAAGGATGAGGTCATGAGAATTATGGAGGAGCCTTGACATGGTTGAGCTGATGAATTAACCATTTCTGGACTCATCTATGGCCTCTCTTCTTAAGTGAAATAATAAATGTCCTTATGGTTTGTTCTTTTTTTTTTTTTTTTTTTTTTTTCAGTACACGGGCCTCTCACTACTGTGGCCTCTCCCGCCGCGGAGCACAGGCTCCGGACGCGCAGACCCAGCGGCCATGGCTCACGGGCGCAGCCGCTCTGCGGCATGTGGGATCTTCCTGGACCGGGGCACCAACCCGTGTCCCCTGCATCGGCAGGCGGACTCTCAACCACTGCGCCACCAGGGAAGCCCTGTCCTATGGTTTAAGCTCTGTTTAGTCTGGTAACTGTTACTTACAACCCAAAACATCCTCACTGGTACAGGGTTGTTGTGAGGATTAATGAGATAACGTATAAGTACTCAAACCATCTGATTTTTGTAAGGATAGAAGGAGAACAGGACGTGGCTTTTCTGGTGCATGGTAGGGGCACCAGTGGTGCTTGAGGACAAGCCGGGATGTGGGTCTTTGGGGGAGAAATTCTCCGTTAGGGCTCAGGATGTGGGAGCATCTTCTCATATCTGTGCAGACCTACTAAAGCCAGAACCTGCCCTGGAGGCACACGGGACAGGCGGAGGTTCAGAGAGTGGGTGAACGAGCACCTATGAGCTGGGCACTGTCTATGTGTCTTGCATGGTTTATCTCACCTTATATGCACAATAATAATAGTCCCTTAAGGCAGCGGTCCCCAACCTTTTTGGCACCAGGGACTGGTTTTGTGGGCAACAGTTTTTCCACAGACGGAGGTCGGGGGGTGGGGATGGTTCAGATGGTAATGCGAGCGACGGGGAGCGACGGGGAGCGACGGGGAGCGGCAGATGAAGCTTCGCTCTCTTGCCCACCACTCACCTCCTGCTTTGAGGCCCGGTTCCTAGCAGGCCGCGGACTGGCCCTGGGGGTTGGGGACCTCTGCCTTAAGGGGCAAGGGCCTATTATTCTTTTCATCTTACTGCTGAAGAAACCAAGTCTTAGACAGTGGAAACAGTAATGTCAAGGGTGTGTGTGTGAACGCAGGGCCATCTGACTCCAAAGCCCACAGTGTTTCCCGGTGCCAGACTGCCCCACCCGCCCCCAGACACCTGCTTCTGGGTGACTTGGAGCTCCAGCCACCCAGAGGGGTGGGGGTGGACTTGAGGGTGCCAGCCAAGACCAGGCACAGGGTTTCCCAGTGTCCCCCAACTCAAGGGATCCCAGCTCATCAGGGTGAGTGCTGATTGAGGAAACACAATCTCAAAGGGTGGTGGGACCTGAATCTCCTGCCTGCCCCAGCCAAGCCACCTTGTACTCACCTGTGTGCAGAGCAGACACAGTCAGGGCAGTTGCCCCCAGCAGGAGCAGCCTTTGGGGCAGCTGCAGAGGACAGGCTTCCATCCAGGCCCTCCTGTGCCCAGCGATGGGGAAGACCTGCAGAATCTTCAGTTTGGGGTCTTTGGGGAGACTGGGGTATAGGGGCCTGGTTAGGCCAGTGGAGGGATTGGCAGGATACAGAGAGCAAGGGAGGCAAGTACGCCAGCTCCTCTGGTCTCTTCAGTGATGTTTGTGCTCCCTGTTCCAGATCCTTCTTCAGATCAGGATTGTGTCTAGGGTTGCCATGGAGATTTGGGACTGGGGCTGGAGCCTGGGGAGAGAAGGCGGGGAGGATGTCTGCTCATCCCCTGCCAGACAGGAACCAGGAAACTCAGATCCGGTTCAGCCACAGGGCTTCTGGGAGGGGGACCCACAGCCTCAGAGAGCTGCTGCCTTCCTGGAGAAGTTGGCATTTTAGGGCTGAGCTTAAGGGAGGCCCAGGACATCAAAGGGCCTCTCTGAGGGCCTAGAGAGGCAGCAAGTGGTGAATGAGCACTGGCCCAGGAGTCTGCTCTATTTTACAGACAAAGTATTCCTGCCTCAGGGCTTTGCCCTCACCATTCCTCCACCTGGGGTGCTCCTCTCCCATGGAGGTCCATGGCTGGCTTCTCCGGCTCACTCAGATTTCGAGCTCACATGTCACCTGCTCAGACCACATTTCCCTGACCACTTCTCAGTCTGAATTAGTGTTCTCCCTCCCTGTCACTCAGTCCCATGTCCGTGAATTTATCTCAGCACTCACTGGAATTACTTTGCTTATTTATATCTATCTTGTATGTATTGTCCTTTGACCGCTCCCTACCCACTAAAATTGTGTTCTGTGAGTGTCTTGTTGTTCTCTGAAGCCCTAGGTCATAGATCAGTGCCTGGCACAGAGCAGGCATCCAGGAAATAAGAACGAATGTGTGGGGACTTCCCTGGTGGTACAGTGGTTAAGAATCCACCTGCCAATGCAGGGGACACGGGTTCAAGCCCTGGTCCGCGAAGATCCCACATGCCGCCGAGCAACTAAGCCCGTGCGCCACAACTACTGAGCCCGCACGCCACAACTACTGAAGCCCACGCGCCTAGAGCCCGTGCTCCGCAGCAAGAGAAGCCACCGCAGTGAGAAGCCTGCGCACCGCAATGAAGACCCAACACAGCCAAAAATAAATAATAATTTTTTAAAAAAAGAAAAAGGACGAATGTGTGACGTTGAGCAAATGACCTCCCTTTTTTCTGGGTTTTACTTCCCCATGTGTAAAAGGAAGGGCTTGGGCCATTTCAGCCTTTTTCAAAGCCTGTAATTAGTAGAACCATTTTTTTACAAAGGCATTATACATGGAACCTTAATATATGAAGCTGAAACTTTTCAAGTCTCAGTTTCCTTATCTGTAAAATGGAATAATGATAGTTCCAACTCTGTAGGTATATTGTAAAGGGTAAGTAACTTGATACCAGTGGGGTATCAAGTTACTTACTTAGAACAGTGTCTGTCACATAGTAAAGTGCACAATGCACGTCGGGCTGATGATGACCCTTAATGTCATCATTATTACTTAAACAGAGGTCATCTATGTTTCAAGAATTCCCCACCTCAGACTTTGAGACACCACCTCAGAGTCTGAAGACTGTATGAGAAGGTTAAAACCACTGGCCCTGCTGCTCTCTAATGCTCTTCTTTCTGGACCTGACATTCGATGCAAACTTGATACCCCACTGTGTGTGATGTCCAAGGCTAGGCCTTGGGGGACTCCTTTGGCAGGAGTGGATTTATCATGAAACTCTTGAAGCTGGCCGCTCTCCCTTCTGAGACAGACAACATTTCTGCCTATGGAATGTGTATCTCTCTAAATAAACTTGATTTCACTTTAAAAGAGAAAGAAAGAAACTCGTGAAGCTTCCACATCAGGACATATTATTTGCATGAGATTATATATTTTTATAAAATTTGCAAAATTAAGGTATTTCAACCACAGTCAATTCAGATCTCTTTCCACCCGATCTCCTCCATTGCACCTCTCTTCAGATGGTCACGGGCCTTTTTGAAATCTGGCTAAGGGGAGGTGGCTTTGGGTTTGGGTTTGGGTTTGGGGGGGATATAATTATGGGGTCCTAGCTCCTTCCAGGTATAGTTTTATTATTTCTAATAAATGCCCCAGAATGCCTTCCAGTAATCCTCCTCATGCCCTCTATGCTGTGATATGTTGTGATATGAGGGTGCAGAATCAGAGATCGTTTACTATGACTGGCCTCACTGGTGTGAGGGTATTGGAGGAGAAATAAGGTTTGAAACATATGAAGCCAGAAGCCAGTCTATGGAAAATCCTTTCAAATCTTAAAGCTCACATATGTAAGAAATTTGATAGACGTTATCCCAAGTTTAACAGTCCTTAAGAGAATAAATAATCTTACTAATAACAAAAAAAAGTCTAAATGATCACTAATAAAAAACTAATTTTGGTCAATCATGCAAAAGGAAAGACTGACTTATCTTTCTAGTCCTGTTATAGAAAATATCATATAGTGTTGTCTCAGAAATCATAAAAGGGTGAGCAGCCAAAAAAAGTAAGGAAAAAAGTATCATAGAAGAGGTTTAAGCAGTATTTTAATTAAAACGTGCTACTATTTTAAATTTATATTGTTCATGGTATTTGTCCGTTTTTTTGTTTTTCTTTTTTATTTATTTTTGGCTGCGTTGTTTCTTCGCTGCTGCGCGCGGGCTTTCTCTAGTTGCGGGGGGGGGCTACTCTTTGTTGCGGTGAGTGGACCTCTCATTGCAGTGGCTTCCCTTTGTTGCGGAGCACGGGCTCTAGACGCGCGGGCTTCAGTAGTTGCAGCACATGGGCTCAGTAGTTGTGGCTCACGGGCTCTAGAGTGCAGACTCAGTAGGCGTGGCACACGGGCTTAGTTGCTCCGCGACATGTGGGATCTTCCTGGACCAGGGCTCGAAACTGTGTCCCCTGCATTGGCAGGCAGATTCTTAACCACTGCACCACCAGGGAAGTTCCTGTCCGTTTTTTAAACTTTAAAAGTTGTTGGACATGGAAGCAACTTAAGTGTCCATCAACAGATGAATGGATAAAGAAGATGTGGTGTATATACAAATGGAATACTACTCAGTCATAAAAAAAATGAAATAATGCTATTTGCAGCAACATGCATGGACCTAGAGATGATCATACTAAGTGAAGTATGTCAGAAGGAGAAGGACAAATACCATATGGTATCACTTACGTGTGAAATCCAGAATATGACACAAATGAACTTATCTCCAAAACAGAAGCAGACTCACAGACAGAGAACAGACTTGTGGTTGCCAAGGGGCAGGGAGGAAGGATGGAGTGTGAGTTTGGGATTAGCAGATGCAAGCTATTACATATAGATTCGCTAAACAACAAGATCCTACTGTATAACACAGAGAACTATATTCAATATCCTGTAATAAGCCATAATGGAAAAGAGTATGAAAAAGAATATATATATGTATGTATATACATATATATATGTATGTGAATCACTTTGCTGTACAGCAGAAGTTAACACAACATTGGAAATCAACTATACTTCAATAAAATACATTCTAGAAAAATAAAAATAAAAACTTTTGAATGTAAGAGTATTTGTGCTTCCTGACACTGGAAATGTCAGCATGAAGAACTTGCTCTGAGAGAAAAATAGTATTAATAAAAGTGCTGTTTGGTCTAAAGCTCTTCACCCTAGTTAGCAAAAGGTGTGAATGGAATGGAATGGAATGGAATAAGTCTGAGAAAGCAGAGCTTTTCTCTGGAGCTGTTTTGAAGGAGTAGTTGGGCAATTAGTACTTTTCTCCAAGATGCTAATCCTACTAAAACGCTCTGGGATTTGGGTTTAGAACATCTTATTTTCAGGCTTTATAAGC
This sequence comes from Phocoena phocoena, assembly GCF_963924675.1. NCBI lineage: Eukaryota > Metazoa > Chordata > Mammalia > Artiodactyla > Phocoenidae > Phocoena > Phocoena phocoena. The sequence goes on along the minus strand of NC_089219.1, from coordinate 16,791,082 downwards.
AGTTCCTGTTTTCCACTGTAGCAGGTAGAAAGCTACACTGGCCTAATGGAAAGGCAGAGAGCATAATCGGAGCGTGAGGTTACACTTCACTGCCCGTGAAGCTTTGCTATTTTGTTGCTCAAGTTCTTTACCTCAACTTTAAAAAATGAAGCATTATTATACTTTGTAAAATAGTGTTTGCCCCATGGTAAGACCTATAAGAAAGTTTACCATCTGCCTCAAATATTGTAATATGCGTCTGTTATTCAGATTAATACATAGAACTAAATAGACATTTCTGTTTGTAAACAGCAGCAAATACACTGGTAGATGAAGTATGGAACCAATGAGCCAAATGTAAATTTTATTTTTCTTTCAGTACACAAAAGTGGTGTTGCTTTTCACAGTCAAACTAAGCCAGTCAAAGTACCTTTTGTTGGTTTCTTAAAAGGACTAGAGAACAAACTGATGTATCTCTTCTTTGTTTGTTTGTTTTGGCTGTGCCACCTGGCATGTGGGATCTTAGTTCCCTGACCAGGGACCAAACCCATGCCCCCTGCAGTGCAAGTGTGGAGTCCTAACCACTGGACAGCCAGGGAATACACGACTGATGTATCTTTGAATTAAAAACTTCATGTAGGTTTTAAAAATATATATTGCTGGGATTTTTTTCTCATTCTGAATAAATATTCACTTTCAAATTTTTTTGTGTTTATAATTTCATATTTTTAAAGAGGGCCGTCAAAGTGTCTATGCTTCAGGACCCAAATAACCTGGCCCTCAGGGAGCTCATAGCCTGGTAGCAGCTTCAGATTGAACAAATATATAAACAAAAAAAACAACCATTAAATAAATCCCAATCTTAACAGGAACATGAGGTAGGCTGGGAAGCCAGGAAATGCTTCCCAGAGAAGAGCATTTCTGACTTGGGCTCTGAAGGATGCATAGGAGTTTCCATGCAGAAACTGTGTTAAATGCAATAATAGTAACTTCCTGGCCCCTTGACTGGGCTCTGTGCCTGAAACATCCCTACCTTTCATGAACTCCATGTCAACCTTTTCATATTTCTAGCAACCACTTCTTTTTTTTTTTTTTCTTTTTTACTTTTGGCTGTGTTGGGTCTTTGCTGCTCGCAGGCTTTCTCTAGTTGCTGCAAGCAGGGGCTACTCTTCATTGCGGTGCACAGGCTCTAGGTGCGTGGGCTTCAGTAGTTATGGCATGTGAGCTCAGAAGTTGTGGCTCACAGGCTCTAGAGCACAGGCTCAGTAGTTGTGACGCACAGGCTTAGTTGCTCCTTGGCATGTGGGATCTTCCCAGACCAGGGCTCAAACCCGTGTCCCCTGCATTGGCAGGCGGATTCTTAACGACTGCGCCACCAGCAAATCCCTAGCAACCATTTCTTAAGTGTTTGCAACGCTCCAGTCACTGGCTGTAAGCTTGTCACCTGCTTTATCACACATAATCGTCACAATGAACCTACAAAGAGGGCACTCTTATGAGCCTCATTTAACTGGTGAGAAATCTGAGTGCAGATAATGATAATAAATAAGGTTGGTAGGTAAGGGGGGTACAGTATTCCCCCGGGTCCCATTTCCTAGCTGTGTAACCCTTAAGCAAGTGACTTAACCCCTCTGTGCCTCAGTTTTCTCATCTACAAATTGGAGACAATACTAAAGTATCCTACTGGATTGTTGGGAAGGTTAAATTAAAAGAAAGATGTAGGGCTTCCCTGGTGGCGCAGTGGTAGAGAGTCCACCTGCCGATGTAGGGGACACAGGTTCGTGCCCCAGTCCGGGAAGATCCCATCCAGAGCCTGTGCGCCGCAACGGGAGAGGCCACAACAGTAAGAGGCCCGCGTACCAAAAAAAAAAAAAAAAAGAAAGAAAGATGTAAATTCATTTTTCAAATACCACTGACCTCTGTGTGAGGCATTGGAGATACTTCAGGGAACAAAATTAAAAAAAATTCTATCCCTGTGGAACTTACATTCCAGAGAAGGATAAATGGGTAAAATGTATGATGTATTGAATAGTGATAAATATTAAGAAGAAAAAACATAAAGCAAGGCCAGGAGATGTGAAATGTCAGAGAGATGTTGAAATTTTGATAGGATAGCTTGGGAAGGCCTCACAGAGAAGGATCTTTTAAGTGAAGATCTGAAGGAGTGAGAGAGCCAACCATGCAGTTCTTTGAAGAATATACTAGGCAGGGAGAATAGCAAGTGCAAAGGCCCTGAGGCAAGAGCATGCCTGGCACAAGCAATAACAGTGTGGAGTGAATGCAGCAAAGGGGAGAGTGATAGGAGATAAGTCAGATCATGTAGGGCCCTAGAGGTCATTGTAAGAACTTTGGCTTTTTCTCTGAGATGAGAACCACTGGGCAAGGCCAGATGCTGCAGGACCAGATAGGAGACCAATTTAATAATAAGTCTAGAAATGATGGTGGCCTGGAGACTTCCCTGGCAGTCCAGTGATTAAGAATCTGCGCTTCCACTGCAGGGGACATGGGTTCAATCCCTGGTTGGGGAACTAAGATCCCGCATGTCACGTGGTGCAGTGAAAGAAAGATAGAAAGAAAGAAAGAAAGAAAGAAAGAAAGAAAGAAAGAAAGAAAGAAGGAAGGAAGGAAGGGGGAGAGAGAGAGAGAAAGAAAGAGAAAGAGAGAAAGAGAGAGAAAGAGAGAGAGAGAGAGAGAAAGAAAGAGAGAAAGAAAGGGAAGAAAGAGAGAAAGAAAGAAAAAGAAAGAAAGAAAGAAAGAAAGAAAGAAGGAAGGAAGGAAGGGAGAGAGAGAGAGAAAGAGAGAAAGAGAGAAAGAGAGAGAGAGAAAGAAAGAAAGAAAGGAAAGAAAGAAGAAAGAAAGAAAAAGAAAGAAAGAGAGAGAAACAAAGGAAAGAAGAAAGAAAGAAAGAGAAAAAGAGAGAAAGAAAGAAAAAGAAAGAAAGAAAGAGAGAGAGAAAGAGAGAAAGAAAGAAAGAGAGAGAGAAAGAGAGAGAAAGAAAGAAAGAGAGAGAAAGAAATAGAGAGAGAAAGATAGAGAGAAAGAAAGAAAGAAAGAAAGAAGAAAGAAATGGTGGTGGCCTGGACCAGGATTGCAATAGGAAGAAGTCGTCAGATTCTGAACGAACATACTTTGAAGGTACAGCCAATAGGATCTGTTGACAGACTGGACTTGGAGTGTGAAGAAAAGAGATGAGTCAAGGAGGGTACCCTGGGATTTAACCTGAGCATCTGGAAGGATGGAGTTGCCATAAGTGGGAGGGGAAGAACTGTGAGAGGAGCAGGGTTGGGGGAGGATGAGGAGTTCTGTTCTGGACACATTCAGACTGAGATGCCCATTTGACATTCCAGTGGAGAGGACAAGTGGAGGCTGGATCTGCAAGTCTGGAACTGAGGGGGGAAGTGCAGACCGGGCGTACAATGTCGGGAGTAGTCAGCACATGGAAAATATGTAAAGCCACAAGATGGGGCAAGAGAGCCACAGGAGTGAGCATAGCGAGAAAAGAGGAGGACCAAGTAGGTTGGACAGTGCCCAACCCTTCTGGGGTATTTAGCTGGTACGCATGGTTCTGGAGGAAATGTCCACTAGGGGGCAGTCAATACCAAGACGAGGATGAGGAAACTTGTGTACCCTAGAAACTGCCCCGGGAAGCGGCAGTACACCATTCAGCTTAGGGGCTGGGGATGGTGGCAGCTCACCAAGAAACCAAGTACTCAGCATCTTGAGACTGAGGCTTTGGTCACTTCACTACGTGTTCAGGTAACTCTAGAGAAGGACCATTGTCCCCACCAATCAAAGCGCTCTTATTGTGTACAATGGGTCAGCCAGACTGGATCATCTCCAAGGGCTCTCTCCCCTCAGACCTTCCTTGAATCCTGGATATGGGCTGACATTCCTACATCAAGGCTGTCACATCTCATCTGCCACATTCTTTATGCAACTTACAGTTTGATAAGCTACTAGTAAATAACTATTCATTGTTGCCAGTTCCAAGTCTGGTGCTTTGAATACCTTCACTCTAGAAAAGCCCAGAGACAGGTATAATCATCTTTTATAGACTAGGAAGCCAAATGCAGCGAGATTAGAGGCCTTGTTCAAAGTAGCCCCAGAAATGGGAGGCAAAGTTAGGTGCCCATTTTCAAGGGGCTCCAGACCCCATTCTCTTCCTAGTATATCGTCCCACTTTGACCTTGAGTCCAAAAGTACCTGGTCCTATACTAGGAGCTGAGTTAAAGAGGTAAAGGACACACCTCTGCCCTTAAGCAGCTCAGAGCCTAGTAGACACAAAAAACAGAAGTACACTTCAGCATTATAAGAGACAGGGCCATGGGAAAAAAAAAAAAAAAGAGACAGGGCCATGGAAACAGAGAGGAGGGAACACAGCCTGCTCTGGAGCAGAGAATACTAAAACTAACGAGTTTTAATAAAATGAATAAATAATAATAATTAACATTATTATTAATGATAAGTTATTCATAATTTATTGAGTGCTCTCTATTTGCCAAGGACTTTTGTCATGTATTGGCCCATTTACTCTTCACAATAATGCCATGAAGAAGGTAGTATTATCATCCCCATTTTACAGATGAAGAAGGTGAGGCACAGGGGTGCTAAATACAGCTAGGAAGTGGGGAAGCAGTCTGGCTTCCCAGAGGAGGAATTGTCTGAGCTGAAAGATGAAGTGTGGATAGACCTAGGTGGAGGAGGAGAGGCTCAACGGTGTTCCAGGCAGTAGGAGAAGTGTGCACAAAGTTGAGAAGGCTTGGGAAAGCCCACCTTTGTAGTTTTGCCCGGCAACCTGAGACAGTGCCCACCTTTCTGGTCACAGTTGACCCAGTTTCTGCACAGGCCAAGCATGGTGGAAAGATTCATTTCACAGCCAAAATGGGCAGAGCCAGAGTTTGGACTCTGTGTCTTTCTGCCTTTCAAATCCATGCTCTTTCCATGATAACATACATGTGGAACTTCCCTGACCAGGGATCAAACTCGTGCCCCCTGCATTGGAAGCGTTGAGTCTTAACCACTAGACCACCAGGGAAGTGCTCCATGACGACAAACTTAAGCAAGGTTTGTCAACATTTAGTCATGTGGGGAGATAGTTGTTACCTTTCCACTATCCAGATATTCACAAAGGTTGTTAATATCCTACAACACAAAGGTTGAGGATGAAATAATGAGATCACGGTCATTTTTACTGAGTTAGAGAAAGAAGGCATCATTAGGTGAACCTAAGCCCTTACAAGTCATTAGATTGGCTGGAAGAAAAATGAAGATTGACAATAGAAACAAAGATAAGAGTAAAATAAACGTGCAAAATAAAACAAGATGTACAAAAAGTATTGTGAGCTCTTATCTAATACATTAGAAATCCCAGGCACTTCCCTGGTGGTCCAGTGGTTAAGAATCCCCCTTCCAATGCATGGGACATGAGTTCAATCCCTGGTCAGGGAACGAAGATCCTACATGCTGCAGGGCAACTAAGCCCGCGTGCCACAACTACTGAGCCCTCACGCTCTGAGCTCATACTCTCTAGAGCCCATGTGCCACAACTAGAGAGAAGCCTGAGCATCACAATGAAAGATCCCTCATGCCTCAACTAAGACCTGACGCAGCCAAATAAATAAATACTTATTTAAAAAAAAGAAATCCCAGAAAATATCTCTATATATCCAAGAAAATAACATCTACCATAAATACTAGTAATATCTTTTTTTGTAATACTATTATCTCCAGATCCCAAGATCACTAAGCCCAATTTGCATTTACTTGGCAAAGAAAACAATAGACATTTCAGAAACTATCCCAGAGATGTACAAGTGGCCTAGTACTTACAAGGATTTGAGAATGTTAAATTCTCATACACATTATTACATACATATCATAGAGGGACAGACAGAAAACATAACTTGTTCATAATAACGTGAACAGATAAAATCAAAAAATGTTTAGAATTAAAAGAATGAACAGTTGCCCACCATAAAATTATAAAAGGGATTATCTTCATTAAAATTTTAGGTAAAATCTGGTCAGTAGGGACTTCCCTGGTGGCACAATGGTTAAGAATCCACCTGCCAATGCAGGGGACACAGATTTGATCCTTGGTCCAGGAAGATCCCACATGCTGCAGAGCAACTGAGCCCCTGCGCCACAACTTCTGAGCCTGCTCTCTGAAACCCACAAGCCACAGCTACTGAGCCCACGCACAGCAACTACTGAGCCCGCATGCTGCAACTACTGAAGCCTGCAAGCCTAGAGCCAGTGCTCTGCAACAAGAGAAGCCACTGCAATGAGAAGCCTGCACACCACAATGAAAAGTAGCCCCTGCTTGTCGCAACTAGAAAAAGCCCGCCGACAGTAACAAAGACCCAATGCAGCGTCTTCGTTGCTGCGTGCGGGCTGTCTCTAGTTGCCTGGTTGCTCCATGGCATGTGGGATCTCCCCTGCATTGGCAGGCGGATTCTTAACCACTGCACCACCAGGGAAGTTCCCATCTTAGATAGTCTTTTCCAATATATCAGATCTCTAGGGGAAAAAAAGCCCAAGACTTTCCACAAGGATCACACCTACAGACATCCTTAGATGAACTAAAAAGGGCAGTATGACATCAATACTCCAAGCACCTATATTACTAGAGAAAACAGATTTCAGTGACTCATGGACATGCAGACTGGTCGCTCTGAGTTAGACTTTGAGAATCAGGCATAGTACTATTTCAGCTTTACTGGACAAAGACATTCTTTTTTTTCCTCCCCCCCCCCGCCCCCCGCTGCTTTTTATTGACGTATAATTGACTTACAATATTATGTTAGCTTTAGGTATAAAACATAGCAAGTCAATATTTTTTTACTTTAAGAAGTGATCACCAACGACAAAGACATTTTCTGATACAGAAAACAAATCCAACAGAAAAAAAAAAACACTGGATACATAGAACCAGGTTACTCATCTCTGCATGAGCAAGACTCAGTCCTGATCAAACAAGGCGGGTAGCACAAAGTCCTATGCACTTAAAATAGAAATGGTATATATATAAGGGAAAGGACAAAGCAGGGTCCTCCACTGAGGAGGCAGTGTCTCAGCCTTTGTTAGACTTGCCCTTGAGCAGAGGACAGGGAACATCTCAACCACAACCCCACCACCCTGGAGACAGCAGCTTCCTCCTGGTCTGAGCTGGCACTGGGGCTGTGCCGGTGATGTGATGGTTCAAGGATGGCAGTGCTTCACTTAGACCAGAAGGGGTAAAATGGAAAGCAGCAGTCCTACGTTCAACCACAGGGGTGTGGAATAAAATTCACATTTTATGGCAAGACAAGAAAAATTTACACAAAAAATCTCCTCTGCCCTTTGGCATCCTCTCCCCCCTCATTGTGGATTGTGTATGTGCATTATGCATCACCAAACCTCCCCCGATGGCAGGAATTCCTGCTCAACCATGAACAGCAACATTCTCCTAGCATCAACAAGACAACTCCTTAAAAGATAACATTACTTGGCTTCCCTGGTGGCACAGTGGTTGAGAGTCCGCCTGCCGATGCAGGGGACACGGGTTCGTGCTCCGGTCTGGGAAGATCCCACATGCCGTGGAGTGGCTGGGCCCGTGAGCCATGTCCGCTGAGCCTGCGCGTCCGGAGCCTGTGCTCCACAACGCGAGAGGCCACAACAGTGAGAGGCCCGCGTACCGCAAAAAAAAAAAAGATAACATTCCTCTTGATCTTATAAGGGGTCATATGACCCACCACGATGAAGGTCTAGATTATATAAATTGTCAATAGTAAGTCATTTGATGTACAGCCCTCTGCTCAAAAACCTTATATAACTGTGTCTTGATTCCTAATGAGTACAACAGTTCTCAGAACTTTCTGAGATACTGTTCTCTAGTTATAATCCTTAAATTGGCTCAAATAAAAATTTCCATTTCTTTCTTAGATAGACTGATTAATTTTTCATCAACAGGGGAAACTGGTAGGTGGAGGGACAAAGTCAGCCCTATACGATGAATTAAAATCAGTACAATTGCCAATAAGTTGGAGCTTACAGAAAGGACATCCTGAAGTTATCTTGAATTCTGATCCACAGGCAGTAGCCAATGGCCTAATAATTTGGTACCTAAAGTGGAAAACAAATAATTGTCTAATAAACAGATAACCAGTATGGAGAACACCAATATCAGAGAATATACATTAGGTTTGACAGTCTTACATATTAGGAGACCATATCTCAGCACCCAGAAATATAAAACTCAAAAAGCAAGTTATAATCGGAAGTAGATAAATTAACTGGAACTCTAACATCAAAAATAATTAATTGACAAAATATTAGCTAGATGTGTGTTCCCCAAACAAATATTTGGGCACAAACTCATCAATTAAATGTTCAAGGGAGAGAGGTATTCCTAAAACAGCACATGCTAAAACATTGTCAAATCTGCCAACATTTTCTATGTCACTTGACAACAGAAAACAATCTGGAAGAACTAACAAAGGCTAAATCTGGTAGATAGACTATGTCAAAGCCATGACTGAGCCACAAAGAAAAAAGAACTGTCTTTGGAGGATACATTTTCAGGACTGGGATTTGTGGAGATGCTAAATCCACAATATTGGACATAGAGACACTTATTAGTGCCTATGGAACTCCCTAATCACAGAATCAAACCAGGGAACAAACTTTACAGTAAGGAAACAGGTCTAGGCCAATAAGAAGGAAATCAGCAGGAATGGTAAAAAGTTTAATGAACTACTAACGAAAACCTAAATCCAGACTAGGTGTGAAATAAATGGAAGATTGAACAGTGTTCTGATAGAATAAGTAGTCTAAGTTACATAATAAACAACTATCCTGACACCCTAGAGCTACAAACAAAATAACCCTATTGAAACCCTGTGGGGCCTTCCCAGTTATAAAAGCTTTGTTTCTAGTTTGTAAGATTTCAAAGGGAAGGGAGGAAATGCAGAAACAAAGGAGGAGCAGTCAAGAAACATTAATGCAGTGATAAAGCAGGGGTCTGGTTCCTCCTCAAGGGATAGATAGACATCACAATATATCTTTGAGTTCTTCTGTAGGAACTCAGGCTCCCAGCCTGGTGGGGGATAGTAACTTCTGGCTGAGCACAAGTTAACTGGAGTACCATCCTGTTACCTCACCACCAACCAATCAGAAGAAAGTCACATTCCACAGCCCTCACCCTAAATTTTGCCTTTAAAAACTCTTCCCCAAAAACCATCAGGGAGTTTGGGGTTTTTGAGCACAAGCCACCCGTTTTCCTTGCTTGGTCTTTGCAATAAACCTTTCCCTGCTCCAATCCAGCATTTCAGTTTGTTTGGCCTTACTGTGCTTGGGGAAAAGGAACTTGGGTTTGACAACACTGAAATCAAGTTTAAACATATTAAACTTAAATATTATGGGGGAATAAGAGTACAGATACAAGATTCTTCTGGTATCTCTTTCAGAATAGAAAAACATTTACATTGACAACTCTCAATAGCTTCACTATTAACTGTCCTAATTTTCTGACATAATGTGCCCAGTTTTCCTGTAAATAGACTGACCATAACCTAATAGGTTGACTTCACTACCTGATTGCCAAGTTGATAAACACCCCGTTTGGATCAAACCATGATTGGATACAGAGCATGGACATTTTACAATAACTAAAATACTCCTATTAGCCCAACTACAACTATCATGACACAAAACAGCTATGGTCCAGTTTCCCATGGAACAAAAGAAAGCCATGTGACCCCTCAGTTAGCCTGGATGAGGTCAACATAATCTCAAGGGATCTTGAATGGGGAAATTCACCCCATCAGAAAAATGTCAATAAGAACAGAGCACCAGACAGGGACCTTGTGGGCCTGAGCCTTAGAACCTCATCTCACAGGCATCTACTAAGAGTAGACCCAATTGGAATGATAATGCCTACCTCAAAGGAGACAAGTCAACTAAAACATGGGGAAGATTTATACCAACATCGTCAAAGGATTCATGGACCATTAGCAAGAGTGAAAAACAGAACAGACCTAAGAGTGGACATCACAAATGCTCATAGACCCTGGGCATGGTACGCTGAAGAGAAACATGGAACAATTACAACAAAGCTACAATGGATGGAGCTATGTCTCTTCCTGGACTGGCTACACTATGTGCCATGGGCATTTGTGGGACTCTTGATATAACTTCAGTGATTGGACACATTGCAATGTTACCAAATATTTAAAGAATATGCCTTGTTGAGATAGCCTCATCCACTAGAGGGTAGACAGCAGAAGCAAGAAGAACTACAATCCTGCAGCCTGCAGGAAAAAAAACACATTCACAGAAAGATACACAAGATGTAAAGGCAGAGGGCTATGTACCAGATGAAGGAACAAGATAAAACCCCAGAAAAACAACTAAATGAAGTGGAGATAGGCAACCTTCCAGAAAAAGAATTCAGAATAATGATAATGAAGATGATCCAGGACCTCGGGAAAAGAATGGAGACAAAGATCGAGAAGATGCAAGAAATGTTTAACAAACACCTAGAAGAATTAAAGAACAAACAAACAGAGATGAACAATACAATAACTGATATGAAAACTACACTAGAAGGAATCAATAGCAGAATAATTGAGGCAGAAGAACAGATAAGTGACCTGGAAGACAGAATGGTGGACTTCACTGCTGTGGAACAGAATAAAGAAAAAAGAATGAAAAGAAATGAAGACAGCCTAAGAGACCTCTGGGACAACATTACACGCAACAACATTTGCATTATAGGGGTCCCAGAAGGAGAAGAGAGAGAGAAAAGACCCGAAAAAATATTTGAAGAGATTATAGACAAAAACTTCCCTAACATGGGAAAAGAAATAGCCACCCAAGTCCAGGAAGTGCAGCGAGTGCCATACAGGATAAACCCAAGGGGAAACACACCAAGACACATAGTAATCAAATTGGCAAAAATTAAAGACAAAGAAAAATTATTGAAAGCAGCAAGGGAAAAATGACAAATAACATACAAGGGAACTCCCATAAGGTTAACAGCTGATTTCTCAGCAGAAATGCTACAAGCCAGAAGGGAGTGGCATGATACACTTAAAGTGATGAAAGGGAAGAACCTACAACCAAGATTACTCTACCCGGCAAGGATCTCTTTCAGATTCCATGGAGAAATCAAAAGCTTTACAGACAAGCAAAAGGTAAGAGAATTCAGCACCACCAAACCAGCTCTACAACAAATGCTAAAGGAACTTCTCTAAGTGGGAAACACAAGCACAAGAGAGGAAAAGGACCTACAAAAACAAACCCAAAACAATTCAGAAAATAGTCATAAGAACATACATATCGATAATTACCTTAAACATGAATGGATTAAATACTCCAACCAAAAGACACAGGCTTGCTGAATGGATACAAAAACAAGACTCATATATAGGCTGTCTACAAGAGACCCACTTCAGACCTAGGGACACATACAGACTGAAAATGAGGGGATGGAAAAAGATATTCCATGCAAATGGAAATCAAGAGAAAGCTGGAGTAGCAATACTCATATCAGATAAAATAGACTTAAAAATGAAGAATTTTTCAAGAGACAAGGAAGGACATTACATAATGATCAAGGGCTCAATCCAAGAAGAAGATATAACAATTATAAATATATATGCACCCAACATAGTAGCACCTCAATACATAAGGCAACTACTAACAGCTATAAAAGAGGAAATCGACAGTAACACAATAGTAGTGGGGAACTTAACACCTCACTTACACCAATGGACAGATCATCCAAAATGAAAATAAATAAGGAAACAGAAGCTTTCAATGACACAATAGACCAGATAGATTTAATTGATATTTATAGGACATTCCATCCCAAAACAGCAAATTACACTTTCTTCTCAAGTGCGCACGGAACATTCTCCAGGAAAGATCACATCCTGGGTCTCAAATCAAGCCTCAGTAAATTTAAGAAAATTGAAATCATAACAAGCATCTTTTCTGACCACAATGCTATGAGATTAGAAATGAATTACAGGGGAAAAAAACGTAAAAAACACATACACATGGAGGCTAAACAATACGTTACTAAATAACCAAGAGATCACTGAAGAAATCAAAGAGGAAATCAAAAAATACCTAGAGACAAATGACAATGAAAACACGACGAACCAAAACCTATGGGATGCAGCAAAACCAGTTCTACGAGGGAAATTTATAGCTATACATGCCTACCTCAAGAAACAAGAAAAATCTCAAATAAACAATCTAACCTTACACCTAAAGGAACTAGAGAAAGAAAAACAAACAAAACCCAAAGTTAGCAGACGGAAAGAACTCATAAAGATCAGAGCAGAAATAAATGAAGTAGAAACAAAGAAAACAAGAGCAAAGATCAATAAAACTAAAAGCTGGTTCTTTGAGAAGATAAAATTGATAAACCATTAGCCAGACTCATCAAGAAAACGAGGGAGAGGACTCAAAGCAATAAAATTAGAAATGAAAAAGGAGAAGTTACAACAGACACCGCAGAAATACAAAGCATCCTAAGAGACTACTCCAAGCAACTCTATGCCCATAAGATGGACCACCTGGAAGAAATGGACAAATTCTTAGAAAGGTATAACCTTCTAAGACTGGACCTGGAAGAAATAGAAAATATGAACAGAACAATCACAAGTAATGAAATTGAAACTGTGATTTAAAATCTTCCAACAAACAAAAGTCCAGGACGAGATGGCTTCACAGGTGAAATCTATCAAACATTTAGAGAAGAGCTAGCACGCATCTTTCTCAAACTCTTCCAAAAAGTTGCAGAGGAAGGAACACTCCCAAACTCGTTCTATGAGGCCACCATCACCCTGATACCAAAACCAGACAAAGATACTACAAAAAAAGAAAATTACCAACCTATATCACTGATGAATATAGATGCAAAAATCATCAACAAAATACTAGCAAACAGAATCCAACAACACATTAAAAGTATCATACACAATGATCAAGTGGGATTTACCCCAGGGATGCAAGGATTCTTCAATATACGCAAATCAATCAGTGTGATACACCATATTAACAAATTGAAGAATAAAAACCATATGATCATCTCAATAGATGCGGAAAAAGCTTTTGACAAAATTCAACACCCATTTATGTTAAAAACTCTCCAGAAAGTGGGCATAGACGGAGCCTACCTCAGCATAATAAAGGCCATATATGACAAACCCAAAGCAAACATCATTCTCAATGGTGAAAAACTGAACACATTTCCTCTAAGATCAGGAACAAGACAAGGATGTCCACTCTCACCACTATTATTCAACATAGTTTTGGAAGTCCTAGCCATGACAATCAGAGAAGAAAAAGAAATAAAAGGAATACAAATTTGAAACGAAGAAGTAAAACTGTCACTGTTTGCAGATGACATGATACTATACATAGAGAATCCTAAAAATGCCACCAGAAAATCACTAGAGCTAATCAATTAATTTGGTAAAGTTCCAGGATACAAAATTAATGCACAGAAATCTCTTGCTTTCCTATACACTAATGATGAAAAATCTGAAAGAGAAATTAAGGAAACACTCCCATTTACCATTGCAACAAAAAGAATAAAATACCTAGGAATAAACCTACCTAGGGAGAAAAAAGACCTGTATGCAGAAAACTATAAGACACTGATGAAAGAAATTAAAGATACCAACAGATGGTGAGATATACCATGTTCTTGGACTGGTAGAATCAATATTGTGAAAATGACTATACTACCCAAAGCAATCTACAGATTCAATGCAATCCCTATCAAATTACCAATGGCATTTTTTACAGAACTAGAACAAAAAATCTTAAAATTTGTATGGAGACACAAAAGACCCCGAATAGCCAAAGCAGTCTTGAGGGAAAAAAACGGAGCTGGAGGAATCAGACTCCCTGACTTCAGCTATACTACAAAGCTACAGTAATGAAGACAACATGGTACTGGCACAAAAACAGAAATATAGATCAATGGAACAAGATAGAAAGCCCAGAGATAAACCCATGCACCTATGGTCAACTAATCTACAACAAAGGAGGCAAGGATACAAAATGGAGAAAAGACAGTCTCTTCAATAAGTGGTGCTGGGAAAACTGGACAGCTACATGTAAAAGGATGAAATTAGAACACTCCCTAACACCATACACAAAAATAAACTCAAAATGGATTCGAGACCTAAGTGTAAGACCGGACACTATAAAACTGTTAGAGGAAAACATAGGAAGAACACTCTTTGACGTAAATCACAGCAAGATCTTTTTTGATCCACCTCCTAGAGTAATGGAAATAAAAACAAAAATAAACAAATGGGACCTAATGAAACTTAAAAGCTTTTGCACAGCAAAGGAAACCATAAACAAAACGAAAGACGACCCTCAGAATGGGAGAAAATATTTGCAAACGAATCAATGGACAAAGGATTAATCTCCAAAATATGTAAACAGCTCATGCAGCTCAATATTAAAGAAACAAACAACCCAATCCAAAAATGGGCCAAAGACCTAAGTAGACATTTCTCCAAAGAAGACATACAGGGCTTCCCTGGTGGCGCAGTGGTTGAGAGTCCGCCTGCCGATGCAGGGGACACGGGTTCGTGCCCCAGTCCGGGAAGATCCCACATGCCGTGGAGCGGTTGGGCCCGTGAGCCATGGCCTCTGAGCCTGCGTGTCCGGAGGCTGTGCTCTGCAACGGGAGAGGCCACAAGAGTGAGAGGCCCGTGTACCGCAAAAAAAAAAAAAAAAAAAAGACTGGTACCCTCATAAGAAGAGGAGAGCACACACAGGGGCATGCACAGGAAAGAAGACACTGTGAAGACAGAGGTAGAATATGGAGTTATGCTGTGATAAGCCAAGGAACACCAGGAGCCACCAGAAGCTGGAAAAGGCAAGGAAGGATCCTCCCTTACAGCCTTCAGACAGAGTGTGGCCCTGCAGACAACTTGATTTTGGACTTCTAGATTCCAGAACTGAAATTGTGCAACTCAGATTGGAACTTGAACCCATCGGCCTTTAATTGAGATCACACACCTGGTCTCAGGACTTAATGAAGCTCAAGTTCTTGATGTCTCTCTGCAGAAAGAATTCAGTGAGAGACTATTTCCAATCGCCAGGACATGGAAGCAACCTAAATGTCCTTCAACAGATGAATGGATAAAGAAGATGTGGCACATATATACAGTGGAATATTACTCAGCCATAAAAAGGAACGAGATTGAGTTATTTGTAGTGAGGTGGATGGACCTAGAGACTGTCATACAGAGTGAGGTAAGTCAGAAAGAGAAAGACAAATACCGTATGCTAACACACATATATGGAATCTAAAAAAAAAAACAGTTTCTGAAAACCTAGGGACAGGACAGGAATAAAGTCGCAGACATAGGGAATGGACTTGAGGACACGGGGAGGGGGAGGGGTAAGCTGGGACAAAGTGAGAGAGTGGCATGGACATATATACACTACCAGATGTAAAATAGCTAGCTAGTGGGAAGCAGCCGCATAGCACAGGGAGATCAGCTCAGTGCTTTGTGATCACCTAGAGGGCTGAGATGGGGAGGGTGGGAGGGAGACGCAAGAGGGAGGGGATATGGGGATATATGTATAGTATAGCTGATTCACTTTGTTATACAGCAGAAACGAACACAACAATGTAAAGCAATTACACTCCAATAAAGATGTTAACAAAAAAAAAGAAAAAAAATTCAGTGAGAGACAAAGTGATAGGTAAGAAGTGGATTTATTTAGAGAGAAACACACTTTACAGACAGAGTGTGGGCCATCTCAGAAGACGAGAGGCCCCAAAATGTGGCATGGTTAGTTTTTATGGGCTGGGTAATTTCATAGGCTAATGAGTGGGAGGATTATTCCAATTATTTCAAGGAAGGGGTGGGGATTTCCAGGAATTGGGCCACCACCCACTCTTTAACCTTTTATGGTTGGCCTCAGAACTGTCATGGTTCTGGTGGGTATGTCATTTAGCTAATGTATTACAATGAGTGTATAATGAGGCTCAAGGTCAACTGGAAGTAGAATCTTCCACCATCTTGGACCTAGTTGGTTCTAACCAGTTTTTGTCATGTCCTATGGCTATGTCATTCTTTTAAAGTTTGCGTCTTGCCCCCTTCCCTCCTGTTTCATAACTATAAAAGAATAAATTTCTATTGTTTTTTTAAAAAAATTTTTAAATAAATAAATTTATTTATTTATTTTTTGGCTGCGTTGGGTCTCCATTGCTGCACGCAGGTTTTCTCTAGTTGTGGAGAGTGGAGGCCATGTGGGCTTCCCATCGTGGTGGCTTCTCTTGTTGCGGAGCACAGGCTCTAGGCGCGCAGGCTTCAGTAGTTGTGGCCTGCGGGCTCAGTAGTTGTGGCGCAGGGGCTTAGTTGCTGCGCGGCATGTGGGATCTTCCTGGACCAGGGCTCGAACACGCATCTCCCGCATTGGCAGGCGGATTCTTAACCACTGCGCCATCAGGGAAGCCCTAAATTTCTATTGTTTTAAGCTACCCAGTTGGTAGTAATTTAACATGACATCCCTTGGAAACCAGTACAGACAGAAAGGGAAGTCTCCGTGTAAGAATCCTGATCCTTATACCACTTGCTCCCACAGCAAGAATGCATACTGTCCTTCGCTCTCCTAATGCCTGAGGGTCAGAATCTAGCCAGAAGAGGATCCAATCCACAGTGATGGTCTAGGTAGTGGCTGAAGAGAAAGAGGAGGAGACTAATGGACTCTCATAGTCACTACCCAGAAGTGAAGGCATCCTGGCCTTTCACCCCACCCAAAATGAATATGTGTGTGTGTGTGGCTGGTGTATTAATAGAAAGGTTTATTTTAAGTGGATAAGATACTATTATATTGGGTAATCCTTTATTATATTGAATAATTCTATAATTAATATAAGTAATTTCCGAAAGGTCAATTCCCACATTATTACATTAAAGCCAGTGGAGTGAATATGACATGACTTATGTTATATTCATGGTATATATAACATGGGCTTGGCTCCTCCCCCCATTGACCCATTGTCAGTGAATAACTCCCTGGTGTACCAGTTCCCACTGTAGATGTTAAGGTGAGACTCAGCTCTAGAATATGATCATACACATGCTGATCCAGAGTGGTGGCAGGGCAAAGTGTCAATATAGCGTCTACAGTGTCCCCACGAATAGTACTTCATGGTTGAGGTACCCATCCTCCTCTTCTTCAGGTGGTGAGACACTCCAACACTCCAGTTCCATTTTTATTTATTTATTTGTTTGTTTGGCTTTGGCCACGCTGTGGCTTGCGGGATCTTAGTTCCCCAGCCAGGGATTGAACCTGCCCCCCACCCCCGCGCCCCGCAGTAGTGAAAGTGCCAAGTCCACTGGACCACCAGGGAATTCCCTTCACTTCGGTTTTTGGCTTGGGATTTTTGCCTTTCCTCCCCACTGGGTCTTTTTTTTTTTTTTTTTTGCGGTACGCGGGCCTCTCACTGTTTTGGCTTCTCCCGCTGTGGAGCACAGGCTCCGGACACACAGGCACAGCGGCCATGGCTCACGGGCCCAGCCGCTCCATGCCACGTGGGATCTTCCCAGACCGGGGCATGAACCCGTGTCCTCTGCATCGGCAGGAGAACTCTCAACCACTGCGCCATCAGGGAAGCCCCCCAGTGGGTCTTGGAAGAATGGCTGATGATGTCAAAAAACTGCTTGTGCTTTATACGTAATTTGTGAGTCTGTATAGGTTTCAAGCCTCCCTCATGTAGGAAAAAGAAGCTACTGCTAATCACAACTCTGGAACATTAATCCTTAATCAGACAGATGCACATTCATTCACTTAGCAGGCACTTTTAAAATACCTACTATGTGCCAGGCACTGTTCTGTGTGCCAGGAACATAGCAATGAACAAGGCAGCAAGGTTCCTACTCTTGAGGAGCTGACAAATTAGAGAAAGAAGACATAAGAAGCAAGTAAACAATTGTGAACGTGATCGCTTCAGATGTGATAAATGTTAGGAGAGGAACAGGGATGTGATTGTTGGGGGTGTGAGACTGTTACCGAGTTAGGTCACATGGACCACCCACTGGGGCCCTAGCCTGGCCGAGGCCCCTTGCCTTGGTAGGGAATATTCTTTTTCTGTTCGGTTCGCACAGCCAAAAGTGAAACTGAAGCTGAGAGAGGAGCAGCACAAGCTTTATTCAATGGCCAGAGAATGGAGAACCAGGAACTTAGTTCACAAATCAACTCCTTGCGGGTGGGGTTCGGGGGTGCATCAAGGCAAGATTTAAGGGCAAGGTTAACGAGGGAGAAGCATTTGCATAGGTTTTCAGGGAATGGGCAGGGTTCTTTCTGGGTATGGGTGCCACCTTTTTTCCTGCCCTTTAATGGTCCTTTGGCATCTGAGAAGCTGGTCGAACCATCATGGCGCAGACAGGTGGAGGTCTTACGCAACTTGGTTGGTTGGTGGTGATTTAATCAGGAGTCAACATCATCAGTCTTCTGGTTCCCAAGGGTCTGGGTCTATATGCTTGTGGGCAGCATGCAGTTAACTTCTTCCACCTGGTGGGGGGTTTCAGTATCTGCAAAATAGCCCAAAGGACATGGCTCAGGATATTATCTATAGCCCGTGAGGAGGAACTAAAGGTCCTTGACTTTGTTTAATGGCTAAACTATTATTATTTTGTCTTGCTTGACTGTTTTCCTTTCTACGTTTTCTCAGTTCTCTGATTAAATTCATTCTTTGTAACTCAGGGAAGGCTAAAGTTTTTCTACAAATAAGAGGCAGGTGGAGGACATGGCAGGGGCAGGGGGTGTGTGTGCCCCAGGAAGGCCCCTGCTTGGTTACAAGATGGCTCTGGGTCAGGAAAGTACTTGATTCTGTCCCTAAAGTACAGTCATTGAGGGATACAGGTTGGAGTTAGGAGTGGCCAGATCATTTACCTTTTTTTTTTTTTTGGCCATGCCACGCCACATGTGGAATCTTAGTTCCCCAGCCAGGGATCGAACCCACACCCCGTGCATTGGAAGCGCAGAGTCTTAACCACTGGACCACCAGGGAATTCCCAGGAGTGGGCAGATTATGAAGTGCCCTTGTATTAGTTTCCTACTACTGCTGTAACAAATCACCACAAATTTAGTGGTTTAAAACAATTTATAATTCTGGAGGTCAGAAGTCTGAAATGGGTTCAGGGAGCTAAAATCAAAGTGTTGGAAGGTCTTCCCTTTGGATGCTCTAGGGGAGAATCCATATCCTTGCCTTATCCAAGAATCCATTCCTTAGCTTGTGGCTCCATCTTCTGCCTTCAAAGTCAGCAGTGTAGCATCTTGTCTGACCCTGACCCTCCTGCCTCCCTCTTATAAAGATCCTTGTGATTACATTGGACCCATTCAGGTAATTCAGGATAATCTCCCCATCTTTAGATCTTTAGGGAGCTCCCTGGTGGCCT
Organism: Phocoena phocoena; assembly: GCF_963924675.1. NCBI lineage: Eukaryota > Metazoa > Chordata > Mammalia > Artiodactyla > Phocoenidae > Phocoena > Phocoena phocoena. Next base: position 16,771,670 of record NC_089219.1, on the reverse strand, counting down.
ATGGTTAGGATTCCAGGCTTTCATTGCCGTGGCCCAGGTTCAATTCCTGGTTAGGGAACTGAGATCCCACAAGCCATGCAGTGCAGCCAAAAAAAAAAAGAAAAAAAAAAAGATCTTTAACCTAATTCCCTTTTGCCACATAAGGTAACATATTCACAGGTTCAGAGGTTTTGGATATAAGGAAATGGACATCTGTCTTAAAACCTCTGGGCTCTATTAACAAAAATACCACAGCCTGCATGGCTTATAAACAACAGAAATTTCTCTCTCTTGGGTAGTTCAAAATGAAGGCACTGGCAGAGTGTCGTGGTGAGAGCTCACTTTGGGTACACAGAAGGCTGTCTTCTCACTGTGTCCTCACATGGTAGCAGGGGAAGGGACCCCTGTAGCCTCTTTCATAAGGGTGCTAATCCCATTTATGAGGGCTCCACCGTCATGATCTAATCACCTGCCAAAGACACCACCTCCAAATACCATTGCATTGGGGGTTAGGTTTCAATATATGAATTTTAGGGGCACAAAAAAATTCAATCTATAGCAACACTTCGGAGGGGCATTATTCTGCCTACTACAGCCCTATAAATCATGAAAAGGAATTTAGATTTTTGTATTTGGCCACACCTTGCGGCATGTGGGATCTTAGTTCCCTGACCGGGGATCGAACAGTGCCCCCTGCAGTGGAAGCGTGGAGTCCGAACCACTGTCAGTGGAACCACTGTCATTCCTGGAATTTATTTTATTTATTTATTTTTGGCTGCATTGGGCCTTCCTTGCTCCACGCGGGCTTTCTCTAGTTGCGGCGAGCGGGGCCTACTCTTCATTGCGGTTCGCAGTCTTCTCATTGCAGTGGCTTCTCTTGTTGCAGAACACAGGCTCTAGGTGTGCGGGCTTCAATAGTTGTGGCGCACGGGCTCAGTTGCTCCACGGCATGTGAGATCTCCCCAGAACAGGGCTCAAACCCATGTTCCCTGCATTGGCAGGTGGAGTCTTAACCACTGCGCCACCAGGGAAGCCCTGGAATTTAGATTTTAGTTAAAGTGCAAAAGTATGCCAAAATGGAGTGACATCTGATTTCTGGTTATACTTCTTTGTTTCTTTTTTATTGACTGATATAGAAGAGGGCCCAGGACAAACACTAGAACTCCAGCTGTGATACTGTGATTTATAAGAAATATATTAGTCTTCCGCCATTCCTTACAGAGCTCCTAAGATCCTCGGAACTTCTGAAGTGATTAGAGTGATAAAGGTGTCTTTTGTTATTTGTAACAAGCTCTTTTCAACCACACCTGAGTTTATGTTAATGTAGTGAATTTTGGAAAGCCCCTAGGCGACCTAGGCAAAGGGGCTCATTGCCAGGGGAACCAACCACAATTAACTGGTGCTTTCATTTGTACTCCCACCCTCCATCCCTATCTCCCAGGAGATGACATTGAGGGACTGGAGATTGAATTCCATCACCAATGGCCAATGGTTTAGTCAATCATGCCTTCTTGATGAAGCCTCCATAAAAACCCAAAATGATGGGGTTTGGAGAGCCTCCTCGTTGGTGAACCGTGGAGGTGCTGGCAGGGTGGTGTGCAGAGGGCATGGAAGCTCTGTGCCCCTTCTCAGGAGCCTCGACCTATGCATCTCTTCCATCTGGCTGTTCCTGAGTTACATCCTTTTATAATAAACTGGTGATTAGAAGTTAAAATGTTTCCCTGAGTTCTGTGAGCCACTCTAGAAAATTAATCAAACCTGAGGAGGGGTCGGGGAATCTCAGATATACAGCTGGTTGGTCAGAAGTATAGGTGAGAACCTGGACTTGCAATGGCATTGCAGAATCGCTTCCATGTGTGGAAAACCCACACATCCGGTGCCAGAAGTGAAGTAGCGTTGTAGTGGAGTACTGAGAGTAGAGAAGACACATAGGAGTTTTTTTTTTTAAAATAAATTTATTTATTTACTTATCGCTGTGTTGGGTCCTCGTTGCTGCGTGCGGGCTTTCTCTAGTTGCGGCGAGTGGGGGCTACTCTTCGTTGCAGTGCGCGGGCTTCTCATTGAGGTGGCTTCTCTTGTTATGGAGCACGGACTCTAGGCACGCGGGCTTCAGTAGTTGTGGCTCACAGGATCTAGAGTGCAGGCTCGGTAGTTGTGGTGCATGGGCTTCTTTGCTCCGCGGCACGTGGGATCTTCCCCGACCAGGGATGTAACCCGTGTCCTTTGCATTGGCAGGCGGATTCTTAACCACCGCACCACCAGGGAAGTCCAGGAGTGAGTTTTGTTCTTTAGAAAGCCAAAAGAGGAGGAGGAGGTGGCAAAGAAGACTGAGGAAGGAGCAGCCACTGAGGGAGGTTGAAAACCAGATGATGCTGAAGCCCTGCAACTCAGATTGGGACTTGAACTCGTGGGCTGGGACTCAAACCCAGCCAAAACCCACATTGGGACTTGAACCCTTGGTCTTTCAACTGAGATCACACACCTGGTCTCAGGACTTAATGAAGCTCAGGTTCTTGATGTCTCATCACAGAAAGAATTCAGTGAGAGACAAAGCCATAGGTAAGAAGTGGATTTATTTAGAGAGAGACACACTCCACAGTGTGGGCCATCTTGGAAGGCAAGAGTGGCCCCAGTGCATGGGGTTGTCAGTTTTTATAGGGATGGGTAATGTCATAGGCTAATGAGTGGGAGGAGTATTCCAGCTGTTTTGGGGAAGGGGTGGGAATTTTCAGGAATTGGGCCACCACCCACTTTTTGACCTCCTTGGAACAGTCATGGCACCTGTGGTTGTGTCATTTAGCTTGCTAATGTGTCACAATGAGCATACACTGAGGCTCAAGGTCTAGTGGAAGTCGACTCTTCCACCATCTTGGACCTATTTGGTTCTAATCAGTTTATGTCGTGTCCTCGGGCTATGTCATTCTTTTAAAGGTTGTGCCCTGCCCCCTTCCCTCCTGCTTCAATACTGCCCAGAAACCATTTCAAGATGGTGAGAGTGGTCATCTGTGTGGGTGATTTCAGGGAGCTGAGGATGAGAGAGCACTGGATTTGGTAACATGGAAGTCATGGTAACCTCGATAAAAGCAGCTGTAGAGGAGTGATCAGGTCATGGGCCAGGTTGGAATTGGTTGAAGAGTGAATGGTGTTACTAGAAAACTGGGTTCGCCTCTTGTTGGCTGTTGAGCCGAAAGCCACAACCAAGGCAAACAGCAGGAGAAGGAAGGATTTATTACTTGCAGCAAGTAAGGAGAACACTGGGGATCTTTCCCAAAGCAGTGTCTCCCTGAACAGCGAAACTGTGGAATTTTTAAGCTAAGGGTACACGTGTAAAAGGGAAGAGCTAAATCGGAATCCGTGTTCGATCTGTTTCTTTGACTGTAACCTTTGCTTTTCGTTGCTTTTGTTATTATAATCAACATAATGGCCTGCCTCAGGGAACCCTGCCCCTTTGCCTCTGTGTTAAACCAAAGTGCCTTTGTACATCCTGACCCTGTCCACCTGTGGATGGCTGCAAGAAAGAACAAATTAACACATCCCCTCCCTGAGGCTGGCCATACCAGGGGACATTTGCAAATCTTATGGCCTTTTTACTTTACTTCCTCATCTCCTCCCCTCCTCTATTCTATAAAAGAAACTGGCATCCAAACCCCGATAAGATGGTTTATCAGAGACACTAGTCTGCCATCTTGTCTGCCGGCTTTCCGAATAAAGTCGTACTTCTTGCTTCAACACCTCGTCTCCGATTCGTTGGCCTGTCGTGTGGTAACTCATGCATATTCATGAAGGGGCTTGAGCAGAGGAGAATTCAGCATAGAATTAGGGCAAAGGTTGAGAGAGTCCAGCTTTAGTAGATTGAAGTCCTGAGGGTCAGCAGAGATCAGCATCATCATTCCTTAGGTTTTGGGATCTCAGCATGTAGTTACCATCCTCCACCTGGGTGGGGCATTTGTTCCGGCCGAACTCAGAGATTATGTATATCCCTTGAGGAAGAACTAGGACTCTGCTTTATTGATGAACTATTGTTTCTTGACTGCTTTTCCTGTGTTCCTGCATTCCCTCACTTTCCTACAGATCTTTAATTGCTGAGACCGGTTCAAGGGCAAGCATTGTGGCCAGGCTTAGATCACAAAATGGCTTAGCCTAAAATGGCTTCTCTTTTGTCAAGGAAGCCATGCTGGTTCTCTTTCTCTGGGGACCTCCTACCCTTTCTGCTTACAATAGGAGATGAGGATGTCGAGAGAATATAGAACTGTGCCATCTATTATGTTTTTTTTTTTGCGGTATGCAGGCCTCTCACTGTTGCGGCCTCTCCCGTTGCGGAGCACAGGCTCCGGACGCGCAGGCTCAGCGGCCATGGCTCACGGGCCCAGCCGCTCCGCGGCATGTGGGATCCTCCCGGACCGGGGCACGAACCCACGTCCCCTGCATCGGCAGGCGGACTCTCAACCACTGCGCCACCAGGGAAGCCCTGTGCCATCTATTATGGTAGCCACTCACTACATGTGGCTGTTGAGCACTTGAATGTGGCAAGTTTCAAATGAGATGAGCTGTAAGTGTAAAATGCACACCAGATCTCCAAAACGTGGTGTGAAAAAAGAGAATGTCTCATTAATGTTTTAAAAATATTGATTTCATGTGGAAATGTAAACATTTTGGCTATAGTGGGTTAAATATATTATTAAAATTGATTTCACCTGTTCCTTTTTATTTTTTTTAGATGTGGCTACTAGAAAATTTAAAACTATCAATACATATGTGGCTCATATTATATTTATATTGGACAGTGTTGGGGTAGATAATTATTTCAATAATTTTACTGTGAAGGGAACCAAGAAATTAGAAGGAAAATAGAGAGGAATTTAACATTGCTGACCACTCCCATCTTCTTGAAACTATCCTCCCTAAGCTTCTGAGTTACTCAATTCTTCTGATTCTCCTTATATCTAACAATTGTTCTTCTGGACCTTCTTCCTAAGGTCCTCCCCCTGTTCCCAAAACATCAGGTGAAGGAGGAGCTAGCTAGCCATGTGGCTGTGCAGGGGAAGAAAGTTCCAGGTAAAGGACACAGCAAATGTAAAGGTCCTGAGGCATGGGTCTGCTTAGGGTGGTTATGGAACTGGGAGGAAGACTGTCGTTGGAACACAGCTGGAGAGAGTGTGGTAGGAAATGAGCTCTGGCCAATAAGGTGTAGACGGGATGGACTTGGTCATTTACTTTGAATGAGGTGCTAAGTTTTTGGAGGTTTTTGAGCAGAGGAATGTTCTTCTGGTTTACACGCCAAGAAGACTATAACGAGGTGTTGGGGGAGGAGAAATTTTCCCCTCTACCCCTCTTGAGCTCTTGTAGCTGGACTAGTAATAAAATTGACACAAGACAGATTAAAAGGGGAAAAAAACAAATTTTAATTCATGTGCATGGAGGCCCCATAGAAATGGGACCTAAGAAGTGGCCAAAGCAGGCAGTTTTTATAGTTTTTAGACAAAGAAATAATACATTTGTGAGAAATTGACAGGACAAAGAAACTAAGGTTTTGGGTGCTCAATTAATGAAGAATCTAAGCAGAGTTTGGTCTTGGGGCAGTAAATTAAAGAAGTGACAAGTCTTGTTTATCTAGACTTCTCAGCCTCAATTTCCTGCCTTTGGCGATAAGCATGTCCTCTACCTCCAGATGCTGGGAGCGCACCTTTCACATGAAAGACTTATTTCCTGCTTTCAGGGAAAGGAGGGTCAGAGTGTATCCCTCTTGCATTTCTCAAGTAACTGTAATTCAAAATAATCAATAGGCCATTGAGGCACATTTGGGGGCGGCCTACTCTGGGCCCCAAGAGGCAAGGGCGAAAACAGGGACACCAGTTAGGGAGTTTTTGCAATAATCCAGGTGAGAGGCCAGGTGGTAACAGTCCCTGTACAGTAGTTGCATTCTGTATATACTTTGAAGGCACACACAGTTGACAGGATTTGGGGAAGTTCTGCATGGTGATGTAAGAGAGAGGTTAAAGCTACAGCTAAGATTTCAGGAAGGATGGAGCGGCCACCTGCTGAGATGGGGAAGATTACAGAAGGACATTTGGGGGTGGCTGGAAGTAGAATATGTTTTGGATCTTGAAAGTGTAAAATACCTATCATACATTGGAGGTGCCAGGTATGCAGTAGGATATACAAGTCTGGCATTTTAGGAGCAAGGTCAGGCGATAATGGAATTTGTGAGTCATTAACACACAGCGGTATTTAAAGCCACAGGAGATGAGATCACCCAGGGAGTAAATGTAGTTAGAGAAGTCCAAGCACAACCCTAAGCCACTCAAGTTTACAGGTTAGAGAGATGAGAAAGAATCAGCAAAGGGCATTGAAAAAGAATGGCCAGTGGGTGATAGAAAAACCAGGAGAAGGTGGTGTCCTGCTGAAACTGAAGAGGACCCTATGGGGCTCTCTGGTACAAACGCCTTCTGTTTCTCCCATTTCTTGTTTGTAGAAAATAGGCTTCGGGCTTTCCTGGTGGCGCAGTGGTTGAGAGTCCACCTGACGATGCAGGGGACACAGGTTCGTGCCCCGGTCCAGGAAGATCCCACATGCCGCTGAGCGGCTGGGCCCGTGAGCCATGGCCGCTGAGCCTGTGCGTCCAGAGCCTGTGCTCCGCAACGGGAGAGGCCACAACAGTGAGAGCCCGGCGTACCGCAAAAAAAAAAAAAGAAAAAAGAAAATAGGCTTCATTCAGCCTCCATGACGTTCCCTGAATTCCAAAGGGCAGGTTCAAACAGTTGCTAATCAGGGAAGGGAAAGAAGGCAGAAACAAGGGAGGAAGAGTCAAGAAACAATAGTGCAGCCTTGTGGAAGGGTCCTGGTTCCTCCTCAAGGTATACAAAACAATATCTGAGTTTTTATGCAGGAACTAAGGCCCCCAGACAGGTGGAGGATGGTAACTTCAGGCTGAGCACAAGATTCCTGGAGTACCGCCATGTCATCTCACCACCAACCAATCAGAAGAAAGCCACATACCCTGCAGCCTTCACCCCAAATTTTGCCTATAAAACTTCTCCCCCCAAACCATCAGGGAGTTCAGGTCTTTTTGAGCAGAAGCCAGCTGTTCTCCTTGCTTGGCCATGCAGTAAACCTTTCTCTGCTCCAAACTCCAACATTTCAGTTTGTTTGGCTTCACTGTGTGTTGGGCACATGAACTTGTGTTCAGTAACACTGCAAGTTAAGAGAAGAACGTGTTCCCAAGAGGAGAGAGTGAAGAACTAGGTCAAATGCTGCAGACAGGTCAAGTAAAACAGAGTGTGAACTCACCCCTGAATTTAACAACGTGGAGGACTTTGGTGACCTTTATGTGGTTGGTTTTGGGGCAAGAGCCTGATTGAGAATGGGTTTAAGAGGGATAGGAAATTAGTGAACTGGAGAAGAGTCTAAATCACTCTTTCCAGGAGTTCTGCTACAAAGAAGAGCAGAGAAGTGGGATGGTAGTTGGCGGGGGATGTGGGAGTCAAGAGAGGGTTTGTTAAAACTGGGAGAAATTACTGCATGTATCTAATGTTGATGAGAATCACCCAGTAGAGACTGGAAAATCCATGATGCAGGAGCAATATATCCTTCAAGATTCAGACTCACGTCTCCTATCTCTACATGGATGTCCCTGATGCACTTAAAATGCAATTTATTAAAAACTGAAATCATCGTCTCCCTTCTAAACCTTCTCTTTCTTCTCTACTTTTTATCTCATTTGGTAGAAACTCTATTCGCTTAATTACTCAAGTTAGAAAACTGGCATATAGCAGTGACGGCACAATGAATAATATTCACGATTTTATCATGTGCTAAGTGAGGTAATGACACAGGGAGCTGTAAGCACCTAGGAAAGGGCTATGACCTACACCTGAAGGTCAAATAACAGAAAGGTATTAGACCAACTTACCAAGTTTAGCAATTCCATGTCCTAAATATCTTTCAAGTTTGCCTCCTCATTCCATACCTATTACACTGCCCCATTCTGGCCTTCATTATCTCTGGCTTGTATTACTTCTGTAGTCTTAAAAGGTTTCTCTGTCTCTGTCCTTGACCTAGACTGAGGAAGTTATACAAAATGAAAATCCCCCTTATATCACTCACCAGCTTTAAACATTTCAATGAGCCCCTCAGATAAAGCAAAGTCTTGGCCAGCCTCTCAAAGTCTCACCTCCCCTTCTCAGAGTTTGTGACCTCATACCAAGAAGTTTCTCTCTTCTGTGTTTTTGTACCTTGTAGTTCCCTTTGTCTAGAATGGTACTTTTCTTCTAACCTGGCTAAGTTCTGCTCATCTATTAAGGGTGGATTTAGGAGTTATTCCTCCTGGGAAGACTTTCCCCAAGTACTCCAAACCTTCCAAGGAAGGGAAGGGGACCTTATTTTAAGTTTCTACTATTCTCCCCTCACCCCCTCTTGCATAAGTGCAAGGACCATGTCTTATTTTCATCGTTCCTTCAGTGAACGTTTGTCTAAACAATTGCACACATAAAGCATCCAGTCTGGGAAATTCCCTGGTGGTCCAGTGGTGAGGACTCCACGCTGTCACTACCGAGGGCTCAGGTTCTATCCCTGGTCAGGGGAAGCTAAAATCCCACAAGCTGTGCAGTGCAGCGCAAAAAAAAAAAAAAAAAAAAAGCATCCAGTGCAAGGTTACCCAGCTGGCAAGCTATCGAGTATTGTGTCAGAAGTTAGTGCTTAGACCGCCATAGGGCTCTCATTAAAATGCAAAGTTTTCAAAATCCTCACTCAAGCAGTACCCTTTACAGTTCGCAAAACACTCTGATAAGGCTACTCTTTATATCCAGAAGCAGAGATTGAGAAAAGGAAATGTTTTCAAACCCTGCAGCTAAACAGGACCATCATTAAAGAAGAAATCAGCATATGGAGGTAACAGCAGTGAGGAGGGTCCACCACCTGCAAGGATGACCTTCCAGGGCAGAGAAACCCCGCCCAGGGACCCGCTTGCACCCCAGCACAAACCAAGGCACAGTAAACCCACTACTGCGAAGACTACAAATCCCAGCATGCCTGGCATCCAGTGAGTGACGGCACGCAACGCATGCCGGGACACGTAGTCCAGTTCTAGCTCAGGAAAAGGCCAGAACATCACGTGACGTCAGGAGTGCTCAGGAAAGGAGTCAGAACCGGTCCATGATCGAGTTAACCCTTCCAGAGAGCCAACCCTGGTTTCTTTAGTGACCCAGGTTCCAGGTCCCACCCCACAATCCAGCGGACCTATGGTGTGCGTTGAGTAGCCTCTCGCGTGATCCTTCACGGTTAAAGGGGAAGTACCAGAGGGCAAGAACAGGCAGACTTTAGCTCTCCAGGTGCCCCCTTGGAAGATTAGTGGTGCGCAGAACGCTATCCTGGACAGGAGCTGAGACGTCGCTTCCCCTGCGGCGCTGGTGAGGACGTGGCAAGGGTCTCGACTAGCTGCTTCCCCTTCCTCCGCCCGTCGGGCAAGAGGCGCAAAGACTGCTGGGAACGCGCATGCGCCCACCGCGGCGGGGAGTACACCTACAACGTCTGCGGGTGCGGGGGGTGTCGGGTGTCCGCGGAGGCGCTTTGCGGCCGGTCGTGCGGGTCGGGTGCGGGCGCGAGGGCGGGCACCCGGGCAGAGGCGCGCGCAGGTGATTGACTGGCCAGCTGGCTGAGGGAGCGCCTGGTCCTCATCGCTGGCAGGTGGCGGAGCCCATTTGGGCGGTGGTGGAGGCGGCTGCGGCAGCCTGGGCGGCCGGGCTCAGGAGGCACTCCTCGGGCCAAGGCCATGGCCCCGCGGCTGCAGCTGGAGAAGGCGGCCTGGCGCTGGGCGGAGACGGTGCGGCCCGAGGAGGTGTCGCAGGAGCACATCGAGACCGCCTACCGCATCTGGCTGGAGCCCTGCATCCGCGGCGTGTGCAGGTGAGGCCCGCGCACCGGGCCTCGCGCCCCCCTCGCGTCGGACCTTGGAAAACCAGGCCCGGGGCTGGGGGAAGGAAGACGGCGGCCCTTTCCGTGCATCTAGCAGGCGTGGAGAGAACAAGGTGGAGGTTTCCTCCTTTCTGCCTTCTGGGCGACCTGGGAGAAAGGCAGCTTTTCCGGGCTCTGCACGGAGGTGATGCTGCTGAAAGCCCTTAAGAAAAGGTTTTGGGTTTTTATTAGAAGATGGCGGTGGAGATGGTTGAAGGCAGGAGCTAAGACCTTAGCAAACGTTGGTGGTTGGTATATCCTAGCCACTGCTCGGCTTTTTGGTTTATAAAATGGGAACTTCTGCGAAGTGAGCTTCATCACTGTATATCTCGTATTGGTGTTGACGCTGAAGGCGTGATCATATTTTTGGGTAGGGCGGCTTTAGGAAAACGTACGGTTAGTCTGCGTCATCGGTACCCTTCATCCCCAGTTGACCTTCCCCTCTCTCGATAATCTAGTATTATTTAGCCTTTTTTGGGGGGTGGGGGGTCGCTCTGATTCAACACCACTCTACCGAGTACAAAGTTTGAGCTGTGTAAGTGCTGTCCTTCACTTCTACTTAGCCCGTGAACCTTGTCTTTCCTTTTAGATCGAATCCTTAGCTGTTTTTCCACCTTTTAACGCGGGAACTATAGCTTGTGTCCGGAATGTTGTTGAATTGACTTGGCCAAGCCGGGCATGCTCAGTAGCCTTTCATCAAGCATTTAGTAAAGACTTTCTGGAGTTTTTACATTCCACGGTGGGATCCGGAAGGAATGGAAGTCAAGGTCTCAGATTTGGAGCTTTAAGTCTAGTATGGGAAGTGAAACAAGTTAGAGAGCTTCCATAAAGCAGACGAATAATTCCAAGCTCTGGGAGTCTGGCTCATGAGGAGAGCAACAGTCAGTACTGGAATGACGTGGCCGTGTATAATAGATAAGCTTCAGTCAGTTTCTCTACATATTAGGTTCCAGAGTAACCAAAAAATGTAAACTCTTTCACTGTAATAGTTATGATTTTAATGGAAGTAAAGGAGTAGAAATTAGCTGAGATCACTATAAGGGGAATGTCACGGATGTGAGTTTTAAGCTGCAATTGCAAGGTTTATATCCAAGCAGTTTTTTTCATAAATAGCTTTGAGATATAATGCACACATCATATGATTCACCAATTTAAAATGTACAACCCAGTATTTTTTATTTGTATAGCCACAGGGTTGTTCAACCCTCAGCACAATCCGACCCCACTAAAAGAAGCTTTGTACCCGTTAGCTTGGCACTCAATCCTCCCTGTAAACCCCACTCCCCCTCCCCCCCCAGTTCGAAGTAACTACTGATATACTTTCTGCCTCTAAATTTGCCTATGGCCATTTCATGTAAATGGAATCATACAGTATGTGGACTTTTATGACTGGCTTCTTTGACAGCATAATGTTTTCAAGGATCATCCATGTTGTAGTATTTGTCAGTATTTCATTTCATTAAAAATCGTTTTGTAAAAGTCATGTAAAACGCATAACGAAATTTACCATTTTTAAAAAAAACTTTATTTTTGGCTGTGTTGGGTCTTCGTTGCTACTCACAGGCTTTCTCTAGTTGTGGCGAGCAGGGGCTACTCATTGCGGTAGCTTCTCTTGTTGCGGAGCATGGGCTCAAGGCACGCGGGCTTCAATAGTGTGGTGTGTGGGCTCAGTAGTTGTGGCTCGTGGGCTCTAGAGTGCAGGCTTGGTAGTTGTGGTGGGCGGGCTTAGTTGCTCTGTGGCATGTGGGATCTTCCCGGACCAGGGCCCAAACCCGTGTCCCCTGCATTGGCAGGAGGATTCTTAACCACTGTGCCACCAGGGAAGTCCCACTATTTTTTTTTTACAACTTTTTTTTTTTTTTTTTTTTTGGGGTACACGGGCCTCCCACTGCCGCGGCCTCTCCCGTCGCGGAGCACAGGCTCCAGACACGCAGGCCCAGCGGCCATGGCTCACGGGCCCAGCCGCTCCACGGCACGTGGGATCCTCCCCGACCGGGGCACGAACCCGTGTCCCCTGCATCGGCAGGCAGACTCCCAACCACTGCGCCACCAGGGAAGCCCCCCACTATTTTTAAAGTGTACAGTTACATGGCATTAAGTACCTTTACGACTGTACAAACATCACCATTGTTTAGTTCCGGAACTTCTTCCATCACCCTAAAGGGAAACTCCATATCCATTAAACTCCAGTCATTTCCCATTTCCCCCTCCCCCACCCCCTGGCAACCACTAATCTTCTTGTCTGTAGATTTCTTTATTCTGGATATTTTATATACGTGGACTCATACAATACGTGGCCTTTTTTTGGTCTGGCATTCACTTAGCATATTTTCAAGGGTCATACATGTTATAGTATGTATCAGTATTTTATTCCTTTTTATGGTTGAATAATATTCCATTGTTGGATATACCATATTTTATCTATTCATCAGTTGATGGATTTAAATTTTCCCCCCCAACTTTATTGAGGAATAATTGACAAATATAACTATATATCTAAAGTGTACAGCATGGTAATTTGATGGACATTGTGGAATGATTACCAAGATCAGGGCAATTAACACATCCATCATCTCACAGCATAGTTAAGTTGATGCATATTTTGGTTATTTCTGCTTTCTGGCTGTTGTGAATAGTGTTGCTATGAATATTTGTGTACAAGTTTTTGTTTGAACACCTATTTTCAGTTCTTTGGGGTATATGCTTAGGAGTGGAATTGCTGGGTCATAGGATCACTATGTTTAACATTTTGAGGAACTGACAAATTGTTTTCCAGAGTGGCTGCACTATTTTACATACTCACAGACAATATGTGAAGAATCCATTTTCTTCTCATCCTTACACTGTTTTTGTCTTATAGCCGTCCTAGTGGGTGTGAAGTGCTATCTCATTGTGGTTTTGCTTTGCATTTTCCTGATGACTAATAAGGTTGAGCATCTTTTCATGTGCTTATTGGCCATTTGTAGATCTTTGGAGAGAGGTCTTTTCACATCCTTTGCCCATTTTAAAATTGGATTGTCTTTATTATTGAGTTCTAAGAGTTCTTTATATATTCTGGATATAAGTCCCATGTATTTCCAAATATTTTCTCATTCTGTGGGTTCTCTTTTCCCTTTTTTTAAAAAATGCTTTTCTAATTTATTTATTTATTTTTTGGCTGCGTTGGGTCTTCATTGCTGCAGGGGCTTTCTTTTTTTTTCTTTTTGTTTTTTTTTTTTGTGTTACGCGGGCCTCTCACTGCTGTGGCCTCTCCTGTCGCGGAGCACAGGCTACGGACGCGCAGGCCCAGCGGCCATGGCCCACGGGCCCAGCAGCTCCGCGGCGTGTGGCATCCTCCCAGACCGGGGCACGAGCCCATGTCCCCTGCATTGGCAGGCGGACTCCCAAGCACTGTACCACCAGGGAAGCCCGGGGGGCTTTCTTTAGTTGCTGAGAGCAGGGGCTGCTCTTTGTTGCAGTGTTTCTCATTGTGGTGATTTCTTGTTGCAGAGCACGGGCTCTAGGCACGCGGGCTTCAGTAGTTGTGACACGCGGGCTCAGTAGTTGTGGCGCACAGACATAGTTGCTCCGTGGCATGTGGAGTCTTCCTGCACCAGGGCTTGAACCTGTGTCCCCTGCATTGCCAGGCAGATTCTTAACCACTGCACCATCAGGCCGTGTCCCCTGCATTGGCAGGCAGATTCTTAACCACTATGCCACCAGGGAAGTCCGGTTTTGCCTTCTTTGAACCAGCACATAACACAAAGAGCCTGGGAATGTTGAGTCAGTCACCAAAGTTTTGGAAAGGGGTTAAAGTTAGGCAGTGACCTGCTGTAGCGCGCCCCCCCCCCCCCCCCCCCCCCGTCAAAGGACGGGGAGCCTTCTGAATTCCTTATTTGTTGACATCTTGTTAGAGACCCGTTTGTGATTATGAAATAAAATGGTAGAGGGACAAGAATGTTCTTAATTAGAGGGGACTAGTTTGGAAGGGAGTTACTGAACTCAGTTAATGGACCTAACCTAAGCAACTGTCATTCTGATAGAGTGGTGACATTTGGAGTTACAGAAACAAGTTGAAGTTTTTGAGGAAAATTCAGACAGTAAATGGTTATTATTGGAACCATTTCAGTAATCCTTGGTTAACCTATTCTCTCTCCCTCCCTCCCTCTCTTTCCTTCTCCCTTTCTCTCTCTCTCTCTGTGCACACACAAATCACTTTTTAGAAATCTGGTGCTGCATTAGGCAAAGCCTTAGTGTAGTCAGGGGTCTTCCCTGGAAGCAGGAGAGTTGGCTTGCTATCCTTCATGGATTTCTACTTGGCCTGTGTGAAATGATGTCCTAAGAGCCAAGAAACTAAAAGGTGTTGAGGGAGAAAAACAAAGCAATAACTCTTTAAATGACCACGCAGAGGGAGTAATATCTCCACCCTCCTCTCCCATTCAAATAATAAAATTTCATTGTACTACATAGCATCTATGAAATCATTGACTAAATTTCTGTCCATTGTGCTGGAAAACATACTCCTAAATGACAGATCCTTGGAGATCTGTCAAAACAGAGCTAAAACTACCCCTCTTACCTATGGTCAGTGTAGAAGGAACTTTGCACCCCTAGATACTTAGCCTACTGTTTTTTTTTCCCACTTTGCAGTTTTTGATTTGTGAAAAATTGTTTCCTTTCTGTACAGTTTTGGATATCATTGCAGATGTCTCCTTTTCCTTCTTGCCCACACCATCTAATCAGCTCCCAAGTCCTATTTCATTGCATTGATATGCTGGAATTCAACTTTCTTCCATTGCTTGCATTGCCACTAAATTGGTTTAGACTAGGAAAATTGTTATGTCTCAGGCTTTGTTCAGCCTCGGTCCATCATTTACATTGCTGCGAAAGCGTTTGTTGGCCTAAAAATCACAGCGAATGACGTCACAGCTGCTTAACATGTCATACCAAACATTTGGGGAACCTGCCCCCTGCCTACTGCTGTAGCCACTTGGTGTTCTTATATCCATGGCCCTAGAAAAAAAAGTACCTGTTAGAATTCTTCATTTTGTTTCATTGCCACAGTGTCAAACATATTCTGTGGACACGTGCCCAGAAGTATTGAAACAAAATATTGGTGCCATTTAACATTTTGAGACATTTTCTTAAGTTTTTCCCAAAGCGTTGTGTTCAACAATGAATGGACAGCAGCTCTCGCTTTACCCTGATTCATGATCAAAACTTTTTCTTTTGGCTGCACTGCGCGGCCTGTGGAACTTCCCTGACCAGGGATCAAACCTGTGCCCACTACAGGGGAAGCACAGAGTCTTAACCACAGGACCGCCAGGGAAGTCCATCACCAAAACTTTTTTTTGCCGATTTCATAAGTGAAAACATCTTTCATGGCTGTTTTAAACTCACATTTCTCTGGAGCTCAATGTTTTCCCCTGTGTTTGTTAACTGGTCTTATAAGAAAGCTTAGAGGAAGAGGGGCAAAGCTGTTTTTAAGAATTCGGAAATCAGGGAGTTCCCTAGAAGTCTGATGGTTAGGACTTTTCACTGCCGTGGCCCTGGGTTCAATCCCTGGTTGGGGAACTGAGATTCCGCAAGCGGCGTGGCGCAGCCAAAAAAAAAAAAAAAAATTAGGAGATCTGTTAGAGACTGAAATGGATTGTTGGCTCTTGGAGGTAAATTAATAACAGAAAAAGCTTTATTTCATTAGTCCATATTTGTTAGGGTTCCTAGATACAGGTGACAGAAACTTTAACATAGTGTAAGGGAAGTGCCTCAGTTAACAAATCTAGGGAGGTGTTTGTTTTAATTCAGGAAAGATGTGGACAAATAAATCATGGCTAGGGCAGGGAAACACTTGAGCCCAGGAGAGATTCATGAACCTCTTAGAGCTGTTTCTCATGCAAATCAGCATGTTGTTTCCTTCTTAAAGTTAGGACAGCTAAGCTGTCAGAAGGGTCTGCCACTGAAGAGGGATTGTTATTTTGGGGTTGTTTGTTTTGTCTTTCAGTTCCCATTTTAAATATCTTGTGAGGCTGGTTTTGGGTGCTGGATGGGAGCTGCATCTCAGCAGCTCTTGCTAGAACCACAAGAATGGAGGAACAGTTTGTTCTCAAAGAAAAATAAAAAAGGCAGGGGGAGCTGAAGAAACTAGGCATGTACAGTAATAGTCAACTGCCACACAAAACAAAAACCTAGTCGTAAGCCGACTGATGCATAAGTAAATGAGATACGAGTAGTGGGAGAGAGCCAGGGGAGAGCCAGGATGGTGCTCTTCATGCTTTGTTTTTGTTTGTGATTCAGTTCTCCCTCTCTGATTCCCCTGTAGGCAGAAGGAAGGATTTCTGGGAAGAAGACCAGTGGGGAGTGGGTAGAGGGTACCCACTAAGGTTGTAGGAACTTACTGTTTCAGAAAAGGTGAATGGCATTACTCTACCTAGATTAAATCGGGGCTACTTGTGACCTTGAAAAAGTTACTTGCTTTTAAAGTCAGCATTAGCAAATTCAGATGCTTTCTAGGGCCAAGTAAGTTGTATAAATTTGAGTCAACAGGCTAGGGTATTTACACATCAAACATGTAAACACGTGTCCCTGTCTCACCTGTCTCAGCCTCCTTGATCTGTCTCTTACACTGATGGAAACAGGTATGCAGTATTCTTCTGCTATAAGAAAATTGGTACAAACAGGATGATAGATGATACTTGACACCTGTAGCCTACTCCTAATGGGGATAAAAAGGAGCTTGGGGCTTTGGAGACTGAGTGGGAGAGGTTTTCTTCTACAGGGAGATTTCATCTAGCCTTCTGTACATGGCATTCTGCTGCGCTGCTTAGGTTGGCTTGGAAGTAATGGCTTAGAATAGACATTTTTATTTATTTACTTATTTACTTATCTATCTTTGGCTGCATTGGGTCTTCCTTGCTGCGCACAGGCTTCCTCTAGTTGCTGCAAGTGGGGGTTACTCTTCATTGCGGTGCGTGGGCTTCTCATTGTGTGGCTTCTCGTTGCGGAGCACAGGCTCTAGGTGCGCGGGCTTCAGTAGTTGTGGTTCGCGGGCTCTAGAGCACAGGCTCAGTAGCTACGGCGCACGGGCTTAGTTTCTCCACAGCATGTGGGATTTTCCCGGACCAGGGCTCGAACCCGTGTCCCCTGCATTGGCAGGCAGATTCTTAACCACTGCGCCACTAGGGAGTCCCAACAGAAATGTTTTTGTGATTCATGCTTCTTAAGTAGATTCTCCACTGCTCCAAACAAGAAAATAAATAAACAAAAAAATCCTCCACAACATTGAGCCCATGTACCAAAAAAAAGGCTTGGCCTCAATTTGGAAAGCTTTAGTTGGTTAGCCTAAGCTACTTTTAATGCAGTGGCTCACCACTGACTTTGGTTCTCACCTGGAGTGTGTCCTTAGGCACCCAGAAGCCATAGGTTCTCGGGGGAGGAGGGTGGCGGCTGGTGCTTTAACACAGGTTCATCTCATCCACACGGTGATGGCATGTTAGCTGATGGAACCTTATTCAGTAACACCTCACCATCAGTTAATTTAAGAAAAGCAAAAACAAAGAAACAATGCCAGCGTTCTAGGGCTAAATAATACAAGTTGCTCCCAGCTTCTCACATCTGTTTTTGGAAGTCTTTTTAAAGTTAAAGAAACCTATTGCGTGACATTTTTAGTTCATAGCTGTGTATTTTATTTGCTCATTGAAGCCAGCTTTGGACCAAGTGTACAAGATTTCTTGTGTGTGTGGGAGGGGAGGAGTGTGGACAAGGAGAGCCTCCTTTTGTTCATTTTCTCTATTTTGCTGTTAGGAACAGGAGACTAAAATCTGAATGGTTCTAATGGAACCGTAGTTGAGAGAATGATCTGTGCTCTTGACCCACAGGAGAGTGCCTGTCTTCCCAGCCAAAACCTGTGAAGGACTTACCCCTCCCTTGTTTATGAGGAGAAAACAAACTTGGTATACCTTTGAAAAGCATATTGGAAAGAGCAAGTACATACTTACTTACTTTTAGAGATAACATTTTCACTCTAGTTATTGATGCTAACTTTTCCTGTTCTAAAGACCTTGCAGGGCTTCCCTGGTGGCGCAGTGGTTGAGAGTCCGCCTGCTGATGCAGGGGACACGGGTTTGTGCCCCGGTCCAGGAGGATCCCACATGCCGTGGAGCGGCTGGGCCCGTGAGCCATGGCCGCTGAGCCTGCGCGTCCGGAGCCTGTGCTCCGCAACGGGAGAGGCCACAACAGTGAGAGGCCCGCGTACCGCAAAAAAAAAAATAAAATAAAAAAAATAAAAGAATCTTCCTTATTTATTTATTTATTTTTTTAAAAGAATCTGCCTGGTAAGTCCTTGCCCCTATTCCAAGGAAAGATTTTAGGTTGCTTTCCCCTGTCTCTGAATCAGGTTTTTTTGTTTGTTTATATCTTCTCTTGGTAGAAGAGAAAAATTACTTTTGTGTAAAAGGAGAGATTGTTTTTACTCATTGTAATTCCCTTGTAGTAGTCCTTTACCATTAGAGGTGAGTTATAGGCACAAAAAATAACTCCTTTTAGATCCTTCCCCCTCCCCCCACAATGGATCAGTTGTACTTTTATTTCCTTAGTAAGTTACTTTCCAACCTGGCTTTGACATAATCCTGAAAAAACTGCTCTTAAGTTGGCCAAACTTGTTTTCATTTTTATTTTTTAAAACCAAGAAGACAGTGTGTTTAAGTGGAACATTAAGAACAATTATTTACTGATTTCCCGATTATGTAGTACTTCCCAGAGTTCTAAATCTGAAAGATATAAAATGTGATGGGGGAACATAGGAAGCCCTTTATTCTTAGTTTTGCAGCCAGCAGGTAGAGGTAAACCTCCTCAAAGATGGTTGTTCCCAGGTTATAGTGCGTCTTGTTATCTAAACAAACAAACAAACAGGTCTTTCATACCCCAAACACACACACTTTTTTTGGCCACACCACCTGGGATGCGGGATGGGATCTTAGTTCCCTGACCAGGGATCAAACCCGGGCCCCCTGCATTGGGAGCATTGGGTCTTAGCCACTGGACCACCAGGGAAGTCCTCTTCACACCCTTTTTATTTTTAAAGTTTTTTTTTTTTTTTTTTTTACGGTGTGCGGGCCTCTCACTGTTGTGGCCTCTCCCGTTGCAGAGCACAGGCTCCGGACGTGCAGGCTCAGCGGCCATGGCACACGGGCCCAGCTGCTCCGCGGCATGTGGGATCTTCCCGGACCGGGGCACGAACCCGTGTCCCCTGCATTGGCAGGCGGACTCTCAACCACTGCGCCACCAGGGAAGCCCTAAAGATTTACTTTTACTTATTTTTGGCTGCATTGGGTCTTCTTTGCTGTGCGCGGGCTTTCTCTAGTTGCGGCGAGCAGGGACTACTCTTCGTTGCGGTGCATGGGCTTCTCATCTTGGTGGCTTCTCTTGTTGCGGAGCATGGGCTCTAGGCACGTGGGCTTCAGTAGTTGTGGCTTGTGGGCTCAGTAGTTGTGGCTCGCGGGCTGTAGAGTGCAAGCTCAGCAGTTGTGGTGCATGGGCTTAGTTGCTCCGCGGCATGTGGGATCTTCCCTGACCAGGGCTCGAACCCGTGTCCCCTGCCTTGGCAGGTGGATTCTTAACCACTGCGCCACCAGGGAAGTCCCCCCGCACCCATTTTTAAACACTGCTTTGTTCCTTGCTTTTTTCAACGAATGATATTGTTACATATCACAACATAATAAAGTTTCTCCTTATCTTTTTTTCCTAATTACAGTAGTTTCCATTGTTTGGCTGTATTATTTAGCAGATTCCTATTGATGGGCATTTATAGTGTTTCCAATCTTTTACTGCTGTCAATAAAGCTTTAATGGGTAACCTTCTGAAATATTCAGAACATACTGACTTAATAAAGTCCTTCACAGCTAAAGAAAATCTAGGCTTGTATGTTACAGTCAGTTGTGTATCTTAAGTCTCCTTTAATCTGGATAATTATTCAGTCTTTCTTTGTATTTCATCATATGGAGGTTTTTTTTTTAACATTTTTATTGGAGTATAATTGCTTTACAATGGTGTGTTAGTTTCTGCTTTATAACAAAGTGAATCAGCTATACATATACATATATCCCCATCTCTATATGGAGGTTTTTTAAAAGTATAGGACACTTACTTTGCAGAAAGCTTCGCAACTTGGGTTTGTCTGGTGTTGGCTTATAATTAGGTTTAGGTTATTCACTTTGGTAGGAAAACCACAGAAGTGATGTTGTGCTCTTAGTGCATCACACCAGGAGGGGCGTACAGTTAATTAGACCCATTACTGGCTACTTAAACTTTGATCCTTTGGTTAGGTGGCATCTGCCAGGTTTCTCCACTGAAAGCTACTATATTTCCTTTTGTAATTAATAAAACAACTTGTGCTGAGATACTTTGAGACTATGTAAATACTCCATTACTCCTCAAACCTTCCTACACTGGCATCCATTGACAATCCTTGCATGATTTAGTTATTAATCTGATGAATGCCAGCCAAATGGTGAATTTCTAATTTTGTCCTTTCTTCCACATTGATAGTTGACTTTCTTCTTTAAGGAGGAGATTTCTCATCCATGCATCCCATCCACCCACCTCACTAATGGATTCCTACATTATTGAGCGGGTTGTAATCCGATCATTATTTTGTTGCTCAGATTGTTCCAGATTTGGGTACTGGGAGGCCATCCAAGCTCTTCCTTTTAACATGTCCCCCTTATTCTTTGAGTACATCCTTATTTTGGGGGCACAGCAGTATGTCCATGTTTATCTTGCCCAGGCTTCAAATTGGCCATCTCTCCCAGGAGCTCTGGGTTCTTCGCGTGGGGAATATTTAGAAATCAAGATCTGCTTGCTCGGTGTGTTCATGTTACTGCTCTTAGGCCCTCGGCTGACAAAAAAGCTGTCTCGTTTAGGCTGCCCATTAAATCTAAATTTCAGATAGACAACAAATACTTTTAAAAATATAAATATGTCATTTATCTGAAATTCAAATAACTTCTGTCCTGTATTTTATCTGGCAACACTAATCTACCTGTCTGTATATATTAAGACCCTGTGGATTTTGACTTACACCTGTTATTCCTAATCAATACTGCAGGGTTGGTTTTATTCTTCTTCCCTTATTTGTAACTTTCCTCTCCAAAACTTGATTCCCTTCATCCCCAGTATACATGTACTTATTTGTTAAGTTGCAGAATGTACAGAAAGTTTCAGAATTGTTAACCCATGTATCTTTGAAAAGGAAACTATTAAATAAGTTTGTTGTTTGTTCCTTATGTCTTTATCCTGACACTAATAAACTTGCTAATGACCAAGTTCAAGTTACTTGGGTCAGTGCCCCACCCTCTTCCTTTCAGTGTATGTAACTCAATTGAAATATGTTATTGTTTGTGTTGAATTTAAGGTTCCCTCCATCCTTACTGATTTGTGTATAACATTCACATGGCCCCCAAATTCAACAGTGTATGGAACGGTATATTCAGGAAAATGTCCAACGCTTCTTTTTTTAAAAAAATCTTAATCCTACTCATGTTCTACAGGTAACCAGTTTCACTAGTCTCTGATTTATCCTTTTGGTGTTTTTCTTTTTTTTATACTGTTATTTTTTTTTACTGAAGTATTGTTGATTTACAATGTTGTATTAATTACTGTACAGCAAAGTGATTCAGTTATACACACGCATGTATACATTTGTGTTTTCCTTTTTGCTCAAATGAGCAGATACATGTGTATTTTATTTCCCCATCTTTCTTAACATAAAAAATGGCATGCTATAGATAACTCTCTTGCACTTTGCTTTTTGCTCATTAATATATCTTAGAAATTACATCAGTTCACAGAGATCGTCATGTGTTTTTCCTGTCACAGTTGTGTGGTGCTCCATTGTGTGGATGTACCATATTCCCTATGTTTGGTCATTTGGGTTGTTTCCAGTATTTTGCAATCACAAACAATGCTGTAATGAATAACCTAGTGTATGTGTTTTTGCACTGTTGGAGGTCCATCTTCAGGATGAATTCTTAGAAGTGAAATGGATAGGTCAAAAAGTAGGTGTGTATGTAGATGTGTTAGCAATTGCAAAATTCCCTTCTGTAAGAGTCCTACCAGTTGGCATTCTCACCAGCAGTAGATGAGTTCTGTTTCCCCACAGCCTCACAGACTGGGTGTGATATTATGCTTTCTCAGTTTTGCTAATCTAATAGATGAGAAATAGAATTTTAAAAATGGTATCATTATAGTTTTAACTTGCATATTTCTTTACCATGGAATTATGGTATTTTTTAATCACACAATCTTTTTTCATAGACGAAACTGCAAAGGAAATCCGAATTGCTTGGTTGGGATTGGTGAGCACATTTGGTTAGGAGAAATAGATGAAAATAGTTTTCATAACATTGATGACCCCAACTGTGAGAGGAGAAAAAAGGTAAGCCATCATTTTTTAAGCGATTTCTATATGGCATTCTTGTGTGTTTTATTTTGTGCCTGTGATCAGAAACCATTACTGATTTCAGGTAACCTAAGCAGCTTTAAGATCAGTAGTGGAATTTAAGACTCTAAACCACTTGAATTGGAACAGTTCTTAATGGTATGCTTTAAAACAGGTAGCTATGTAATCCAGTAAGCCTTTAAATAATAGTTTTAGTTCAATGCTGATTCTACATTTGCTTTAATGTAGCATGTTTTATGTTGAGCTCTTTTTAAGTCTCTTTAAAGGAGGTGGTAAACCCAGGGCACAAGCTCTCAATGATATTACTTTGCTTTCTTGGGCTTGTATTTTTACATATTATACATACAACAGAAGTTTTACCTTTTTTTTTTTTTTTTTAACGGTAATACACGTTAATACGTTCTAACGATAAAGCCTGGTGTTTACAAAATAGTCACCTGTATAGGTATTTTCTCTTTTAAAAAGAACGATTCTTTGTAAGTTCAGGAATTCTCCAGCCTTATCTTTGGAAAAAATTGCAACTAACTCCCTCCATCCTCCCATCTCCCAGATCTATAGGATAAAAAGGAACTTTTCTGGAAGTTTCACTTTGTCATTCTGCTGAATGCTGGGCTCTTAGGAATATAGCAAATGAAAAACCTATGTACATATGTTTAAAATTGATGTTTCCTAGAGCCAACTAACTGTTCTCTAAGCTTAGATTTAAGTGGCTGGAGAAGGCTAGAGATGCTGTCCTAAGTCTTTCCCCACTCCCATAGTCAACCCAAATGGGGCTTTCATGATAATTATGCCCTAACCTTTCCTGAGAGAGGCTCACAGGGTTTAGTGGTTGAGGCAGTTTAACACATTTTTAATCAAATTAAAAAAAAATACTTCTCAGGCTTCCCTGGTGGCACAGTGGTTGGCAGTCCGCCTGCCAATGCGGGGAACGCAGGTTCATGCCCCAGTCCGGGAGGATCCCGTGTGTCGCGGAGCGGCTGGGCCCGTGGACCATGGCCGCTGAGCCTGCGCGTCCAGAGCCTGTGCTCCACGATGGCAGAGGCCACAGCAGTGAGAGGCCCGCGTAATGCAAAAAAAAAACATAATTTTTTTATTTAAGGGGAAACTGGTTTTATAAATGTAAATTTTGTGTCTTTGTAGAACTCATTTGTGGGCCTCACTAACCTTGGAGCTACTTGTTATGTCAACACATTTCTTCAAGTGTGGTTTCTTAACCTGGAGCTTCGGCAGGCGCTCTACTTATGTCCAAGCACCTGTAGTGACTACATGATAGGAGATGGTATCCAAGAAGAGAAAGGTGAGTGGGGATGGGTATGGGGAGGGCTCACTGCTGAGCTTTTTGCTAGCTAGACCACTTTGAACCAACCATATAGAGGAAACTTCAACTACAGTTTCCCTCTGTAATATACTGTGATTGCAGTCCATTAAATTCTAGTGATTGAGAGAAATCAGTCAGTAAAGCAGACAATGTTACTCTTTTGCCTAGTTTGAGAGACTTAATAAATACTTCAGTGTACCCACAGCCTTTTGTCTTGATTCCCAAATAGGCTGATTTACAAAATACCCTCTAAAATTAAGATTAAATTAACCAACCTTGGCAAAGCAAGCTACTAATGTGCGACTACACTCATTGCAAATTTAGAAATCAGTTTCAGATTGTTCTAGTGGAATTATTTAGTTTTTTTATGAATGATATGTGGATTGTTATTCCTAATTGATATTTCTATTTAGAGATTATTCTCTTTGAGATGGAATTCCATGGAATGACCAGCTTTTTCTTCTCAAAGCTGGGGGATAGAGGGAAGTGAGTATAAGATTACACAGGTCTAGGAGCTCCAGGTTGGGAACCTTTGACTCTTGTTCTCATTTGTAAATCCTGTGCTATCTATTATGTGATCTGACTTGGGCACACAGCTGATGTCTTTGGCTCGAGAGAGAAAAGATAGGGTTCCTAAGTCCCACATCTTCCTTCTTGCTGCTCTTTAGATAATTGTAATACTTTTGGTCCTTGTTAACAGTTCAAAACAGTGCTTAAAAGTTCTTAAGTTGGTTTCCCCAAAGCTTTATTCCTATAGTTCTGAATATTTAAATCTAGATTAATAGTATAGAAGGTATTGATATTTAAAGAATTAGTGTATGTAAAGGATGAGTAATGGAAAATGGATCATTTTTAAGTTTTAGCATTGTTTTTGCTGAAGTATAAATTTACCAATGAGAAGATAGCTAAATAACAAGTGGAAACTAAATGTCTATTTTGTAAAATGATGTACCATGGCCACCTTTGGGTATTGTGGTTTTAATATGTATCTTCAAGAGATGTGTTTTTTTTTGTTTTGTTTTTTTAATTTCTAAACACTTAGAGTTTACTATTTCACCAAAGCCCTTAACCTTGTTCTCGGATAAGAGTGTGCATTTCTGGTGCTATTAGCAGACACAGTGCAGTGTAGTGAGAAGGGTTTGTGTTGGAAATGATGGGACTTGAGTTCTAGTCCCAGCTCCACTACTCCTTTATTTTACAGATAGGAAAACCAGCAGAGGATAAGTTATTTAAGATCTCATGTAGTATCTAATCTGTAAAATAAGAAAGTTGGAGTAGATACAAACTTACTTGAAGGGCTTTTAACATCCTGTAAAGCCCCTGCACCCCAGGAAGTAAGATTTTTAATCTTTGTTTTACGAATGAACTATTGACTTCCTTTTCACAATTGGTGAGTCACAATTGGTAGTAAAGAGGTAAACCATTCAGACCAGTCAGGAGACAAACTACACAATGATTTGAACTGACAAAAAATTATTAATAGGAAATTAGAGTAATAGGGGAATTGGTTAGTAAGAATTAAAGAGGACTTGAAAAAACACAGATATAGCAGATAGGGGAACAGCCACTACCCCAAGGGCTGGAAAAGAATACAGAAGGAGGAGTCCCACACCCCCACTGACCAGGCCTGAGATCCAGACCTCACTGGAGAAAGCACTGCCTACCTGAGCTCACTGGATGGCCAAGAAGGTGCTGAGATGCCTCAGTGGGTTTCGTTGCTGGAAACTGTCCTCAGGGAGGTACTGGGCCTTGGAATCTCTTGCAGAGAGTGTCCAGGAGGTCATTCACAGGGTGGTCATTCAGGAGGAAATGCCTCACAAGAGGCATCCCACTGAAGCTACCAGAGGAGGTGTGGGGAGAAGCTGCTGGCCACTGCTGGCTGAGGGAGCCCACAGAGCCTGGTGAGACACGGAGTGGAACCCTGGAGCGCCCTCTACTGACAAGACTCAACTTTACACTAGCTGGCAAAGGAGGAATCTTTGCAGAGCTCATCTCTGTTAGCACAGAGCAAGCAAAGAAGGGTGGATTTGGAGCTGAGAGGGAATTAATCGATAACTGGCACAGAAGAGAATACACAAATCTTTTAGGGCTCTTGAGATTCATGCTTCCTATTTTCATACCTTCTCCGAACTCACTAGAACTTGAAAGTAAATTTTAAGATTTTTAACAGTATATTGTTATATTGTTCATTCAAGTTTGAATCAGTGTGCTTGAGATGGCTGTCATTTGCTCTGTTTGTGGCAAGTTCACATTAATGAGATTATATTAAAGTATTTGGCCATTTAATGCAAATAGTAAATATAGTGTATGGTTTTTATTACTGGAATGGATGTTTCGGTGTGATTTGACACTGTAGAAGCCATAGTCATGATTGCTATTGTTGTTGTAACATATGTATAGCCTCTTGCCTTTAGGGGATGCATATAGACAGTCATGGCTGCCTCATGACTTCCAAAAGATGTGATTACTGATTTCTTTTAAAGTTTTAAAACTATAATAAAACATTATTATAGTTTGGATATAAGGGTGTTTAATTATAATTATGTTCTCATGTGAAGAGGAGTACATATTTTTTAAAAGTAGCAGTTTTTAAAAGAACAAACATTTCTTTAATAGATTATGAGCCTCAAACAATTTGTGAGCATCTCCAGTACTTATTTGCCTTGTTGCAAAACAGTAATAGGCGATACATTGATCCATCGGGATTTGTTAAAGCTTTGGGCTTGGACACAGGGCAGCAGCAGGTAAGAACCTTTTATTTTTTTAAATATACAAAGCATTCCTTACAATCTTTATAGAAAGAAATGAAGAAATTTTTAAAAATTAATTTTTTTCTATTTTATTTACTGTTCAGTATATTATACATTTTCCTTGATCTCATTTCTGAAAATCCATATGTGGGCACAAACTGATCCAGCATAGCTCTAGTCCTTGTTCCAAAATGCTAAGTTCAAAGTACAGATAGTTTCTGGATTATTTTACTTAATTACTATTTGTAACAGAAATTGAAAAGCAAGGTCTGATTTTTTTTTTTTTCTTTCTATTAACCCAAACCTGTATTGTAGGATGCCCAAGAATTTTCAAAGCTCTTTATGTCTCTTTTGGAAGATACTTTGTCTAAACAAAAGAATCCCGATGTGAGGAACATTGTGCAACAGCAGTTCTGTGGGGAATATGCTTATGTAACTGTGTAAGTGTGTTTCCACTTTTTCATCATACATTTTATTCTAAGGCGGTTGCTTCTGTGTCTTCTAGTTCAGTTCCGGGTTATGGATTTAGTGGCCTATCATGGGACCTGAAGTATTTATAGTAATACGTTTCCATGGGAGCATGTAAACAACTGACTAGATAATTGCAGTTGAACCCATCCATGTGTTGGGAACTGTGGTTGAGCTCTTGCTGTTTATTTCATGGCTGTGGTCTGGGCTGAAAGCATGAGATTGGAGCCTGCTGGAGTACTAAAAGTAAAACAACTCTTAAACTTTTTCCTAAGCACAAAGTGCGTGGCCTCATCAATCACTTTGTTTTTATTTTTTTGAATATACATAGTGTAGATAATTTCAATGACAGAATTAAGGTAATAAATGCTTCTTTGTGTATTTAGTACAGTAGAACGTTATTGCTTTTCCCACTCTGATCTTAATTTTATCACTCTGCTTTATTATAGGTGCAATCAGTGTGGCAGAGAATCTAAGCTTTTATCAAAGTTTTATGAACTGGAGTTAAATATCCAAGGCCACAAACAGTTAACAGATTGTATCTCAGAATTTTTGAAGGTATTCAGATTTTGGCGTATATGTTGTTTCTGCTCATTAACACTACTCTGAATGTCTTTGATTTTATGAATAAATTCATCACTTCAACTTTTTCTACATACGAGTGTCTCTGTTTATGTAATGATGTAGAAGAGACTTTGTAAATTATAAAATATTAAAGTAGGCTGCATTTAAAATAATTTTTGGGGCTTCCCGGGTGGCGCAGTGGTTGAGTCCACCTGCCGATGCAGGGGACATGGGTTCATGCCCCGGTCCAGGAAGATCCCACATGCCACGGAGCAGCTGGGCCCGTGAGCCATGGCCGCTGGGCCTGCGTGTCCGGAGCCTGTGGTCCGCAACGGGAGAGGCCACAACAGTGAGAGGCCTGTGTACCGCAAAAAAATAAATAATTTTTGACTGTTTCAGTTTATTTTATATGTAGAGTTATGTATGTGCAAAAACTCGTGTGATTGGGGTGTAACAGAGTAAGAAAATATAAGTGATGTTACCATAAGGTTAATTTACTTTTTCATTTAATGAGAACTAGACAGTGTTGAATGCAAATATTTTTTTTACATCAAATACGACCATTCTTCAGCCTCTCCACTCCATATCTGTGTGTGTGTGTGTTTATTTTGGCCACACCAGGCGGCATGCGGGATCTTAGTTCCCCAACCAGGGATTGAACCCGTGCACCATGCATTGGGAGCACGGATCCTTAACCACTGGACAGCCAGGGAAGTCCCTCTTTGTATATTTAGATTTACGCAGAGACAGGGAAATGGTTCCCCTTTGTTCAGAGTGGAAAAGTTGCTAAGAGGCAGCCTTTGTTATCATGTAGGAACAGACACATAGCATGGTATTGATAGGTGAGCTTATTATATAGCTTCCTTTCTTAAAATAATTTTGTACTTTTCCTCTTCCTTTAGCACAACCATTAGAATGCTTGAAGTTCTCATTTATTGGGTTCATTCAGCTAAATATTGAGTGCTTACATGTTCAGGCAGTGTTTCTGCTGTTGGGAATAACCATATGGAACAAAACAGACATTTTTGCCTTTAAGAAGCTTATAGTGATAATGGTATGGGGACCAGTGACGGACAATAAAATAAATGGAAGTAAAACATCTAGTGTGTCAACTGTAATAAGGGCTATGGAGAAAACTAAAGCGGGGAAGGGGCATGGAGCATGTGGAGTGTGATTGAAAGTGGAGTAGTGAGTCATCCAAGAATTGGGGAGAAGAGTGTCTGGGGCAGGTGAAATAGCAAGTGTAGAGCATGAGACAAGAATGTGCCTGGGGTTTGAGGAATAGCAGGGAGGTCAGTGTGGTTGAAACATAGGGAGGATGATAGAAGATGACATTGTGGAGGTAACTAAGGACCATATCAGACAGGGCCTGGTAGACCTTTGTTGGAAATTTGACTCTGAGTGAGATGAGATACCATGTAGGGCTGTATGCATAGGAGTGATGTAATCTGTTTCAACAGGATAACTCTGGTTGCTGTCTTGAGAATAGGCTGATGGTGGGGCAAGGGGGCAGACAGAAGGAGTTGATGGTGGCTTGGACCAAGGGTTAGCTGGAGAGGTGATAAGCAGTGTTTGGATTTTTTCAAAGTAGAGCTGATAAAATTGTAGATTGGATATGGGGAAAAAGAGAGGAGTCAGGGATTACTAAAGTTTTGCCCTGAGCAACTGGAAGAATAAAGTTGGCATAACTAAGATGTGAAGGAGTGTGGGAAGAGCAGGTTTGGCAGAGGAATTAGGAATTTGCAGTGGGGCATGTTAGATTTGATAGGTATAGTTCAGGGGAGAAGTCAGGGCTTGATCAAATCACCAAGGGCATGAGAGAGACGAAGACCAAGGACGGAAGGAACCCTGGGACATTCAAACATTAAGAGATCAGAGAGATAGGGGAGCAGCTAGTCAAAGATGCTGAGGGGGATGTGAGTTGAGTAAATAGGCGAGTGTGGCTTCCTGGATCAAATGAATAAAGTGGTGGTACTAGTATTGTATTACTGTATTTATTGTCTTGTAGTGTAATTTGTACCAAAAAGCTGTTATAGAAACATAAAGGAAGTTGAGGTCTATCCCGATGGAGCTTTTTCTGTAAACCTACAGCATTGGAAACACCTCATAGAGTAACTATGTGGTTTCCTTTACTCATAGAACTACCTGTTATATCTGTGGGAAAGAACTAACTATAAGACAGAGCTGCCAGGGCTTCCCTGGTGGCTCAGTGGTTGAGAGTCCGCCTGCTGATGCAGGGGATGCGGGTTCGTGCCCCGGACTGGGAGGATCGCACGTGCCGCGGAGCGGCTGGGCCCGTGAGCCACGGCCGCTGAGCCTGTGCATCCGGAGCCTGTGCTCCGCAACGGGAGAGGCCACAACAGTGAGAGGCCTGCGTACTGCAAAAAAAAAAAAAGACAGAGCTGCCAAGTAAACTGTGAAAAACCTAACAGTCAGACGTTTTTTAATCTTAGGTATTGGCATATCCCAACGATCTGTACTGTTGTAGGATGTGATAGCTTAGGAATGAATATGATTTGAACTTAATACAATTTTAGAGGGTGTCAAATTCAGAACCAGGCATATCCATCAATACAATTTTAGAGGGTGTCAAATTCAGAACCAGGCATATCCATCTCCTGACCCTAAACATGGTCCTACAGTAAATTGCTTGAGGAAACTGGATCCCAAAGGTTATAGGTGGGGAATTTTGAAGTGTGTCCGTATTCCATTGGAGATCAAAGAAGCCCAACTAAAAGAGTTGTGGACTGACTGACATGACAGCTATGGATTGAGCAAAACTTCTTTTTGAAAGGGATATCTTATCTTGAAGATTATGACTTTGGAGATTATCACTAAAATAATCACTAAGGTGATTGGCAGTGGAAAGAATCAGAACATGTGAAATTCCTTAAAAATTTATTGACTTAAATAATTTTGCCTATGTTACACATAATAAAAAAAAACCCTTTACACTGTGCAGAAAGTCAGCATAAAAAAAAAGGAAAAATTTAAAAAGAAACCACCATTAGCTCTAACATTGCGTTTTCTGCACTCTTAGTTTTGTGTCATGAATGTGGTTCAGTAACTTTAACTGTGTGTGTGTTTGAAATTTGTATATATAATTTCATATTCATTGCCCATATGTAGTTTCTGCCCATTTTCACTGTTTTAAAATTAATTTTGCTGCATCAAAGTACCTATTATTTCTTTTATTTAATTAATTTATTTATTTTTGGCTGCGTTGGGTCTTCGTTGCTGTGCGTGGGCTTTCTCTAGTTGTGGAGAGTGAGGGCTACTCCTGGTTGCAGTGTGCGGGCATGGGCTTCTTATCGCGGTGGCTACTCTTGTTGCAGAGCACGGGCTCTAGGTGCACAGGCTTCAGTAGTTGTGGCTCGCGGGCTTAGTTGCTCCACGGCATGTGAGATCTTCCCAGACCAGGGTTCGAACCCGAGTCCCTTGAATTGGCAGGCAGATTCTTAACCACTGTGCCACCAGGGAAGCCCCTTATGATTTCTTTTCTAAACCTACTTCCTTACAATTCCCAGAATTGGGATTATCAGGAGAAAAGATCTAAAGCCAAGTATTTTTAAAATCATACGTTTTGGAAAGAGAAACATTAGTTTTAAATCATTGTATACAAATTAATAGTGTCACTGCTAAGCTAATACAATCTTATGTGTCCTTCATTATTTATAATAACTTGATCTTAAAGAGCTTGAATAGAAATAGAAGCTATTAACTAAAATGAAATTATAATTTGCATCATAGGGTTGATCACTTAAAAAAATCTTTTCTTTTTTTTTTTAATGTGTCTTATTCCTGATCAGGAAGAAAAATTAGAAGGAGACAATCGATACTTTTGTGAAAACTGTCAAAGCAAACAGAATGCAACAAGGAAGATCCGACTCCTTAGTCTTCCTTGTACTCTGAACTTACAGCTAATGCGTTTTGTCTTTGACAGGTAAATATGTGCATGTCGTAGTATTTGTTGCTCACTGTGGACTAGTATGTACAGATTTTACCATAGATAAGATAGTAAAATGCTTATAATTTGAAAGTCAAGATTTGGGGATGAAAGTTACAGCCTGTCATAATTAAGAACTAGAAAAATAGAGAATCCTTATTTTTTATTCTGAAAAATTATTAAAAACTTCCAAGGAAAAGCAGACATTTAGGTAGGAACTGAATTTCCTTGACATTATGTTTTATTGTATAAGGACTTGAGTAAATTTTCTGCTCGCTACAGTACGTCCCCCATTCCCATGGAGATAGATCAGGCAATTTTTTTTCACATGTGCATTTCTTCTGTAAAGCAGGAACATGTATGGTTTCCTTTGTAATAAAACAAAAACTTCTAGAAATGTACTGTTTGGAATTAGCACTTTAAATTCATACCTTTTAGGGTGTTGATTATTTATTGCCCAATTCTAAGACAGTATCATGTTTTGAGCAAGATTGCTAAATGAAATCTACCTAGCTGCTATCCAGTTTACTAAAATAACCAGTAGACCTTATACACTGTTTTATGGTTGTTTTAAATATAAATATAATTAGCTTTTTCTTGGTTAGGCAAACTGGACATAAGAAAAAGCTGAATACCTACATTGGCTTCTCAGAAATTTTGGATATGGAGCCTTATGTGGAACACAAAGGTAATATTTTTACCAAGCAGTGATAATTATAATGCTCAGAGATGAACTTGTGATCTATTTGTGTTCAGTACAGAGTAGCATTTTACTACTAAATTTTATTTGCTAATCTTTGAGAACAAAGGCATTTTAGGTGAGCCGATATGTTACTTTCATTTTCTATGAGTGAGTACATAACAAATATTAGATGGTTCATGGATGTATATTGGGGTTGGCCAAAATGTTCGTTCATGGAAAAACCCAAACAAACTTTTTGGTCAACCCAGTATATAATTAATGGTATAAAAGAATAAAAAATGAAAAATACTTCGCTGTTCCTGTACTCAAGGCTTGTTACCTTAGCCTCAATACCATATCTGTAATTCCTCGTAAAATTAAGGGTCTCCAAGCTGCCTCCATTCACGTTTTTAAAAAACATTTTCTCAAAAACATTAGATGGCCTAGTTCCAATATTTATGCTATAATTATATATATGACCACCGATAAGTTGTAGGATGTTATGACAGAGTCTCTAATAACTTACTCTTCTTTTTCTTTTGGGAGTCTTCATCTTACCAAACAGGATGATTCTTGTTAGAGAAAAGAAACATCTTGCCCTTTGTTTCTCCTGCCCGTACTGGACAGACCATTTTACTTCTCTTTTAAGATTGACCTTAATGTTTGTGAAATTTTTAATACAGAAATTATACCATAAACTCTGTCTCCATAGAAAAGTTCTGGTGGCAGCTTATAAATAGAAGCAAGCCATAAAGTAAAACCTTCAACAGAAATGATTGGGGAGGTTGGGGGAAGTGATGTGGTAAATATTTAAGCCTTAAAATGTATGGTGCTCTCTAATCAGTACTGGAATTTAAAATTTACACCTGTGGAAGAAGGAAACTACTGTAGAAGTTGCTGCTGGACTTTGTTACTATTATATTTGGCTGAATGAATAAACTTTAGCAGTTCACTTTACATAGTAGTTTGCTTCCTGCCTCCTTTGTTTAGGTAATTATTTGAAATTAGAAAAGCCTGATGGCTTAGTGATTTCTCGGGGTCAGAAACTTAGGAGATGTAAAAGTATTCCTTTCCTTTTTTTTTTTTTTTTGGGTGCGCTGTGTGGCTTGCAGGATCTTAGTTCCCGGGCCAGGGATTGAACCCCAGGCCACTGCAGTGAAAGCATCCAGTCCTAACCCTGGACAGCCAGGGAATTCCCAAATTATTCTTTTCCTTGACTCCAGTGTATGATTTCGAATAGTTCTTATTATTCAATTTATTATATATTTGTCCAATTTATATTGTAAAGAAAACCTTTGTCCATAATAGGTCAAAAAAGCTGTATATATAATTTTAGTATGTTGGATTACTTAGTAATTTTTGTTTTGTTTTGTTTTGTTTGTGGTACGCGGGCCTCTCACTGTTGTGGCCTCTCCTGTTGTGGAGCGCAGGCTCAGCGGCCATGGCTCACAGGCCCAGCCGCTCCGCGGCATGTGGGATCTTCCCGGACCGGGGCACGAACCCGTGTCCCCTGCATCGGCAGGCAGACTCTCAACCACTGCGCCACCAGGGAAGCCCTACTAAGTAATTTTTAATTAGAGAAATAAAAATGCTTATTTTAGAATTGTTAGCTATGACTGGTAAAATTAATCCAGTAGTTTGTAGTTATAGACCTGTTCACACTCTTTTGTAATGTTTGTTATACAAATGTATTACCTCATATAGGTAGAATACTAGAAACAAATTAACTTGTTATAATTGCACAGGGTTCATTCTAGATAATTAGGAAAATTCAGAAAGCATAAAGAAGAGTTATAAATAAGAGCCACTTGTAATTCTATGACCCAGATAACCAGTATTTATATTTTCCTAAATTCTTATTCATGTATGTCTATACACACATATCCACACAAAATGGAAAAGATAGATCTAAAAGATGATCTATTTTTTAAAGGAGAACTCATTTGCTTCTTTAAATAGTGGACCTGCAGATACACGGAGATATGTAGACAGAGGGATTCTCATACCTTGAACATTTAGCACCTTACCCTCTAACTCCTGCCATATTTCATGGGGATTTTAATATCCCTGTAGACCATTTTAAGAGTCTGAATAAAATTCATAGACTTTTAGAAGAAACCAATTACATTTAAAGATTTTTGTTGATGTGGATCATTTTTGAAGTCTTTATTGAATTTGTTACAATATTGCTTCTGTTTTATGTTTTGGCTCCTTGGCCACGAGGCACGTGGGGTCTTAGCTCTCCACCAAGGATTGAACCCGCACCCGCACCCCCTGCATTGGAAGGCGAAGTCTTAACCACTGGACTGCCAGGGAAGTCCCAGAAACCAATTACATTTAAATGTAGTTATCAAAATACTGACACAAATTTGTAATACAGTAATATAAGTGCAAACCAAAGAACAGGTTCCAGTGGTCAAAACCACTGTAATTCTTAAGTTGATGAGTACAGTAAATTGATAAGTATAAAATCAGCTTATCTGCAACAATGATAATGTGGTAATGAAAACCGTGATGTCTGTTGGTAGAAGAGTCACAGTTACTGCTAATCCTTCTGTGGTTTATTGTCGTCATTAATAATTTAGGGAATACTACTAAGTACCACTGTTGTAGACAGTCTTCAGCTGACCTCATTAACAACTTCTCTCCTTCAGTGATTTTGTCTTTCACTCTGCCTCAGTCCTTCTGAGGGTCATAGCTACCTTTTTCTTCCATAGTTTAAATTTCATACATCTTATTCCATCCTATTTTTCCTCTTCTTAAAATTATAAAATGTAACACATTCATCGAAGTTACAATACAAAAATGTATGGCTCAGAGAATTATCACAAAGTGAATATCTTCACGAGTACCACCCAGGTCAAGAAAAAACATTCCCAGTACTCCAAAGATTCCTGTGTGCCCCACCCAGTTGCAATCTCCTTCCTCCTGAAATATAGCCAGTAATCTGACTTATATGGAAATCACTTTTTTTTTTTTTTTTGTGGTACGCGGGCCTCTCACTGCTGTGGCCTCTCCCGTTGCGGAGCGCAGGCTCAGCGGCCATGGCTCATGGGCCCAGCCGCTCCGCGGCATGTGGGATCTTCCCGGACCGGGGCACGAACCCGCGTCCCCTGCATCGGCAGGCGGACTCTCAACCACTGCGCCACCAGGGAAGCCCTGGAAATCA
The DNA here is from genome assembly GCF_963924675.1 of Phocoena phocoena. Classification (NCBI taxonomy): domain Eukaryota; kingdom Metazoa; phylum Chordata; class Mammalia; order Artiodactyla; family Phocoenidae; genus Phocoena; species Phocoena phocoena. The sequence goes on along the minus strand of NC_089219.1, from coordinate 16,736,413 downwards.
CTTTTTTATCTTTTTGCTTTAGTATTTTACCGTGTAAGCTTGTACCCCTAAACATTATAGTTTAGTTTACCCTTTTGCCTCCTGGGATATAGCCAGGCGAAATCTAACCCATCATTAAATCTTAATCTGCCTCCTCTGCTCCTTCATCTGGGCCATTGATTCCTGGAGAAAAACACCACAGTATGTCTGTCTCTCTTCTTAACCTTTTTATTTTGGAGAATTTCAAATTTATATGAGAAAATCCAATCTGACAGTTTTGATCTTTTAACTGGATCAGTTCATCTATTTATACTCCTAATTCCTCTAATTCAAATTTACATCACTTTTTATAGTTCCCTGTCACTTGCATATATTTTCAAGTTTCTCATTTCTCTAAACAGAGAGAGCCCAGTTTTATAATCCATGACTGATATTGGTGGAATATTATTCAGGTTTATTTTTGCTGTCTGATTTGGTTATTTTAATGTTGCCATGTCTTCCGTACCTGGTTATCTCTGGAAAATTTTTTATTTTTTATTTTTGCCGCACTGCATGGCATGTGGGATCTTGTTCCCTCACCAGGAATCGAACCTGCGCCCCCTGCAGCGGAAGTGCAGAGTCTTAACCACTGGACCACCAGGGAAGTCCCTGGAAAATTTTTTACGGGGATTCACTTAGGGCTGGGATGAAGCCACCTCCTTCAGAGAGACCTCAGGTTTCTTTCTGCCAGGCACCTGGGGTCCCTACTAGTTAGGTATCATCACAGATCAAGTTCACTGCTTGAGGTTCCCTTGCTCACTCACGCTATAAGAACCCGGCCAATTTAACACCATGACATTTCCCCCCATTCTCTTCCTGTTGTTCTGCTCAGGGTTAAGGAGTTTTCTTTAGGTTCCCTGAGGTTGGGAGTGGAGACGTTGTTTCTTACCTGAGGTTGGGGAGTGGAGAGGTTGTTTCTTACCTGAGGTGGGGAGTGGAGAGGTTGTTTCTTACCTGAGGTTGGGAGTGGAGAGGTTGTTTTTCTTCCCTGAGGTGGGGAGTGGAGAGGTTGTTTCTTACCTGAGGTTGGGAGTGGAGAGGTTGTTTCTCGTTCACCTTTTCCATGAAGTGATTGGGAGAGTGCCGTGTAGTAGAAAGAAGAGTGGGTAGGTGAGTCTAGGTAAGCCCTAAAACGTGGAGTGTGGAAGTGCCCACCTGGTGGATACAACCTGGGCTGGGCTGTTTGCTATTACTATTTTGTTCTTTCAGTGATTAACCTGGAAATTATAACATACCTAACTCTTAGAGTTCCTCTAGAAACAGTACAAGGACCTCAAACCACTAGGAAATCGATATTCTCCTAAGTTGTTTATTGTTTTTGTATGTGTTTTAGTTCTACCTTAAAAAAAAAACTGATAAGGGGAATCCTATGCCAGGGGCCTGGGTTCGATCCCTAGTTGGGGAAGTAAGCTCCTGCAAGCTGCTTGGTGTGGCCACAGCTGCCAAACACACACACACACACACACACACACACACACACACACACACACACACACTAGCCCTCATAGGATGCCTTACTATCTGTAGAATTATTGTTGTTATTTTACCTACCTCCTTTGTTTATCATTCCTTTTAATATTCTAGACCATCTGGAACACTTGAATTAAGTTTGTAAAAATGCCTTTAGTAAGGGTCTGTTGGTATCAAGTTATTTTCAGCATACTGTCTGGAAGTATATTTATTTCTTGTTGTGAAATTTACTCTAAGGATTAACAGTTATTTTCACTCAGTACAATTGGAGATTCTGTTGTCTTAGGGCTTCCTTTGTTGCTGTTGTAAAGTTGGTTGTGGTTTAATTCTTGTTTCTTTATAGGTGACCTGTTTTATTTTGTCTGATTTTGAAGATCTTTTTTTTGTTTGTTTGTTTTTGTTTTGGTGTTTTGCAGTGCCACTGTGACCTGCTTGGGTTGAATTTTAGTGTATTTATCCTCCCTAAAGGATAAATTTCTCAACCATTATGTCTTTTTTTTTTTTTTTTTAACCATTATGTCTTAATTTTTTTTTCTCTTTTCCATTCATTCATCTCTCCTTCTGGAATTATATTAGTCATGTATTAAGATTTTAACTTTAAAAAAAAAAAAGATTTTAACTTTGCCATCCATGTCTCCTAACTCTTGCTTTGTCCTGCATTCTACCTAACTTTTCTCAGGTCTACCTTCTACTTTAATGATTCTCTATTTAGGCAAACCTAATTGCGCTGTTAAAACTTGGGTAGGGTTTCGACTTTCAGTTATTGTAATTTTCATTTCTAGAAGCTTGATTTGGTTCTGTATCACATCTTTCATTTTTTATAATCTCATTCCTTACTTTTAGTTTTTATTCTATCATTTATTTCTTTAAACATAACGTTCTACTTATTTTTACTTTTTCCAGTAACTGAGATGAAAAACTTCATGGGTTATTTACCTGTTGTTTCCTGCCTCTCAGTTATAGTGACTTGTGTCCTTTGTGTTTTGTGTTGTGTTTGTATGTGTTTATGTGTATGTTGGACTGAATTCATATTCCTTAGAACTGTCACTCATTCTAGGACCACATCAAACTACATTCTTGGCTTGAGGTTTTTCTGTCTTCCTAGGTAGTATGAATTCTTGGTTGAAATATTCATGAGGGCTAGATTCTTAAAAACTTGCAACAGATATTTGTTTTTTTCCTCACCCCAAGAGTCAAAGTATAAAGCAGATAATTTTTTCTTACTATTTCCTCTGCAGGGTAGGTTCATTTCTCCTTATTTCTTAAACTGAAGAACCCTAGTTTCACGATGTGAGTCCACTTCTAGACTCCTCACCTTTTAAGGATCTTAGCTTTGGTCCCACAAACCTCTTAAATGTGAAAAAAACAGTTGAAGTTGATAAAGTTTCACCTAATACTCTCAGGAGGAAATTGGTTTCATTTTCCTTAACCTCCTAGCTTCCTGCCTTCACATAGTATTTGGCTTCTGAGAATTCTTCATTTGTTGCCAGATGATCATTGCATCTTAAAAGATTTTAAAGTATTTTTATCTTAGTATTTTAAATTTATTTTCAGCTGGGGGGGGGTTAGATGGGCTTTGCTTCAGGTATTAATCTGCATTACCGTGTCCCCCCACTGAGCTAAAGGAATGCAGGACTTTGTCATTTCAGTCAACTGCTGTATTCTCCATGCCTAAAACAGTGTCTAGAATGTTTATTATTTGTTGAATGAGTGACTGGCTATACCTTTATGACTGACTTCTTGCAGTTTTAAGGAAATTACAGTGATGAAACAAAGATATGTGTGCAAAGATTTTTATGACAAAAGTAATTATTTAATGGCCATAAAATGCTACCAGTTTAAATGTCCAGCAGTGAGGGAGTGGTTCAATATAATGTGGTACTTGTATATAGCCACTATAAATAATTTTCAGAAGAATATTTAATGATGTGGAGAGATGTTAATGATATATTTGTTGGAAAAAAATCTATAAGTTTCAATATTAATAGTGGTTATGTCTGTGTTGTAGGATTGCTGATGAATTTTTCTAATTTTTATTAATAAAATGTGTAGTAGCAGTGATTGCTTTAAGTACAGTTTCCTCCCTATAATTAAAGTTTAGAATGTTTAAAAGATTTTTTTCAAACTTAAAAATATTTTGTCTTAAAACGTAAATGTTCATTCATTTGCTGATATTTTGATGTATGGATAAAGCCTTCTCTTCTTGCATAAACCATGTGCATAGTAGATAGGCTGTGATATGTAGGTTTTGTTTATTTATTTTAATTTATCTATTTTATTTATTATTTATTTTTGGCTGCGTTGGGTCCCCGTTGCTGCATGCGGGCTTTCTCTAGTTGCTGCAGGCGGGGGCTACTCCTCGTTGAGTTGCACAGGCCTCTCATTGCGGTGGCTTCTCTTGTTGAGAAGCACGGGCTCTAGGCACGCGGGCTTCAGTAGTTGTGGCACGCGGGCTCAGTAGTTGTGGCTCGCGGGCTCTAGAGCGCAGGCTCAGTAGTTGTGGCGCACAGGCTTCATTGCTCCGCAGGATGTGGGGTCTTCCCGCAGCAGGGATCGAACCCGTGTCCCCTGCATTGGCAGGCGGACTCCCAACCACTGCGCCACCAGGGAAGCCCCGGTTTTGTTTATTTAAAGTGGAATAGTTAATAATTTAAAATACTCATAAAGAAATCTGAGTGCAGAACCCAGTCTAGATTTTTATTGTTTCTTTCTCTGTATTTTCTATTTGTCTTGTCTACACCGATTTTTCCCCCCCTCTTTTGGCCGTGCCACGAGGCTTGTGGGATCTTAGTTTACCCTGACGAGGGATCAAACCCACGTCATCGGCATTGAAAGCACCGAGTCCTAACCACTGGACGACCAGTGAATTCCCTTGTCTACACCTATTTTGAAAGCAATTTTCCTTAATGACTTATCTCCAATTTTTAAAAAAGATTTTTCTTTTTTCTAGAAACAATAGCTTTTTAGTTTTGCACTCAAATCTTATTAGTTTGTGTATAGTTAATTTTTGTAATAAGTTGGAAAATATGAACAACTGATTCTTGGTAAGCATATGGCTCAGCCTGTTAATGCAGAAGGGAAAGTGTACTTCAGAATGGCTTCGTAACTCTGAGTGCCCAGAATGCCGTAGCTTTCCACCTGTATATTTTGCAGAGGGAATGGAGAGTTGATACAGTGAGCTGCTTAAAACAATGCCTGCTACTTTATTTTATGAGACTAAATTCTTTAAATCTTAGGTGACATATTTTGAACTCTGTCAGATGCATAAAGAATTGTAATCATTACAATTCAGGCTCAGGATATAAGAAGAAATAATGTTATCCAAAATTTCTTTCATTTTTCCCCTTTCTCCTTCCGTAGGTGGGTCCTATGTGTATGAACTCAGTGCAGTCCTCATACACAGAGGAGTGAGTGCTTATTCCGGTCACTACATTGCCCATGTGAAAGATCCACAGTCTGGTGAATGGTATAAGTTTAATGACGAAGACATAGAAAAGATGGAGGGGAAGAAATTACAACTAGGGATTGAGGAAGATCTAGGTAAAACCTTTAAGTTGTGAGTGCCCTTTTAAAATATAATTTTTTTTTTTACCAGAAATGTTTGTGATAAATTATTATGGCCCAAGATTGTTATGGACTATCAAGGCTATTTGCATTTCTTAAACACATGAAATCTCTGAACATCTGTTATAGAAATGCTTGAATTTTTTTAAAAAATGATTTTGCTCCAGAGATGGTTTCCATAATGTCATGTTTTCAGTACAGTTTGAAGGCACAAATTTAATTTTCAATTAACAGGTTAATTGTGGGCAGCTAGGGAAGAGGATGGTGAGTATTAAGCTAAAAATTATGAGTAGTAGATGTAATATAGTAGGATTTGTAGTCCTTTTCTCTGGGTCAGGAAATTTATTTGGGGGAAATAAGTATAGCAGGGGAACTTTGTTCCCTGAGCAATGTCTACCCCTCTCCGTTAAGTATCTTACTCCATCCCTAGAGTGTGGAGCAGTGCCTCTGGGGAATAAGCTGGCTTGCTGTTTTGTAGTAATGAGGTCTGCTGTAAACGATACCTCCTGAAATAGTATTATTCTAGTGTGTAGCTCTCATGACCTCGGTTTTCGTGGGCTACATACCCATTTATTGTCCAATGGAGTGGCTGTTCTTCCAATAGGAGCCATCTTGGCTGAGGTTCTCATCACTTTCTTAACGTGTTTGTCATTTTGGGGTGAGGCTCGGACAATGGGATGCAAAAAGAGAAAAGGATTGGGAGTAGGTGTGTGTCTCCTGCCACCCTTCTTTCTTAAAGGATCAGTACCTCTTTCCCAAGGTGGAGTAGCATGGCAGTTAAGGTTGGCTTTCAGGAAGGCCTGGGGAATCTTGCTGCAGATGTCCATGTGGTGGCTCTATTCTTGTAATTGGAAGAAGTATTTTCTATTTTTTTATGTATACCATTTTTTTCTTTTTGCGGTACACGGGCCTCTCACTGTTGTGGCCTCTCCCGTTGCGGAGCACAGGCTCCGGACGCGCAGGCTCAGCAGCCATGACTCACGGGCCCAGCCGCTCCACGGCATGTGGGATCTTCCCGGACTGGGGCACAAACCTGTGTCCCCTGCATCGGCAGGCGGACTCTCAACCACTGCGCCACCAGGGAAGCCCTATGTATACCATTTTTATTCATCAATTATACCTCAGTAAAGCTTGAAAAGAGAAAGTGGGAGGTGTGCTGGGTTTGCCTGCTCTGAGGAGCGCTCAACCCAGGCTTGATGCTAGAAGTATTTTCTAATTTTAAATCACATTTTAGACATGTAGCAATCTTGCTCCCACTTTACCTAAGTAATACTTAGGCTCTTAACATTTGCTTATATATTTTCTTTATCGTGATATTCTTACTAGGAACAAAATTGACATGTAGTTTTAAATTGTGAATAATTAAAATTTGGCTTTATTTGACTGTTCTTTACTGAGGTTTATTTGATCTGTTTCATTACAGTGAGAAAATTGTAGGATTAAAAGCATTATTAAGGCTTAAAAGCATTATTAAGGCTCTCCTGTCTTCTACATATAGATAGTCCTAAATTTTAAAACAGTTCAATAGAAAGAGACTCTACATGTATGAGGACCCCATTACAATTTTTTTTTTTTTTTTTTTTTTTTTTTTTAATTGCGGTATGCAGGCCTCTCACTGTTGTGGCCTCTCCCGTTGCGGACTCTCAACTACTGTGCCACCAGGGAAGCCCCCATTCCAATGTTTTAATACCTCTCATTATATGCAGCTTACATTGCTCCTTTTATCTATTTTATCAAAAATAGAAAATACTTATTCATTAAATTCCATTAGTCAGTCATTACTATATTCTCTTGTGAACTTCTATGAATCATTTTATATTCCGTCTTATACAAATTAATGAACAATTTTTTTTGAGTTTTTCCTTCTTTAAAAAAATTTTTAAAAATTTATTTTTGCTGTGTTGGGTCTTCTTTTATGTGCGTGGGCTTTCTCCTAATTGCGGCAAGTGGGGGCCACTCCTCATCGCGGTGCGCGGGCCTCTCACTATCGCGGCCTCTCTTGTTGCGGAGCACAGGCTCCAGACGCGCAGGCTCAGTAATTGTGGCTCACGGGGCTAGTTGCTCCGCAGCATGTGGGATCTTCCCGGACCAGGGCTCGAACCCGTGTCCCCTGCATTGGCAGGCAGATTCTCAACCACTGCGCCACCAGGGAAGCCCAATGAACATCTTAAATCTTAACTTTTTAGTTAGGAATGACCGACATCTTTTCTTTGTATACATGCTCCTGAGAGTTTTAATTCCCTATGACTGGTCTTCAAACATACTTGCTCCTGTAGTCCCTATAAGAATATTGAACAACTTTTGTATTTCATTGCACATTTTAAAATCCAGCATTTTTCATTGTAAATTTAAATAGCTTCAAATAATGTAACTTCTGACAAATTAAATATTGAAACTTAAACTGCAGCATTACTGTTGTATCCAAATGAAATTACATAACATATAGATTCCATACATCCATGTCATCCTTTTCAGAGTTAAATGAACTGATCTTTTTTTATGACAGGATTTTTTATGTTTCCTTTTTCTCCTATACTAGTGTTTCCATTACACTGACCCTATAGAATTTCATTCTGATGGAATATACTAAGTTTTCTGTAGCTATAAAGCTCTAAATAGTTAGAAAGTACTTCTGGATTGAGTGTTCTTTTTTCTTTTTTTTAAATAAAACTATATAATTGATCAAACCAATGTAAGTGTGTTAGAAATTTTAAAAAATTGAACAGCAAAATTTTACTGTAAACATATCTTTTGGTGAGATAAGACTTTTTTTGTCACAGGTAAGAGGTTATATCTTTCTTTTGTAAGGTGGGGAGGCAGATGACTGAAAGGAGAGGTGGAAACCATCAGTGAAACCTGAACAATTTTAGAAAAATACATTGTCAATTGAGGATCTGGTAATTGATTTCCTCAGAACTGTCCATGACCTCCTACCCATTGGAAGGTTATCCTGGGGTAATCAGACTCAACTTGAAGATCCCCTTCATGCGATGTATGTGCCATGTAAAACACGAATGTTTTCCACTTGCTTCTGAATTTATAGAGATTAGTGGCTAATCTTAGCATTTTATTTCATTTTTTTCAGGAACATTCCATTTTATTTCTTTGCACAATTAAGTCTGGATTTATTTTTGTAATTTAAGATCAACAGTAAAATAAACTCATAATAGTTTGTAGTTTTTTTTTTTTTTCCTGGTTCAGGTTTGTCATTGCGAAAAAGAATACTTTCTTTTCAGCTTGTAAAAATGGAATATGGCAGGCAATGCGGGTTAGTAACTTGTTTAAATATTAAGAAATTTGTCCAGCCTGCTAAATTTGTATTGCCTTTTAATGTATCTTGAGTTCGTATTTTAGGAATTGTTTTCTATGACCCTCCCCCTACCCCTCCCCTGCAAAAGAATGAATAAACTCTAGGCATTCTAATTTAGTCATCTTTTGATTTCTCTTACCTCAGCAGAACCTTCTAAATCCCAGACACGTAAACCCAAGTGTGGCAAAGGAACTCACTGCTCTCGAAATGCGTACATGTTGGTTTATAGACTACAAGCTCAAGAAAGACCCAACACGACTATTCAGGTACCAGGTGAGCAATTTTCCAGGATTACATAAGGCAAATATTTTAGAACACCATGCTCAAAGGTCAATGACGAGAACGGATTGCTTTTATCTATTATGGTAGGTTGGTTGCATATGGTAAATGGTGAAAGTGTATATAATCACAGATTTGCTTTAAAGTGGTGAGTTTTTATGATAAAGGAGGCTTTAACAGAACTATTCCACTGACTGCCCCTAAAGAAAAGCAAAAGCAATTTAAAAAAATTCCTATGGATTATAAAGATGAATTTAAAGAGCAATTTGGTTCTGTTTTGTTCAGTTTTGTAAGCAGTTTTGGGTTTTAGCCAGTTATAAATTTTCTAGATTTAATATAAGAAAGAAAGAGCTGCTGCTTGGCTGAAGGCAGTCGTCAGTTGTCATTTTACCTAATACTGTGCTGTGCTCTGTCTGTGGCACCATGTGTTTTGAATGGTGTTTCTGACCCATTTGATGCTTCCAGTTGGCTGATGATGTCATGCAGAATCGGGTAGGGAAACCCCCTGGTATTATTCCAGGGTCTGTCTTCAGTTTTACTTCTGCCTGCAAGTTGTAAGGAGACCATAGTAGGATTTTGCCACCAAAATCTTAGCCAGTATTTGTTGTAATTTACAAATCAGCATGGTTCTTTGTCTTTGAAAAACAGGATAAAGGTTTTTGTGTCTTTCTGTTCTGAATAGCCTTTCTTCAAGAGCTGGTAGATCGGGATAATTCCAAATTTGAGGAGTGGTGTATTGAAATGGCCGAGATGCGTAAGCAAAGTGTGGATAAAGGAAAAGCAAAGCATGAAGAAGTTAAGGAGCTGTACCAAAGGTTACCTGCTGGAGCTGGTCTGTAAGATATTCTGGGACAGCACTGTTGCCATTAAGTGCCTTGTTTCTTTTATGTTCACAAATGTGTATGAACAAACTTTCCCCTGCCCTTTCTTATTTATAACCCATTAATGCCAGCTCGTGCACTATACAATTACTATGTAAACCAACAGTAACTTAATGTGTAGCATTCCGTATAGTTTTCATTATCGTGTACTTTTAAAAATGGGAAGCTCTTAATAAATTATGAGGCTTAGGTCAGCACTCTGCATATATAACCCTTGTAGATATTTCTAATTTGTGAGGCATTAACTTGTTTTTGAAAGAAAAATCTGATTGGGCTACTATGGAAGCAACTTGCCTAGTCTATTTCCTTGTGTACTTTGTGCCCTAATAGTATTAACAGGCATTCTTTTATATGAGTACTATTTTTATGATACTGTTAGATTATTTTGAAATTTAGTATCAAATATTCTAAGAATAGGAAAGCTTTCTGCTGACCCCTAATTTCTTAAGAATTATCCCACACAGTCTAGCTCATTCCTTTACTGTGTATGTTTATTCTTAAGAATTATCCCACACAGTCTAGCTCATTCCTTTACTGTGTATGTTTATTCAAGTTTATCTAATGCCTCAAAAAGGAAACCTCAACACCTTAAGGCTGGTATGCCATTTGTAATAATGTTTTCTGTCATTTCATAGGCAATTCCCCATACCCAACTCCTACTTTAAAAAGAGGCAGTTTTACTAATTTTAGAAAATAAATACTCAAGCGTAATTGTACTTGTGGTTTTGTCTTTTTGATATCTCAGTTTTCCATTACTGGTATTACTTTAAGCAAAAGATGAATATAAATTGCTACATCTGTAAGAATATCTCTCAAAAGTTCTGTCTAAACTATACCTTAATTTGATTCTGACCTTTCTTTGTAACCTGTTACTCTGCTTCAAGGGTTGGGATTATCCTAAATAATTAGACCGACCTCAGTTTTATTGGAAACAATTTGGAAATGAACATGTAATTCAAATCTCTAAATTTATTCAAAGGAGTTGGTACCTAGAAATTTGTTTTCTGAACCTTATTCATGGTTTCCTGTATTCACTGGACAAAAGAAAGCAACTTACTGGGTCTATAAACTAAAGAGAATCACTCTTTAAAATTGTATGGTCCAAAGATGTTATGTGTCAAGTTTACACTGTGTGCCCTCTTGCCTGTTTTCATTCCGTCTATAAGAACCAGTGCTTGTGTTCTTCGAATATGTATATATGTTATCAATACTCTTACCAATTATGAGGTTTATAATTTTTTCCCGTTTATAGTAACCTTATATGATAGTAAGTCCGTGTTTCCCTAAAATATTGTCAGATCTCAAAGCTACTGACCACGGTTTTGTGCTGCCAATCAAAGTCTTATGTTTTTTCTAAATCTTATCTTTGTGAACATATTAAAAGAAGGGTCATTTATCCTAAAATATAAACCTCACTGGGAACCTGAACCCTTTTGGCCCTTTTTATTTAAGTTGAAATAAATTCTCTCTAAATAATCCTAAATTATCTTTAGGGAAGTTGTTTCAAATATTTTTGATGCCATGATCTTTCTAGACTTTATAACTTTCCAAAACAAATTCCTATTCAGAATCCAGGCATTTAAAACTATATATAAATAAGTTTGAACCATAGTATACGTTTCCCTTTGGTAAATATTTTAACACTTGCTTTACCGCTTCGTCAGATGCTGAGATTTTTATACAGTTTGTTATCCCAACTTAATAGAGTTCTTACTCCTGTTCGTTAGTTGATTCTCCATGCCTTTGGCATCACAATAATGGAGAACATCTGTGAGAACCTGCCAGGCGTCTCTCTCTAGTGCAGAAACATCTGTAGTGTAAAAACCTTGCACAAGCAGAATCTACTTTAATTATTGAGACTTGTGCTAGACCCCGATTGTTAGGGAAGCCCTTGGTAGAAATTGCTACAGCTCTTGCAAGATTTTTCTAATCTTCATATCTTATATCAATAGCCTTGAGATTACTAAAAGTTTTAACCTATGGGACTCTCCTTGGGAAGAGATTAGATATGCTAAGATTTGTATTTTGCTCTCTGGGATAGGGATCATTCCATACCATTACACATTGTAAAATGCCACAACCATGTTAACCTGTGCTGAATCTTACTCCACATTTATATATTGTGTGAATATATGATTAACTTTTCTATATCTCTTTTCTTCCATAAAAGCTCAAAATGCTTCACATATCCTATCTTTTACATTCAACAGCATCCCTGTGAGGTAGGTAGAAGGCAGGTATTATTACCTTCATTTTACAAATAAAAGATCTGAAGCATAGAGAGTTCAAGTGACTTGCTCAAGTTCAGTTTCTTGGTGGCAGAACTTGGTCTCAACTTGTAGTCACGAGCTCTTCCTCTGCAGCTGCATCAGAGCTGACCAGTCAGGAGTCTTTCAGTTTATGATGTACAGTTTTAGCACAAATAAGGGATCCAACAGTTCTGGATTTTGTTTTTGTAAAAATTGAAATGTTTTATGCTAAACTTAAAATGGAAGTTAGTTTTTAGACTTGTAAATCTCAGGGAAGTGTAAAATTGGTCAAAATGGGCTTTGAGTTGAATTGTCTATCCCTCAGATCTCATCAGAAGTAGTATCATAATACAAATATATAAATTCAACCTCTGTATGTTTTCTTCTATGTTTTATGCTGGGACTCACTGGAGATCTTTGTAAGTAATCAAAGCTGGCCCTTTATCTTTAATTTTGGCTTTTACGGAACTCTGGGGCTCTGTTTTCCCAAATTAAAACACATTCTGAGGTGTTTGGTTGTATCTTTTAATTTTTGCAACTTCAGAATTGATAATATTCGATTCCAGTGCACTTCATCCTAGAAGTTGCTTAAAATAGCTTAATTTCTTGAAATACATAATAATGTAATGAATTGATTGTGATATGGATTTGGATGGGGAAATCAACTACCTTTTAATCAACATCAGTATCATCTTGGGTGAAGAAAAATTCAGTGGTTTAAACGGCCTTGTGAAAGTGCGGTTATAGCTGATGAGGTTAATTTTTAACTTAGAACCTAGTCAGACTCCTCATTTTAACTTTCAGTTGTATTATCACACATCGATGACAAGTGTTTATGAAAATCGTTATGGGGGTGAGGTTATGTGATTTGCGAGCTGGCCTGGAGTGTGGCTTGTAGTCACCAAGTGTCCTGATCAGAGCTCTGCTGTGCTATCAAGCAAGACACTTCTCTCTGTGGAAACCTCTTTTGTAGAATGTGGTTAATAATACCAGCCGATCTTACAGGGCACCGTGCAGACTCGTCCCTCCCGTGCACAGCTCCTTGAACTCAGATGAGTGCTAGTTAAACGGAGCTTTGTGCTGTACTCATGAGACGTCTTCCCTGAACAATGATTCTTCTGATTCTGCTAACTTTGGAAAGAGTTTGCATTGTCTTGAGGAAATGAATGTATGGCTTAGTCAAAAAGCTGTAAAAATACATAGGCTCTTTCCCTTCCTTTCTTCCTCAGAGCCCTATGAATTTGTCTCTCTTGAGTGGCTGCAGAAGTGGTTGGATGAATCGACACCCACCAAGCCTATTGATAATCACGCTTGCCTGTGTTCCCACGATAAGCTTCATCCTGATAAAATATCGATTATGAAGAGAATATCTGAATATGCGGCAGACATTTTCTATAGTAGATATGGAGGAGGACCAAGACTAACTGGTAATTCAAGATGTCTTATCTGCTTAAAAAAGAGTAATGCAATAAGTCTGCATTATATGATCTTTATGATCATTTGACCCAGACTGTGCTTAGACCTCATATTCCTTGCACTTTGCAAAAATGATTTGCTAGGGCTTCCCTGGTGGCACAGTGGTTGAGGGTCCGCCTGCCGATGCAGGGGACACGGGTTTGTGCCCTGGTCCTGGAGGATCCCACATGGCGCGGAGCGGCTGGGCCCGTGAGCCATGGCTGCTGAGCCTGCGCGTCCGGAGCCTGTGCTCTGCAATGGGAAAGGCCACAGCAGTGAGAGGCCCGCATACCGCAAAAAAAAAAAAAATTTGCTAAGTCAAGTATAAATTAAGCAGCGTCATACACAGTATATTTATAATGTTAGAAAAGAAACTGCTTATTCAGTTTTGTTGTGTGTTTTTTCTCACAAGACAGACAAAATAGGATACATTAGAGAAAGCCATCTAGTGTTTTGTTATTTTGTACAGTACTCTTCAGAGTATTGGTTTGGTTGATACCCACAGGAAGGTCTTAAACAATTAACATTACATTTATAGTTGTCAGATATGTTGATTACCCTCCCCTCCTTTACACCCTCCATCATTTGACGGTGGTCTTGTAAAATTTGCATCTAAATCTTGTAAAATGTACTTTCTGGCATAGATAGTTATAGCATATTATAACATTTTATGTCCTATAGTTCTTTCTTTATGCAGGATAACACTGTTGCTGTCTTAATATTTATGTCACCAAAATAATTTAGGACATATACCAATTTGCTGTATTGTGAAAATTTGTGACTTTGGGTTAAAATTCTTCATTGTTTTATGAAGTGCTGAAAACATTTTCTTAACAGGAAATCTGTATGTGAATACACTCTTCCCTTTCGTTTTCTCTGTCTCAGTGAAAGCCCTGTGTAAGGAATGTGTAGTAGAACGTTGTCGTGTGTTGCGTCTGAAGAACCAACTAAATGAAGATTATAAAACTGTAAATAATCTGCTCAAAGCAACAGTAAAGGGGTATGTTCACAGCGTATATTGTTTGATAAGCTAAAAAACAAAGTAGCTTATTATTTGTGGATAATAGGGACTTGGGATCTTTGGAAGAAAGAAGGGTGATGAGTGGTTGGCCACAGCAGAGTAAATTTTGTGGTGATTGCTGCTGTGGCAAAGATAAAGAGGCCTGAGGCACAGCTCCTGTGGCTATATTCCATCCATTAGAAAGGCTGAAGCAGAGATGTGCATCTGAGGCCTAAACAAGCTAAGGCAAGGTGCTCGCCTGTGTTCTGACATGGAATTGTGGAATACTTATGTTGGAAAACCATTCTAGCAGGCCTGGGGCGTCCCCTTTAAAGAGGCTGAAGTAAGTTTGTTAACCAGGGGTACCCAGTGGTGCATCCTTGTCAGGAGCATACAGGCTTCTTGGAGTTTGTTGAGCCACACTCTGTAGAGCATCTCTGGACTCAGGTGGCATTTATGATGTTTGGGTTTAATTTAAGTTGTATATTTCCCAAAGAAATATCAATCTAGTTCACTGTTTTGGGTCATTCCACAAACAACCTCCTGAGTCCCCTAAATGTGTTTGTGTATGTATATGTGAGTGCCTATATGCATTTGAAGGGTCAGCTATATGCAGTTTTGAGTAGTAATCAAGTGAAGGAAAGTGGCCAGTTGTTTGGTGTGATTGGCATAAATTTAAATGAGGGTTAGGAGTAGCAGGGTAAGATTAGGATGGAAGCAAAGTGTTTTCTATACGTGCAATTTGATGTGAGGAGTAAAAATGGCCAAAATGAGGAAATGGGTTAAAAAAAATAGTGTACACAGCAGCAACTACTGAACATTTTAATTCAGTTTAGTTGTGGCCTTCACAAGGAAAGAAGGGAGAAGGACATTAGGAAATGTCACTTGCGTGACTTTACATTCTCTCTCTCTCCCACAGCAGTGATGGATTTTGGGTAGGGAAATCCTCCTTGCGCAGTTGGCGCCAGCTAGCTCTTGAACAGCTGGATGAGCAAGATGGCGATGCAGACCAAAGCAGTGGGAAAATGAATGGCAACACCTTGAATAAAGGTAGTATTTAAAACCTGTATGTAGATGATTGTGAATCATACCACAAAATTGTAAGCATTTGTTTGTAGTACAATAGTTTTGATTCCCATCCACGTAATTCCTAAGACAATTTTTTGAAGCCTAAAGCTCTCGAAAATGTCTCAGAACGCATAAAAAGACTTACAAGCTATTGAAAGTGAGCAAGGGCTCAACAGCTCAAGAGAGGCATTCCTTATGGCATAAGGCATTCCTTATGACCTGCTTTGGGCTTAGCGTCTCTCTAGTTAATCGCAAGCAAAATTACTTTTAATTTTGCTCCAGCTAAAATTTTTAAGAAAGGCAAGTCTGCTGCAAGTTGCATAGTATGTTGTTAGCTCAGTACATTTTGGTTATAGATTATTAGCCACGCCAACAGGCTGACTTCGTCAAGTTAAATGTGCTTGAACTTCTGCATTTTTCATCCAGGAGAAAAAGCAGGTTTTGAATAGCTTTTTTTTTTTTTTTTTAACATCTTTATTGGGGTATAATTGCTTTACAATGGTGTGTTAGTTTCTGCTTTATAACAAAGTGAATCAGTTATACATATGTTCCCATATGTCTTCCCTCTTGCGTCTCCCTCCCTCCCACTCTCCCTATCCCACCCCTCCAGGCTGTCACAAAGCACCGAGCTAATATCCCTGTGCCATGCGGCTGCTTCCCACTAGCTATCTACCTTACTACGTTTGTTAGTGTGTATATGTCCATGACTCTCTCTCGCCCTGTCAAAGCTCACCCTTCCCCCTCCCCATATCCTCAAGTCCGTTCTCCAGTAGGTCTGCGTCTTTATTCCTGTCTTACCCCTAGGTTCTTCATGACATTTTTTTTTCTTAAATTCCATATATATGTGTTAGCATACGGTATTTGTCTTTTTCTTTCTGACTTAACTTACTCTGTATGACAGACTCTAGGTCTATCCATCTCATTACAAATAGCTCAATTTCATTTCTTTTTAAGGCTGAGTAATATTCCATTGTATATATGTGCCACATCTTCTTTATCCATTCATCCGATGATGGGCACTTAGGTTGTTTCCATCTCCGGGCTATTGTAAATAGAGCTGCAATGAACATTTTGGTACATGACTCTCTTTGAATTTTGGTTTTCTCAGGGTATATGCCCAGTAGTGGGATAGCTTTTTACTTATAAATTCTTCTGAGTTTTCTGAAGCGATGCTTTTAAATAGGAAATTATATTAATGTAAGTCAACCACTCAATTCCAATTTTGTAATCAGTATTTTATAAGATTATGGGAAATTAAAAAACATTAAAACCTTTCAGATTTAAAATAGAAATCAGTAGTTTGATCATTTTACTAATTCATATACAATTAATGATCCATAAGCAATTATTTCACTTAATATTGTCTCCAAATATTAGTACTTATATACATATATTTTATTATTTTAATATTCTTAACCTTTTTACTGAGATATTCTGTATTTTCTGCATTTGAACATTTGTATCATTTTATTTGGTGTGGATCTTCCCACATCACTGCTTTATTTTTGAGAATGTAAAAACACTAGAGCCACTAATAATTTTAAACTGATTTTTTTTTTAAAACATTTTCAAATTTGATGAGTGATTTTTTTTTCTTTTGGTTAAAGTATTTTGTTGTGCTGTGTACTTCATGAGCTTAACATTTGTTTCAATTTTATTCTGTCATTTAAAAAAGATATTTTAAGTATAGCCAATATATTATAATAGCTATATATGGAATATAACTTTTATAAATTGTGAATCACTGTGTTGTGTACCTGAAACTTATTTAATATTGTACATCAACCACCTCACTAAAAAGAAAGATTAAAAACATACTTTTAGTGTGATGTGACCCAGTATGTTAAATATTTTGTGCTCCTTTAAGCCTCTTTACATATCAGTGGCCCTTCTTTTTTTTTAAACTGAAGTATAGTTGACTTACAATGTTGTGTTAATTACAGCAAAGTGACTAAGTTATACATATAGCTATTCTCTTCCATTATGGTTTATCCCAGGATTTTGACTATAGTTCCCTGTGCTCTGCAGGAGGACCTTGTTGTTTATCCGTTCTGTATATACCAGTTTGCATCTGCTCACCCCAAAGTCCCAGTGCATGCTGCCGCCACCACCCCAACCACCAGTCTGTTCTCTATGTCACCGATTCTTTCTGTTTCATAGATAGGTTGATTTGTGTCATGTTCTAGATTGCAGTGACCCTTCATTTTAAGGAAAGTTAGATGCCATAATAGAAAATGCCTTGATGTCCTAGCTTAAAAATATTTTTCATGTCGCTTTCAGAGTAAAATGCTCCTCTTCTCCCCCTTCCTCCATTCAAAGATTTTAAAAGCTTGAAGCAGAGTAGAAGGAACAAAGTAAAAAAAGCCTTTCCACCAGGTATAATCACTGTAAATAGTGGCTTTTTGTAATGGTGCTTGTTATTGGCACAGTTGTACATCATCCTTTACCAAAACAGTTTTTAAAAATATAGCAGCTACATTTCATTGTATGAATATATATTTATTTAACCTATTTCAGTTTTTTACAATTAGTATGTAAACACAGATGCAGTAAATGTGTCCTTGTACCTACTTCTTTGCCTAATTTTCACATTATGTGACAGAGAGAGAGACACAGAGAAACAGGCAGGAGACAGTTATCTGATCATGTCTTTCCTTTGCCCATTTCTCTGCTTAAGCTTTTTAATGATTAGTAAATATTCTTTATGTATATTAAGTGTATTAAAAGTCTGTTATGTGCTTAACCTGGAAAATCCATGAATAAGAATTCTAATATCCCGCTACTTAGGACTTCTTTTATTTGATCCTGTTCACTGGTATACACAAGTACAAACTGGCAAGTGTCACAGTGTAGACAAGTAGGAGAAGCAGATGTTGAAAGAGAACTGTTAATAGGAAAAGGAAAGTTTTAATTATATATATATATTTTAAAAATTTTTTTTAAATTATATATGTTTGATATGAAATGTTAAATTCTTATTTCATTAGCCTTCTAAAGTTTTCTGTTCTTCCCTAAAGAGTTGATGGATGAAAGTGACATGACATGTAGATGATTATCCTGGTTTATGACACAGTAATCTGAATACCTTGACTAGAATTGATGGAAGGATATGTAAACTGTTTTTCAGTTTGAAAAAATGCATATTTTCTTGCATAACCCCAATCTTTAAAAAGCAAAACTGCCGTTCAGAAATTTTTCTTTCCTTTAAGGGAAAGAAATGAAACACTTCTTAGCAGGACTGTGTCGAATCACTTGGGTCTAATTTTTAAAATGTTTTAAAGTTTTCTGTGTTTGAAATTGTGTAGAGTAGTATCTTTGCTACTTTGAAATTTAAATACAACAGTAGAAGAGTTATTATCTGTATTTCTTTTGACTAGATGAATCAAAGGAAGAAAGAAAAGAGGAGGAGGAAGAATTAAATTTTAATGAAGACATTCTGTGCCCACATGGTAAGCTAGATAATGTAAAACTTCTGTTGTTAGCTTTACTTTAGCATATCATATATATTTTGTTAAATATTTTACACTTGAGCTCAGGCCCTAATATGGCAGCCATGGTAGAGCAACTGGTTTTCTAAACTGTTCATGATCCTAATGTTTCTATTCTCTTGCCCTTTTCAACTGTTAGCTTCTACTGCCTACTTTCAAGCCAATGCCTCTCACACATTTCCCTCTCTCCTCGCAAAAAAAATTTAAAATAGTAGAATCTCCCCATATTTTATTTTATTTTTTTATTATTATTTTTTTTTTGTGGTACGCGGGCCTCTAACTGTTGTGGCCTCTCCCGTTGCGGAGCACAGGCTCCGGAAGCGCAGGCTCAGCAGCCATGGCTTACGGGCCCAGCCGCTCCGCGGCATGTGGGATCTTCCCGGACTGGGGCACAAACCCGTGTCCCCTGCATCGGCAGGTGGACTCTCAACCACTGCGCCACCAGGGGAGCCCTCCCCATATTTTAGTGAAGAAACTTATTGTCACTTGTCACATTGAAGGGTTTTCTGAGCTTGAAGGAGAAGAATTTCAGTTATTTCCCATTTATGTGTCTGTGTCTTTGTCCAAATTTGAACACTTTGAAAACAGCATTTGTATATTCTTCTTAGGGCTATTTCTGGTTTAGTTTCTTAGCTACTGTGTACTATATATTCTTAATAATAATTTCCTAATCCTTATTAATCCTGAATATTTGTTTATGTATTTATTTGGTTTTAGTGAGTGCTCATTTGAAATAACTTTTTTTGAGAGGGACTCCTTATATATGACACATGGTTTGCCATTCTGTCAGCCCTCTGAAAGCCAAAATGGTGTCTACTTCTCAAAGTCTTCTACTGTATAAGTTCCCCACTCACACTTTTTTTTTTTTTCTAACTCCACCTTGAGAAAAATTGGACCCAGAGGAGCTGGGATGTCAGTGATGAATCTGTTAACACGTTTGCATTTCTTGTTGTGTGCTAATGTATTGCTGATACTCAGAATTCTTTTTTTTTAATTGAAGTATAGTTAATTACTATGTTGTAGTAGTTTCATGTGTACAGCAAATTGATTCAGTTATACATATATGTATTCTTTTTCAGATTCTTTTCCGTTACAGGTTATTATAAGATATTGAGTGTAGTTCCCTGTGCTATACAGTAGGTCCTTGTTGTTTGTCTGTTTTATATATAGTAGTGTATATCTGCTAATCCCAAACTCCTAATTTATTCCCCCTCCACCATCCGCTTTGGTAACTATAAGTTTGTTTTCTGTCGGTGAGTCTGTTTCTGTTTTGTAAATAAGTTCATTTGTATAATTATTTTTTAGATTCCATATATGAGTGATATCATGGTATTTGTCTCTCTGACTTCACTTAATATGATACTCTCTAGGTCTATTCATGTTGCTGCACATGGCATTATTTCATTCTATTTTATGGCTGAGCCTAATACCCAGGCTTCTTGTTGGTCCCAATAAATTCCTTATTTTAGTTCTTACTTCATTGCCTCATTATGAACCCATACATGATGCCTCACCCTTTCCCTCATTCACACCAGTGCGGCGCGGCATGCAGAATCTTAGTTCCTCAACCAGGGATCAAACCTGCGCCCCTTGCCGTGGAAGTACAGACTCTTAACCACTGGACCGCCAAGGAAGTCCCCACACTAGTGGTTTTTTATGAAGAGTCCTGGTGGTGCTAGTGATAGTAGTTGTCACTTGAGTTGTATCTGTGTGCCTATCTTTCTGGACACAATCTCACTGCACTTCACTAGCTGAGTGGCATTCTCATTTACTGGCTACACAACTAGGAAGTGGGGGTGAAGGGTCATCCTGGGATGTGGATTTTTTTTTTTTAAACATTTGTAGCATAGATGTGCACATAGCATAAGCGCCTCCATTTTGAGAGTTGAGGAATCTAGTAAAATACTAAGTTTTCATGCTTGGTGTTGCTTAGCAGAGTGAAACAATGCCAGAACTCAGACTGTCTTCCTCCTTCGTTCACTGACATTTGGTCTCAGCCCACCTCTCTCATCTTGTCATTTTAGTTTTACAGTTTTGACTAGAAAGCATGGCAGAGCTGAAAGTGATTTCAGGACTTATGCTGCTCCCCTCAGCTTGTCAGAAATTGTAGATGAGCTATTTTTTTTTAGATCTTCTAGCTTGATCTGCAGCTCAGTGGAACTTTGTTGCTCTACCTTGTTATCTTGGGTTTAAAAAGCATAGTTCTCAACTCTTGCTTTTGCGGACGTCACCTGTCAGTGTACCATGTCCACAGGTGCAGGATACGGGACTTCACTTAAAACGTACCCCACTCTTTAGGTTTATATTAAAACTTGTTCCTGAGATGTTGTGATGGTCATCATAGCAAACAGATGATAGACATTTATCAAATGTTTACCTTGTGCCTAGAATTTTTCTAAGTGTATAGATATTAACTCATTTAATCTACACAACAACCCTGAAAGGTCAGTATTACTAGTGTACCGATTGTACTGATGAGTAAGTAAACGGAGGCACAGAGAGGTGAGAGTCGTTTGCTAAAGGGTACCACACTTAATGCATAGGTTTCCCCTAGTTATATAATTGTCTGAAATTCTTTTTCTTTGAAAATTTGAAGGACTACTGTATCTTTCAATGTACCATTTGTCCAAAGCCCTCTTAGGCAGTTTTTGTCCCTTCCACTTTCGGTAGCTTGTTAAGATCTCTGTCCACAGCATCATGACACCTTACCCTGTGCAGGTCCTAATTCATTTATTGCTCGGGGGATTCTGTGGAAGCCATGCACATGTGTGAGGGCAGGGGACTGCCAGCTTCCCTGTTTGGGTGTCCTGGCTGGGCCGTTTCACTGGAGAATTCTCTCTTTGATTATCTCTTCTTGGACTGCTCAGATTTCTCCATAAGGATCTTTCATTCTCTTGCCTGGAAAATGCAGAGCTGGCTGTCACTTCCAGGGCTGTAAAGAGGAGGGCTTGGGAGTCTCTGCATTCTGTATGGAAACATTCACTTATCCACATCTCAGTGTACTACCTCTTATCTCAGCTTTGTGTCCCCCAGTGCAGAGGCCTTAGGTTTTATATCATCAGAGAAGCTTGTGTTGTCTTTTGTGGATAGCGGGGGCAGGTATCTGTAGGGTGTATAGAAGGGCAACTCAGAATTTTAACTGCCTCTTAGATAGTCTTTTAGTCTGTTCTCTTCTGGGTACCCCTAATTCCTGGATTTGTGGGGCCAGTTCTGTGTAGTAAATTGGGTTACTTCTTTTGTCAGTTTAGAATTCATTTTTCTTGTCTTATCCATCCACCTGTAAGCTTCTAAAATATTTGTTTCTGTTGTCCCATCTGTTTTCTTTTATCCATCATTATGATTTTGTATCTTTAAAAAAGCTCCCCTTACTGTGGTTTAATGGTGTTTCAGGAGGAACTGGAAGTAAATGTAGTTTTAAAACATTTTTATCGGGCTTCCCTGGTGGCGCAGTGGGTGGGAGTCCGCCTGCTGATGCAGGGAATGCGGGTCTGTGCCCCAGTCCAGGAGGATCGCCACGGGGCGGCTGGGCCTGTGAGCCATGGCCGCTGGGCCTGCGCGTCTGGAGCCTGTGCTCTGCGACGGTGAGAGGCCCGTGTACCGCAAAAAAAAAAAAAAACGAAAGAAAAAAACATTTTTATCTGGAAGTCCATGTTTGCATTTTTATATTCTAAAGCCTGTGTATATTTATCATGGATTTTGTGTGAATTAATAATGGATTATATATTCCATTATGTGATTGGCTACTATCATAGAGTTTAGCATTTACTGCAGATATTCCTTATCCATCAGGCTTTCTTATCCATTTCATTTTATATTCATTTAATGGTTAACAACTTCATTAACTACCTTGTTTATTATACCTGTTTACTTAGCAGCTGAGCAGTTTTTTAATTTATTCTTTTACAAGTTCTTTGGACATTGTGTGCCCCCCAAAGTATTAGAGTTTGAACTAGACTTTGTCGGGGAAGGGATTTATCCAGAATCTAAACTCACTGTTAACTAGATTTCTATTTTTACCAGAAGAATCTTTGGGGATTAGGTTATCGAATTATGTTTGGTGAATTCAATCTCTCATGACTAGTTTGATCTTGTATTGGGAGATGTTGCTTACAAAATGATTTTAGTTTATTGGCTTTCTTTTAAGATTTAAGAAGCAATGTTATATATTGCAGGATACAAGTCTAATTTCTAAAAATTCATATGTCACAAGTAAAAGTTTATTGTGGTGAGGTCGAACTATTCAGATACATTAAATCATGGTAGTTATTAAAATGATGTGAAACTAAATTTAGAAACATGACTAGGGGTAGAGTAGAGGACTTTCTGATTAATACTGACTTGGCAGTATTTAATATTGACTGCAGTATTTAATTTCTGACTGCAGTGAAGTGACTTATTAAGATACATTGCTGATTTTAGAAATAAACTTGCGTTCTTTTCTAATTACCTGAGTAATGCACATCTTACAATACAGCCAGTCATAAAGTAAAAGCACCCTTACATCAAAACAAGAGGCAGTGTATTCAGAGTGTCTGGAATCCTGTTTAAAATATGTGTTTGTATATTTGCATTATTGTTTCCTGTATTCTCCCTTTATGAACCAGATTGGGTTATAACATATGTATACAGAGGAACGGTCCCTTAAAAAAAAAAAAAAAAAAAAAAAAAAGGAAACCACTTAAAAAGTATAATTGCCCTGGAGTTCTTTCTTTCTTTTCTTTTTTTTTAATTAATTAATTTATTTATTTTTGGCTGTGTTGGGTCTTCGTTGCTGCGTGCAGGCTTTCTCTAGTTGCGGCGAGTGGGAGCCACTCTTTGATGAGGTGCACAAGCTTCTCATTGCGGTGGCTTCTCTTGTTGCGGAGCAAGGGCTTGTGGCACGCGGGCTCTAGAGCGCAGGCTCAGTAGTTGTGGTTCACGGGGTTAGTTGCTCCGCGGCATGTGGGATCTTCCCGGACCGGGGTTTGAACACGTGTCCCCTGCATTGGCAAGCGGATTCTTAACCACTGCGCCACCAGGGAAGCCTCAGGATAGCATTTTAAAGTAAGTTTTCATAACCTTAGAGGAAATTTGTTAACAGCCTACTCAGAAATAAAGTTAATTTTTACATTGTGATCTATTTTCTCTGGTAATAAGTATATTAAAGCAAAGTAATCATTTCTTAGGATTAGTCAAAGCTCAATAAGAGGTCACGGATGGAAGTTAAGAAGATGCATTTTGAGGCATTAGAAATTATGGGGTTTAGATGAGAGAGGTCTGGTTTCATATCCTAGCTCCATTATCCACCAGTTGTGACCCTTGGTGTATTAATTTCTCTGATTCTTGGTTTATTTATTGTTAAAAAACACATAAAGCAAAGAATCAGGATACTGCATTTAGAAAGCCCCTGGCTTTTTTACTCATGTAAACATGCAAGTATCTTGCCAATGGGGGTAGAAACACATTTTCCTTTGGAAACTTAAAGATGGTTTTCTGGGTAAAGAACCATATAGGTACTATATGCAGTTCACTAATTATCTACTGGGAACAGCTGACGCAGTAGAAACTGGAACCACAAACACAGTGAGGGGTTGAGTGAGGGGAAGGGCCTGAAATGCCGGAAGTATCAGTCAGCCGAGGAGGGGCTGCTGGGATTGAGGGTCACTGCCATCTGGGCGTTCCTGTGATCTTCAGAGGAAATGAAGGGTCATGGTGACTAGCACTCTGCTTATTCTCTTCTAGGATTTTTAAAGATCCACGGGGTTCAGGGTGTTCGCAGTAGTAATAGCAAACTAACTGGGTCAATTGACTGGAGATGGTTTTACGATTGAACAGTAGATTGCTTTACCATTTAAGCGTGAGTCTCACACAACTTTGAAAATAGCATTTCAATTCGGGATGGATTTAGTAAAGTAATAAGGTAAAACGGAGAAAATACATCCTGCAGGAAATCGTGGCATTTGAATGTGGGCGGAGATGAAATACAAAATACTGTTAAACAACCCCTGGGGTGGCACAGGGACACCAGGATCCCTGGAAGCCCTTTTAGTGCTTCCTTCACTGGTAGGAAGAAAGGCCTAGATTAAGGACAAAGGAATGGCTGGCTTCTTTAGAATTAGATGAAATTAAAAATTTAGAGACTTTGAAACTAAGGAAAGAGAGAGAGAATTACAGTACTTTAGAACAGAAGGAGAAGAGGCCCTACAAATTTGTCTTAAGTTTAAGAAATATAAAATAGATTTTTGGAGGGTATATATTGATTTTTTTTTTTTAACCTTTTCTCTCTACTCCGGCCCCCCCCCCTGCCCTTTTTGACTTAGGGGAGTTATGCATATCTGAAAATGAAAGAAGGCTTGTTTCTAAAGAGGCTTGGAGCAAACTGCAGCAGTACTTCCCAAAGGCTCCCGAGTTTCCAAGTTACAAAGAATGCTGTTCACAGTGCAAGGTGCTGCACGCTGTCCTGACATCTGTGGAAATTATAATGCCACCTCCCTGGATTGACTTCCCAGGAGAATTGACATTGCACTCTTGGTAGGGGTTAGGGAGGAGGCAGGTCCTGTGCTGTCAGCAGGAGATGGTTGATTGCTTCCTGCTTCCTTCTCTTTCAGATTTTAGAAAGAGAAGGAGAAGAAAATGAAGCCTTGCATAAGATGATTGCAAATGAGCAAAAGACTTCTCTTCCAAATTTGTTCCAGGACAAAAACAGACCGTGTCTCAGTAACTGGCCAGAGGTATAATGATTCCCACAGAGGAT
This sequence comes from Phocoena phocoena, assembly GCF_963924675.1. NCBI lineage: Eukaryota > Metazoa > Chordata > Mammalia > Artiodactyla > Phocoenidae > Phocoena > Phocoena phocoena. The sequence goes on along the minus strand of NC_089219.1, from coordinate 16,710,898 downwards.
AGAATTCATCTCACCTTTGTAAGGCCCTTGCCAAATTCCTGAAGAACAGTGGTTTCAGAACAACTGAGAGCTTCTCTAATTCTCATTTGTATAGTTTTCTTATCCGGGGGATTTTACTCTTAGTTCTGGTTGCTTGGTAGAGGGCTGTATTTTCATTTTATTTATGAAGCTTGAAAGGGGAAAACCACAGTATATGGAGACATTTTCCCTATAGGATTTAGGTTAAGAATGCAGTGAATTAATGGATACTTTCATCTGATTTTTCTATTCTAGGACACGGATGTCCTCTACATTGTGTCACAGTTCTTTGTAGAAGAATGGCGAAAATTTGTTAGGTATATACCAAAAATTTTCTATTTCCTTTTTTATTGTTGATTTTATTATTTTCAAGAATTCATGGATCCTGATCGTAGTACCTTACTTTTACTAGCATATACTGAAAGTTTTATTTTCTAATAATCTAAATGAATAATCCTGAGAGACACATTAATTACTATCATTAAAATATATCTCTAATTTAAAAATAATCATCGTAAAAAAATCTTCTCTTTAGTCGTGCAGTAGTGAAGTATATTGACCCTCTTTGTTTCATTTGAGTAGAAAACCTACAAGGTGTAGTCCTGTGTCATCAGTTGGAAACAGTGCTCTTCTGTGTCCTCACGGGGGACTCATGTTTACATTTGCTTCCATGACCAAAGAAGATTCTAAACTGTGAGTTTCTTCTCTTCATGTGATTTTTTTTTTTTTTCTAGTGATTAATAGAACATGTTTAGGAAATATCTTGTCTGACATAAAGAGTCTGTTTTAAGAATCTGTTTGAATTGTGGGGTTATTTCCTCTGGTATTCTCTGCTAGGTGGAGCACTAGCCTTTAAAAAAAAAAAAAGACTGCTTCTCCATAAAAATCAAGAGGCTGCCTGAGGCTACCTTGCTCTTGTTCCTCCCTTCTCCTTCCTGGAGCCCTGCTTTCTCCTTCCAAGCTGCTGGTACCCAGGACAGTGTCTCTAGGTTACATCATATAGAATTTATCCCTCTGTAGCTAAGTTCTTTACTCAACTTCGGTTTTTGAGGTTTAGCCATGTTGATCCATGTATTGATAACTTCAGTCCATTTTGTTTTACTGCTATTGTAACATTTTTATGTATTAAAAAACTACTGTTCCTTGTTGATGTATCTTTTCCTTCTTAATTTGTTTGTATTAAATATTGGTTTTGATAATTCTGGTTTAGAGATGGACTATGTCCTTGTGTCTTAAAGCATGTTGTGTTTTTTTGCACAGTATAGCTCTCATATGGCCCAGTGAGTGGCAAATGATACAAAAGCTCTTTGTCGTGGATCATGTAATTAAAATCATGAGAACTGAAGGAGGAGATGCAAACCTTTCAGAAACACAGTATATTTCTGAGCCTAGTAAGTTTTCATATCGCTCTTGGTTTATGTAGTTAAAAGTTGGCGTTTTAAGGGGGAAGGAAAGAGTATGTCAATATTGTATTTTCTACTTAAAGATCATGTGGTGTTCCAAAGTATATTCCGCAGATGGGAAGTATCATAATTACCTCAGTATTAGTATGTTTGTCGACAGTAAATGGATTTCCTTATTTGCATACAATAGAATACAACGGTTAACAGAAAATATGAGTAATATTTTGATGAATACACTCTGGTAACTTTGATATGTTCTTTTAGATCTTTCATTCTTTGACAGTAATTCCTCAACCACTGCTTTTCTTTTTAAAGAACTCTGTCCAGAATGTAGAGAAGGGTTATTGTGTCAACAGCAGAGGGACCTGCGTGAATACACTCAAGCCACCATCTACGTCCATAAAGTCGTGGATAATAAGAAGGTACCAGTCCCTCTTGTGGTCGTGCCTAGTGATGATCAAGCTTGCCTTTTGACTTGCTGTTGGATTTTCACTGAGGATGGCCTAGGGTTGCCTTATTTTTTTTTTTGGTGTGAGGGGATGGTGCAGGCGGAGCCATTGGACTAGAACTGAAAAGGAATAGTTATGTGATTTATGTGGATCTAGTCAGTTATTAATCGAAACACAAATATTGATTGTCAGCTGTGTGCTAGGACTGGTCTTGGTGATGAGGATACAGGTGGTGCAGAAGACAGAGAAGTTACCTACCGTCAAGAATATTTGTACCTAGTGAGGTAGATCAAGAATAAGCCCATAAATTCATAAGATAATTTCAGACAAGAACAAGTACTTTGAAGGAAATCTAGCGAAGTAAAGTGAGAGACGGATAGAGGCGGAGGTGCATTGTTAACAGGGCATGGGTATGAAAGGTGCGTCAGAGGAGGAGTTGTTTTACCTAAGCATTAACTGTCAGAGAGTCAGCCTGTGACATGTAGTGCAGGCAAAACCATAAGCCTAATGTGCTCAAGCAACGGAGTAAGTTGTATCTAAGAGCAGCCCTGCCCAGTGGAGCTTTCTGCAGTGATGGAGATGTTCTGTATCTACACCGTAGCCATTAGCCGCATTTGACTGGAGCACTGAAATGTGTGTAGGGTGACTTGAGGAACTGAGTTTTTAATTCACTTTAATTTAAATAGCCATGTGTCACCTCTGGCTACCACAGTGGACAGCACTGGTCTAGAGAAGAGTTTCTTCCAAGGAGGGAAAGTGATAGGTGATGAGGGATCAAATTTTATCGGCCTTTATACATCATACCAAGGATTTGGGATCTTATTCTAAGCGTAGATGTAAGCCACTGGAGTTTCAAGAGAGGTCATGGTGTGTTCTCATTTATGCTTTCAAAAAGTCACCCTGGCCATTGTGTTTGGAGTTGGTAAGGGCATAACGGAAAGAAGGACGGCCAGTTTAGAGCCTCTTGCATTTTTTTAATCTATAAAGGGTAGGTGAAGTAGACAGATTTGGTTATTATTTGGGAGCCAGGGGTGTTGCTTTGGATTGTTTTTGGAGCATTTTCACTATATTAGGAATGGCTCTTAGGTAGATCCTGACCTATATCTCTGGACATCTTGTTAATTTGATTCCAAGGTTTTGGGAATTAAAGACAAAATAGAATGTGTTTTATTTGATGATAGTTACCAAACACATTATTTTAGAAGGGTAACTTACGAATTATGCTCTAATGGTCTAGGGTTTTGCTTCACAAGTTGAATTAAGGCCTCATTTCCTAATTCGCTGAGAAAATGAAGTTGAGTAAAAATGTCTCAATTTTTCCCCTAGAATTTTCTTATATCTTTTGTACCTATTAGTGCATGTATATATTGGTATCTAGTACAAAATAGTATCCAATTTAGGTAAAGTTTTATTATTATTTTTTAGTTTGATAGCAGTATTTCATCCATCCTTCATTTTCTCAGTCTCAAGGAGCATTGGGACTCCTGTCTGAACTTGAAAAGGCTTGACGATCAGTGTACTAGGGAAAATGTAGAGCAATTTTGAACTTCTACAAAATAACATCATTGTAAAATCTGATAACTGTTCCGCAGAGACCGCTTACATTTACGGCAAACACATTAAATACAAGAATAAATCATAGGATAAGAACTAACATGTTAAAAGAGCACAGAAAAGAGAGAGAGCCCTTGAGTCTTGATCCTCTATCTGATCTATTACCCCACCATTGAAAAAGGTGTGCCTCTTCTTGATAAAGGTGGCCAGTCAAAGCCCCACAGCTGGGCTTCCCTGGTGGCACAGTGGTTGAGAATCTGCCTGCCAATGCAGGGGACACGGGTTGGAGCCCTAGTCTGGGAAGATCCCACATGCTACAGAGCAACTAAGCCCGTGTGCCACAACTACTGAGCCTGCGCTCCAGAGCACACGAGCCACAACTCCAGAGCCTGCGTGCCACAACTACTGAAGCCCACGTGCCTAGAGCCTGTTCTCCACAACAAAGAGAAGCCACCATTCGCCACAACTAGAGAAAGCCCGCATGCAGCAATGAAGACCCAACGCAACCAAAGATAGATAAATAAATGTATTTAAAAAAAATTTTTTTAAGCCCCACAGCCTCCATAGCTCGCCTTCCTAGGGTCTGACCTACTTTTCTGTCTTTTCCTGACACATTCAGGTGATGAAGGATTCAGCTCCAGAGCTAAATGTGAGTAGTTCTGAAACAGAGGAGGATAAGGAAGAAGCTAAACCGGATGGAGAAAAAGATCCAGATTTTAATCAAGTATGTGTTGAAGCTGCTCTTCATTGTTACACCTTTTGCTGTTCTGAGAGCAGTCACTCTAAGCTCTTGGACATCTCTGCGTAGCCTATGCAGGATGTCGGTTCTCAGGACCCCTTTTTTCCCCCCGCTTTCCTGCATTGGGTAGCATGCTGTAGCTGTCCTGATTTCTCACGAAAAGCCATGGGCTACATTACTCTAGAGTTACTATGTGCTATCAAGCAAGAAAGGCTAAAATATACTGAAATGATTCACTTTTTACCTGGAAAGAAAACTTAAACTAACCCATATCTTGGTTTGTTGCTTAATCATGGAATCTTTATGTATGAAAAAATTATTAAACTCAGATTCCCTGACGACAAGGAAAACACACAGTAGCCTTTATAATATTGGAGTTTATAGAAGAGACTTTCGGGTCTCTTACGTGTTAGGCAAATGACTAGAATCAGCATTAATGTTTCATTTTTCTTCTATTAAAATTACCTATTTTCTGTGTATTTTGTTATGGTATTTCTACCCCCTCTTATTTGGTTGCTTGATTATATCCTGCATGTTCACAGCGATATTGGAGAAAAATGTCAAGAACAGGAAGTAATGTGGGAATATGTTTGGTTGATATATGATGTAGATAAGTTTAGCTTCTCAAAAAGTCAGACCATTATACACCAGGATATTCTAGATTTACCTTAAATTCATGGAATTTCTACTCTAATTTGAGTTTAGCTTTAACTAACTAATTAGAGATATTTGTGTTCTTTCTTTACTGCTAAAAAATAGTGTAGTCAGATTATGGTTAGCATCCTCCCTGAAGGAATAAAAGTGATAAAATGGCCATCTGCTGTATCTGTTACAGAGCAGAGATTATCTGGGTTTCTTGGCCTCTCTGTGTATACATACTGATACTGTTACTTCATTTTCAACTGTGATTAAGAAAGTCTGAAAAGCACTCTTGACTTGAATCTTGGTCTCCCTGAGGTAAATGTTACTTGTAGCTTCCCAGCTGGCATAAAGAGATATGTCAGCATTTGTTGATTTTAAAACACCTGTGGAAGAACAAAGTCAGGCGCTGCTGACCGGGATTAGCCACTCCTACCAAATTTGTGTTTCAATCCCTCAGCATTGGAAGGCCCCCTTGTCCCAGTGCTAACCAAATCCATACATTTTATAGGGATGTAGGTTTTCAGTTTTGTGGGATATTTTCCTATAATAAATAATGCCCTCATTAAAATTTATGTACATGTATGCCTTCTGTTCCTTGGGATGGTTTTTGAGATTATTGAGTTAAGTAATATGTCTCTTGAATAGGAGTTTGCAAAAGTAACAAACCTTGTTTGTTGTCGACTTGTTTTATGTTCCCATCTCCTCTACAGTCAGTCCATTTTTCAAGTCAGATCTACAAGCTAGTGTATTTGCTTTTTCCATTGATATATTTTAAAGAGAAGTGTTTGTGTCCATCCTGATTTAGGACTCCATTCTCTTTCATTTGCTTGGCCAGCAGTACCATGGTAGTTTATTGGTAGTTTATTTATTAGTGGGAGTATGGTGTCATAATCAGTGGGGAATCCCTATTCTTCTGGTAAACTTTGTGAATAAGTTTGTAAAGCAGGATATATATCTGTGTTCTTACTGTCCTTATTTCTGTCATTTCAAGCTTTACTTTTCAGCCTAAGAGTTATTTAGAAAACTTTTAAAAACGTTTTCAAGTGATTTCGATTTTTGGGAAACTCTTAACTTTTTTAATGTCTGGTTTTACCTATTATTGTCATACCCACAGCAATTTTTAAATTGCTGTTCTGTTCCTCAGATGCAGATGACAACAGATTTCACTTTTATAAATACGATAGAGAATATTTGTTGGGGAACATTGTTTTTTATGACATAATTATTTTTTGTACTTTGAACTTTCTTTTGTCTTCCTTCTCATTGTTGTATACTCTAGAATGTTTTAAACATTTTTGTCTTGCAAAAAAGGTGTAACCTTCCGTTTTGAAAAGAGTAGTTGGTCCCAGAAGAATGTCAAGAGTTTTCAGAATGTCGGCCTCCTCAAATCTTTTTTTTGTAATACGTTGCACTATCTCAGTACAAAGCTTCTGTAACTGCTGTTTTAAATCCTTGTAATATAAAATGATGCATTTCTATTTGTCCTTAATGGAAATAAACAAATCCCCTTTCCTCTAAGCTAGATCAGCCCAGTTCCTTGGACTTTGACCTTATCTACGATTTAGGTTAATAATGTACCCAGTATTGGATATTACTTAGGTAATTGAAAGCCTTCTAAAACCAGTGGATTGCTTTTTGTCAGATAAGTTCGATTTAAATTCTATGGATTTAAAAGAAATTCTGGGAAAGGCTTTTAGACCCATTAAAAAATATATCTTGCTTAATGCTCAGGGCTTTGTTAGTTGGTTGTGTTTTATATTTCTAAAGTAAAATTTTAGGTTGTAGATATTTTCCCTTATATTCCTAATTGTGAAATTTAGGTCCAATTTCACCTTTTCTTGAATAGTTGAGATTGAGAAAAATGTGTCATGAATTTTTTTTTAAAACTCCCACATTGTTTCTTATGTTAGAATCACCTGTGTGCCTCTTTAGACGCACAGCTAGAGCTGAATCCAGCGCTGTGCAGCACCTAGCCAGTGGCCTATCACCCTGAACAAATGCTCTTCTGTTTACCCCCGATCCTCTCTGCTTTGTACATCTCTGGAGCTCCATTGATGATGCATGGGTGGCATCTGTGTCCATAATGACCCCTAAACCGCTCTGATTATGCACACGTGACACTCGGTGACAGCTTCGGAAACCAGAGGCAGAGCCTGGGGGTTACCTCATCCAGATTTAATTAAACCAGGGGAAAAGATTATTTTAAAAATCTTGTTTCATTCATTCCCTGTCCTGGTTAGCAGAAGAATCTTGACTGTTAACCTCTTGATGAGGCATTTATTGGAGTATTGTAGAAAGCTACTTGGTTCTCATCTATTTTTTTCTTAAGACTAGTACAATATATATTATATACCCATATGTATGCCTGTACTTTTTGCTGAACCATCTTTAGGTAAATTGTGCACATCATGGCATTCCACCTCCAAGTTCTTAAACCAGCTTATCAGTAAAGACAGTGTCCTGTTTACCCAACCTCAGATTTCTTCACCTATCCCAAATGTGTCTGAAGCGATGTTCCCTCTTCAAACCAGCATACAATTAAGATATGCATTGTTTTGTATCAGTTTAGACTGTCATCCAGAACAGTTATCCTGCCTCCGCACCCCTTTCTTTCCCTTTTGACACTGACTGGATTAAATTTAATAATCTTAAAATTTTTTCAGTTTATCATAATTGTGTCTTTCTAAGGTCAAACTTATTTTGCTTTTAAATCTCCTTTTTATAATACATACATTTTAAAATCCTGGAGCTTATATGCAGTTAGAAGTGTATTTTGTCGTTTAATTTTTTCAGTTTTGTCTGAGCCTACTAAGAACTTCCGGCGAGTTCCTGTTCACTGTTGATATTGAATTTCAAATGGTTAACAGTCTGATAAATCAATTGCTTTTGCTTGCCTGATGAACTTTATGAGCACGGGTCACAGTGTGGGTAATTTCAGTGCTTTCTTTTTTTTCGGATCTTTATTACAGAGCAATGGAGGAACAAAGCGGCAAAAGATATCCCATCAAAATTATATAGCCTACCAAAAGCAAGTTATTCGGCGGAGTATGCGACATAGGAAAGTTCGTGGTGAAAAAGCTCTTCTTGTTTCTGCTAATCAAACATTAAAAGAATTGAAAATTCAGGTGAGGAGAGTATAGCATTTGTTTAATTATGCTCTGAACTTGGAGGACCTTCGCGAGTTTCTGCCTTGCACCTAAGTATTAGGCCATTGAGGGAGGGCTTTTTTGAGTTTAGAATAATACTTGCAGGGTCACCAAATTAAAATGACTCTTTCTTTAGAAAGAGTTTCAAAGTTTTCCAAATTAGCCAAGAATCTTTCTGTGAAGATGAAAAGTATTTTGGGGATTCTGAAACCTTGAGCAGGTTCTGAGTAGCTTTCCAATAATAATGAGAAATGTTGAGAACCATTTAACTTGTTACGTGTTGAGGTGGTTCTTTTTGGAGGTTCATTTTAGATTGTTCCCACTCTATCCCCCCCCGCCCCCTCCATTGCTTTTGCCCGTCAACACAGTGGATGCATTATGAAAATGCCTCACGATACTGTTGTTTCCTGGTAGCAACACTAAAGTACTATAAATGAGCATGCCAATGGGACATCTCAAAACCCAGGAAAAAGAGGCTGATAAATTCAAGATGTACATGAAAAAAAATCTGGCCTCTTATCTGCTCTAGTCACTGATACGGATCCCAGAAGTTGACCGAATTTCCCTCTGCTGCCTTCATGCGGCCTGGTTTACTGGTTCTGCATTTTCCCTCGCTGCTGATCCTTATCATTGTAATTGAGGCAAAAGTATAGGCTTCCTTTGAGGGTGTGATGTGTTCCAGATTGTCCTGGGAACAGTATTTCCCTTGGTTGAACCCATGGCTCTGAAAATAAATGTGTTGGCCTGATAGCTTTACTCTGTTATTGTAGCTTTTACATCTGAGAAAGCTTGTTTCTATCACCGGCGTTCTGCCTGTCAGTGGTAAACCTCGAACATTCAAAACCTTTAAATTACAAAAAGAGCCCCTGTGGATAAAGACATTTTCAAAGCCTGTGCTGCTTTTTATTGTGGACTACCCTTTTTAAAGAATAAATCAAAAGTCAGCAGAAATAACCTCTGTCTGTGAGCATGTTACCTGCACAAATGAGTTGCTAGAAGGCAGCAGCTGTTCACAGGAAAGCCCCCAAACGTGCTGTCCTTGGATGGCTCCTTTGCCGTGTCCCTCCTCTCATCTCCCGTCCTGGCTTCGAGGACCACTGTGATCTAAACAGTCCAAAGAAAGGGCAGTGAAGTGTAATTTCCCTTCAGTGATCCGTGGTGGTAGCTTCGAAAGCTCCCACTAGATGGGACCTTTTTGCCCAGCAGCCTGAGCACTGTTAGAGCTTGTGGTGGGCATGCATGTGATCCTCAGCCAGTGGTGGTGGGTGACTTTTTAAGCATGTAGTGTATTTTTTTTGTTGCATGGAGCCTGTCCTCTAGGGTATACTACATTTCCAAGTTAATAGGATGGTAACTACACCCATTTATAGTTGCTTAGTTCATCCACCTGTGAGGCCATAAAGTACAGTTTATCCATCTCCTCTCTCGGAATATGCTTGGTGTTTAATTGTCTTATTCCATTTTCCCAGAGAGAGGTTTTGAGTGGGTAGTATTGCTTGCTGTAGAAAGGAGGAAATTTTCCTTACTTCACTTTCCTTATTGCATTTCCTTATTTCAGCCACACACTCACACCCCCATGGCAAGCAGCATGGAGCCGCTCACCTTGTAGGAACAGAGTTTTCATTGTTCCTTTTATGCCCCACAGATCCACAATGCTGCACCCGCTTGTTAAACAGACCTATAGAATGTTAATTCTTCTGAAGCATTCTCCTAGCACTTACGGTTTATGAATTATTATCATACAGGGCACAGGCCTCCATGCCTTTGGCCTGTTCCCTCATTCTGAAATACCGTTTTCTCCTCACTAGTAAGCACTGTTCATCTTTCACAACATCTTTTCTGCAAAACCTGTCTTGGCCTTCAGCTACACAGCTAACTGCTCCTTTCTGTGTGCTCCGCTAGGAGCAATGTGTACTTTCTGCCACCATCTTCACTGCTTGGTTTTGTCCTCTCGACCTCTCCGGGGTGGGATTATTCACTTTATATTTCCAGTACCTAGCACGGTAGTCAACACATGGGGTAATAAATCTTCATGAGTTGTTGAATGAATTGAAGTGTCCTTGTCTGTGCACTCAAAATATAAAGCATGAGCCTCCACCCCTCAGAGATGGAACTCGTGTCTAGAGGTATTTGCGGTTGGTCCAATGTTGTGTGGTGGTGCAAAGACCCTGTGCATCCCACTTAGGCGTGTGAACTAGCATTCCTACAGTCATGCAGCTGTGACATTGCCCACATTAAGTTGGTATCAGACACTTCCTCTGTAACTGCGCTTTCTTGTTCATGGGTCACATTTACTCACTGGGGCTGTTGCCTCTACCTGATGCCCGTGTGCTGGGCTGCCTTCGGTAGAACTGTCCCGTCAGTACTTCTCATGTACCAGAAATAGGCTCATTGCTTCATACACAAATCATTGATGATGTCAGTGCACTGTAGCTACAGATCCCTGTTTAATCAGTCTCTGCTCGCTTCTGAGAGCCTGATGTCCTTTTGAGAAGTCCAGTTATGAACCTGGCCTAACAGGGAGGAGGCCAGTGTTGTTATCCCTGTTGTTATTTACCTGTGTACTGTTATTAAAATCACTTTTCTGGTCACAGTCTTCCCAGCTGGAAAGCTCTTGGGCCCAATTATATACACAGTTGGTTCAGGGCTGCTTGTTTTGTCTTTCCAGATTTTTCAAAGAGTAGAGGAATAGAGTGCATAAAAGGGTAGAATGGTTTCCCTGTACCATGGATATTGGTGTAATGAGATACATGTAATGGAACATATTCAAGGAGTATGGAACTCAGTTATTTGGCATAATAAAATGAATACTCTAGAATACACCCAAGTGAAGAATTAGAATGTATCATTGAAGGGTACCTATGTGTGCCTCTCTGAGCCCAACTCGTCCTTACTTCGCACTGGTATTTACTCCCTGGACGTGATAAAAATTTTTCTGAATTTGAAAACAATGTTTAAGTATTATGCACAATAGTCTTTCTGAATGTATTCAACTTTTAAGATTTGGTTAGAACTGGGCTGGAGTATATGGCCCCTACCCTTAAGAAATTCATATTCTGGTTCCTAGAGGCAAGACTCGGTCTAAGAATATGTGACAGGCCCAATGGCTGAATTTTGTAGTCCCGGCTGCTCACTAAGGGGATCAAAACGAGAAGAGTCCAGATAGCCTTCTGGTTAATTTAGAGATGGTCTTATGAAAGAATTTGGAATTGACTTGGTTATTAAAACGATGTGGAACCTGGGCATGATAGGAGTGACAGTGACGGCCTTGCTCAAACCTTATTACCAGAGGAGCTGTCAGCCCAGCCCCACCTTCTGCTCCTTTGTTTTCTCCGCACCCCGACCCGTGGAGAGGTGGTAAGATGCAGAAGACAAGGTCCTGTGGGTATAATTGTCTCCTCATTCTCTATCAGGCCTCCTAAGAATGTTCTCAGATGTATTGGGATTAGAGTCTCAATAGGAATTTAGCAAGCGAGCTGACTGTAAACTGTTGAATCTTTTGTATTCTGGAGTCTTTTATTTTGCCCTCAGAATCTATGCATTATTTCTTCAAATAGGGTAGAAGTCTCAGTGTTTTGCTTTACACAAACTTTGTTTCCTTTATATTGGCACAGATCATGCATGCATTTTCAGTTGCTCCTTTTGACCAGAATCTGTCAATTGATGGAAAGATTTTAAGTGATGACTGTGCCACCCTCGGAACCCTTGGCGTCATTCCCGAATCTGTCATTTTGTTAAAGGTAGGTAACAGCTCTTTACCTGAGGGATTCTCATGTGCAAACTGCGTGCAGTGGTGGTTACAGTTACCTCAGGTTCTCGGCAGGGTGTGGTAAGAAGCTTCTGCTGTGAGAGTTTTGCTGGCCTCTGCATTCTCCATCTCTGGATGAGCCATGAGAGACTTAGAGGAGGTCACAACATCATTGGGTCTTGTGGGGTTTTAATAATTCTTGTTTAAAATAATCTAGATTTAACCTCCTCCCTAACTTTTGGATCAGCGAATTACTTAACCATATTTCTACTATTAAAGCATCTCCACCTTTCCTCATAAGTACAGGAAACAGACATAAGACACAAGTCTTGGCCACAATAGTCAAAATACTTTTGGTTGGCTTAATGGGATTCTTGTCCAGGGTATGGAAATTGGCTTTGGGGAGAATGGATTTAGGAGAGGTAGGTGTGTTTTAGAAAGTAGGGGCTTCTGAGACTTTGTCACAGAAGAAGAATCATTGAACCAGCCTCTTTAGACCAATCCTGCCTTCCCTCAGGGCCTGATTTTGTCACTTTCCTTTGCCTCTTTTGTTTCTTTATGGCTAAAAGCATGCCCCCTGCATGATGTGATAGAATATTTTTCAGGTTTTGAACTGTGAAATATGTTTTTCATACCATAGAGCCTCAATTCTGGTCAGATAAAGTTAGGCCCTGGGAGTGGTCATGCAGACCCATATCTACCCCTACACACACACACCCCTACACACACACACACACACACACACACACACACACACCCTCATCCTGCTACCTACCCCCTGGAAATGATGATGCAGGCCCATATCTACCCCTACACACACACACGCACACACACACACACACCCCTCATCCTGCTACCTACCCCCTTCCTGTTTGCTTTTCTTGGAACTGTAGGTTCTGTGGAATTATTTTGAAAGCCTCTTTGGTTTGCTGAATCCTAAGGACGCCGTGTAAAATCCTAGAAACAGCCTGTGTAATTAAAGCGTTTGTACTTCAGATGGGCAGCTAGAGTCCATACTGGACATTGTCCTCTTGGCCCTTGTAGCTAATCCCACCGCAAGCTCAGACTCAGTGCTGGCTTCTGCCTTAACAAGGACATGGGCATTTTCTTCTTGATGTTGAGGCGGGATGAAAATGTATTTTTAACCTAATTGGCATTTTTAGAGGACCATTCTGACTTGATTTCTGCCAACTCACGCCGTCATCCCTGGCGCCTTAAGTCATATCAGTTAGATCAGTATTTAGTAACTCAGGGTACCTGAACCTTTCTGCATCTAAAGGTATGTGAGGAGCAGGAAAACAGTGCCACATCCAGTGTGCAGTCTGTGCGGTTATCAGGGTATTGAGTCTAGACCCACCACCGACAAGGCATCCTTTGTTAATCCTGGACATTGCCAGCTCTGGTTTGAACCCTGTTTTCCACTGGACAGTGTTTGTATTTGTGTCTTGGAGCAACACACTGGTGGGCTCGGGAGCAGCCTTTTGTGTGAGGTGGATGGGACGTTATCCTCCTAGTGGCTTCCACTCCCTTGTGGGTTTGAATTGTTTTCATTTGTTTTCCAGGCTGATGAACCAATTGCAGATTATGCTGCAATGGACGATGTCATGCAAGGTAAAGACCAACTTGTTCTGGGAATTTGTTGAGGAACTTGTTAAAGGAAGGTGGGATTACAGTTATTGATGCTTTAGTCTCCAGTGCTTTTACTTGTAAACGTGAACAGAGCTTCTGCATGTTCAGGTAGAATCTTACATTATTGCTCTGAAAAGATCTTAGTAAGAATGATAGCTATGAAAATTTAGAAAGTGGAGAAAAACAGTACTAACTAATTAATTTACCATAGGAAACAAATGAATGTAAGCCTGCAGGCGAAAGAGGTCAACAAAAAGCAAAGCTAATTCAAATTGCAGAGCCTCGGACAGGTACAGAGGAATTGGATGCCCTAGGTGCATTTGAACGTAAGAGTGAGGTCTAAACCTAAAGGCCGGTTGGAAGCTGTATAAGAAGCAGTTAGCTCACTACCTTGCAGACCCTCACAGCCCTTCTCTCCTGTGCCTCTGCTCAACCTGCAGAGTTTGTGTTTCAGCTCTTTGAAGAAATTAACCTAGAAGGGTGATAATGAGGCCCATTACCTACCAAACAGGGAGATCACCCACCAGCTCTTTCTTCAAATACTGGCAGCCCATCCCTTACCTGCCATAGTCGAGGGAAGGGATGATCCTCTGGGGAAACGGGCAATTCAAGAAAACAGCCTACAAATATTTTAAAAAAGTGTTTCATCTCCCAGGTACCCTTGGGTTAAGCCCACCACTGCCCACTCAACAGTTTTTAGGCATCTATTTAGTACCTGACACTTAAACAGGTGGAAATGGACAGCTAGAGAGCACCAGACAGTTGAGCAAAGAGCATGAAACCAAAAGACGTCAGTCAACAGACAGAAAAAAAAGGAGCCCAGAGAAAATAGACAACACAGGAAGAATAAGAAAGCTTAAAAATTAACTATAAACAATACGAGAGAAAGAGCAAAATAGTCTATGTGTAAGGAACATTCAGAGAACAGAAAATAATTCATGAAAATAAAAAATGGGTGCACCAAGGGCCTGGTACAATAAAGTATAAATCTAGGGATAAGAAGACCCTAAAAGCATCTAGAGGTATGGAAGGAAAAACCACATTCACAGGATGAAGAGTCAAGAAGACAAACTAATGGACCCGTGCCCACAAGATTCTGAGGAAAAGTGAGTTTGAATCTAGAATTCTGTAACTAGACAGACTTTATTTTAACGTCACACTTGATGGCTCTTTGAATGTAAGGCCTTAAATTTCTCTCACACACCATTTGCCGAGATACTCTGGGAAGGTGTGCTCTGTTAAATGAGAGAGTAAATCAAGGAAGAAGTCAACAGGGCTTCCCTGGTGGCGCAGTGGTTGAGAGTCCGCCTGCCGATGCAGGGGACACGGGTTCGTGCCCCGGTCCGAGAAGATCCCACATGCCGCGGAGCGGCTGGGCCCGTGAGCCATGGCCGCTGAGCCTGCGCGTCTGGAGCCTGTGCTCCGCAATGGGAGAGGCCACAGCAGTGAAAGGCCCGCGTACCACAAAAAGAAAAAAAAGAAAGTCAACAGTGGAACCCAAAAACATGGATCCAGCATAGGAATAGATGCCCCAGAAGCTGGTGAGGGGGCAATTCCAGGACGGAAGCTGTGCGGCAGGTGTTGAGCACACCCCATCCAGATTGGAGCAGTGGGATGCAGGCTTTGGCCAAGGATGTCCCCTGGGAAGAGTGGAAGTGATAGGTGGTTGTCTTGAGGTTTACAGCTCTTTCAGAGTTTACACTTGAATTGGAGATAGTACAGAGAAAATGAAACACATAAATAATGCAGCAGTTACCAACCCCAGAAAGACAAAGGTCATACCAGACAGGAACTATAACCAAGGTACACCAGGGAGTTCAACTGTGAGCAGTATTATGGGATAAAAAATAATGTAAACATTGGAGATTAGCTTAGCAAAAAATGTCACTGTGTCAGGAGGATGGGTTCCGGGGGCAGGTGGTATGTAAGAGGTGGGGGGAGAACTAAATTTTTATCTTTCCCTGAAATTATTAGATAGTATCTAAAATTATGAATTAGCAATATAAGCATGTTATTTAGAAATACAGAGGTTAAATACCAGAAGTGGCTGCAAGGGCTGAAAGTGGTTCCTTCTAGAATGTGGGAATGGGAGGCAGAGGGGGAGAGAGGGCCATGGCCACATGGTTTTCTCCAGCCCCCTCCCCCCATCATGCAGAATGTTGGCTCCAGTTACAACCCTTGTTCTCCCAGTATTTGTCTTTTGAGTGATGCATATGTATTGCTTTGATAAAATAAAAGCAAAGAGAAAGATTTTCATTTGATTATTATCTATAACTTCAAAGGTAATGTTTATTGGTGAATAAGGTAATGAAAAGTTATTTTAAACTTTTCGTCTTTAGGCATTGAAGTGAACTTATTACTGTCGGTAATGACAATCTTTTCAATTTGGAATTCTGTTTTTTTCCTTCCAGTGTGTATGCCAGAAGAAGGGTTTAAAGGTAAGTTACATTTGTCACGTTTTGTTCATGAATGTCAGAGTCATACTCTAATTTTCTATTAAAGTGAAGCCTATGATTTGATTTTAAAATTTAATTCAATCTGAGTCTCATGACTGAAATTAATTTTAGTTAAATGCATTTTTGATTCAAGCTTCTTCATTATCTGTATCAGCACTCAGGCCTCAGGCCTCAAATAGGGCCTGTGTGATAGACGTATGTACTTCCAGATGTCCATTCTGCTTTTTCTTTCTCATTTCGGGGGGGCAGGTGGGGAATTAGCTAGTGGCGTTTTGATTTTTATACTTAACCTTTTCAAATTCCTCCTGTCAGTCCCATCTTAGAGCAAAACAGTTTGTATGTAACTGATAAGAATTAGAGGAGAAGAATCTGCTGAATTATATTAGGTTCAGTGAAAAGGTTTCATTGATCTATTTAGAATTAGGCATCTTTTGGATTATTACTTTAAATGGATAAACGGCAGTGCCTCCTACTACATCTTGGCCACTATAGTAGTGCACGTAGTCGAATCCAGACCTTTGACATTTACAGATTTAACTGTTGCAGTTTGATTCTATGTGTCCTAGTCCAGAGGTCCGTGACAGGTTGCAACTTTGCCCAAGAATGAGGTTGAATCGAATACCGGGGTTTCTTTGCTAAAGCGAACAAGTGAGCCACGCTACTGGCCTAAATAAAGCCTCCCTCTCAGTGCGGCTTTTTGTCTACACGTTCCCACTACACAGAAACTCCTGATGTGGTTAAAACAAAACAAACAAAGCAAAAAATTTATTTATGAAAAATGGCCATCAAATGAAAGCATGAGTAAAATCTGATGAACTTGTGTGAAGATAACTAATAGCCACGTGGCTTTCAACAGGAAGGTGCTTTAGCTGAAAACCTGGAGTCTGCTGATACTTTTTCTTATCCTTCAACGTCAAAAGGCTTCTGTGCTCATTTATTAAGTTGGATATTCCCTGTTGCTGATGCGTTCTTGGCAAATGGAATATATGAACTCTTACCTTGCAGTTCACAACTGTACCTCCACATGTGTTTCTTTTCCCAGGTACTGGTCTTCTTGGACATTAATCTTTTTGAACATTTGCTGACTGCTAAGAAATGACCAGAAAGGAAGAGGAGTTTGACATGTTAGGGCATTACAGAAAAAGTGGATCTAAGAATTAAACCATTACATGACTCCTGCACAAGGCAGAAAACCATTCAAAAGTGACTGTCCCCAAATGCCTTATGTCAGATAAAGCAGATTGCACTGAAGGCCATCAGACTTGAAGGAAATGTTTCAAATTTTATATTTAAGGGGGGTGGGGGGGGATGGGCAAGTAAAGACTGAAAAAGTTTAGTAGCAGTATCAGTAAATCATGTTTACATATGAGATTTATAGGCACGGGAGGGAATAAAAGTTCTGTTATATTTCCTTGCTTGAGTTTCATACCAGATGCATTGGTCCATAAAGGATTTGTATCACAGTAGATGGGACAACATTCTGCTCTGAACTAAAAGTAATTCTTTAGAGACATAACCTGCTTACCAATACCTGTCTTTGATTCATATTTTACTTTCAATAAAGCATGAAAGTGAAGAACTTGCCGTAATTGTGGAAAAGTGTCTTCAGAGTAGATCCCTCTCCGTGTCGGCTCCAGTGCCCCTGCCTCACATCCTGCCCGCTGGTCTCTGACTTGGTGCTGGGAAAGGAGGGTGCACCTGCGTGTCTCCTGCAACGAGCCAAGGGATTGTGTCTTACTGGTGTCTTCAAAGGCTTTTTATTTCCATGCATTTCAGAAAGAATGGCGAATGTATTACATGTCATAGCATCCTCCAGTTTTACTGTTATTAAAAAGTGGGAAATCAAATACACCTTGCACTTTTGAGAAGTCTGACCACCTTATCTGAAGAGTAAAATGGCCTGAAATACATTTGGAAACTAACACGGGTTCTTATATAAAGTTTCTTCTGCCCATCCTCCAAGTCCGCCATTTCTTGGATCTCACTTCTCTTGTTTTGAAAGCATTCTTCCGAAACACCCAGAAAGGATCTTTTAGATCACATTGTTCAAAAATGAAAAAAAAAATGTGCGCGTGGAGTGTGCCTTGTCATCAGCTCAGGATTGTTGGTTAGCAACACGTGACCAAAGCAGGATTCGTTAGAATATCGGAGGATTTTCAAAGGAATTAAGACTGGAGTTTGTTTCACTGTTTCCTCTGAGTACGTATGTACAACTTTTCGGCCGAGATGCTGACTCAGGCGTCTCTCTTGCTAACACTTTATTTAGCCCTGGGTTTTGCTGGGCTCTTTTTTTTTTTTTTTTTTTAACCCCTCCCTTTTCTGAAAATTTAAACTGAAATACCGGATGGGGGTGTCAGGTTTCAATTTGAGGACCAGTAACCTTGGCAGCATCCCCTTTGAATAGATCTTTTTATCAGAATAATTATGGCTTTTTGGTAAGATTACAACTTCTTACCTGAGTTTCCCCTCTGTGTTTGCAGTGTCTTCAGTCTGTACCCCCTGGGGAGGCAGGGGGTGTTTAATGAGTCTGTGCGGGAGAGTGCCCTGCACACAGGACCCTCACAACCCATTCTAGGAACCTGTGGGCCCCACCCTCAGGTCGGCAAAGGGAAAGGAAGGACTTGAGGTCCAGGTCGTGAGCTCATCCTCATTTTTATTTTTTATTTTTTTTATAAATTTATTTTATTTATTTATTTTTGGCTGCATTGGGTCTTTGTTGCTGCGCAGGGGCTTTTCTCTAGTTGTGGAGAGCAGGGGCTACTCTTTGTTGCAGTGCACAGGCTTCTCATTACAGTGTCTTCTCTTGTTGCAGAGCATGGGCTCTAGGCGCGCGGGCTTCGTTAGTTGTGGCTCATGGGCTCTAGAGTTCAGGCTCAGTAGTTGTGGCGCACAGGCTTAGGTGCTCCGCGGCATGTGGGATCTTCCTGGACCAGGGCTCGAACCCGTGTCCCCTGCATTGGCAGGCGGATTCTTAACCACTGTGCCACCAGGGAAGCCCCCTCATTTTTAGATCCCAACACCTGCAGTCCCCCACCCCCCAATGGACCTGAACATAAAATAATAACATGCCAAGCAACTACTACTTTCCAAGGGTAAAGACTTGTGTGCAAGTTCACTTAGTACTTGATGCAGCTGCTTCCTCCTCCCTGTAAAGAAGCTGTTTGTCCAGAGAAGTTTCTTTCTGGGGATTGACATAAGCATGTCAGTAGTCACCCAGAAATCTGATGTATTTCCCCAGTTTGCTGTTAATAACAGTTTTAAAATGTGTTACTTGAGTCTTTTTTTTCCTCATGCAGTGGTACAAAATAACAGCCTGTGGTAGGTCTTTCAGGCTGATGACCCAGTACTGGCTCCCTTATTGATTTGCACAGGTGGTGGGAGCGGGGTGGGCCCTGTGTGAGCAGGTGATGCTCGAGCAGTTCTGTCTCCTGCCCCCACGACTTAACCGTGTGCTACCAGCACTGCACTGCTCAGAGTGATGTCTGTGGCCCCACAGTACCAGCAGCACTGCGAAGCTGTATTAGAAATGCACGTTTTTGGGCTTCCCTGGTGGCGCAGTGGTTGAGAGTCCGCCTGCCGATGCAGGGGACACGGATTCATGCCCCGGTCCGGGAAGATCCCACGTGCCGCGGAGTGGCTGGGCCCGTTGAGCCATGGCCGCTGAGCCTGCGCGTCCGGAGCCTGTGCTCCGCAACAGGAGAGGCCACAACAGTGAGAGGCACCATGTGCTACAAAAAAAAAAAAAAAACACATTTTCAGGCCTGAGACCCACTAAATCTGCATGTGCAAGCCGCCCCTGTTGGGAAGCCTTGGGCTGGGCCCTCTCCCGCCCACGGTCAGTCGGCAGAGTTACACAGTCATGTATACGTGTATTTAGTGGCCCTCACCACTTTGTACAGGGAAAACAGGTACAACATGTAACCTAAAATCAATTCTTGCCTTGTCTGTATTAATAGATGGAGATCAACTGTCTCCTTGACTTTGACCGCACCAAGGTGCAGAGACTCTTCCCATCAGGTTTCTTATGCATGTGGTTTTGTTTTTGTCTTTTAAAGACAGTCTTCTGTGGAAGGTAAAACGAAGCTTGAAGTCACCCCTGCCCCCCATCCCCATTGTATTTCTGTCCATTCCTCACCCCCCATCTGATGTGTACAACATGCCATTCTGCTATGAATTGTTGCCATCACCTCAAATATAGGTCGCCGTTGGGATGTCGTCATTCCTTGGGGGGATAAGTAGCCGTGTGTTAATGAACTTTATTGTGTAGAATTAGTTACCATTCTGCCCAATTTAAAAGAAATGTATGTTTGTTTCTGTGGCATCATAATCCAGAGCAAGTGTTTTATTACTTTAAATGTCCATTTGGTTGGCCTGTGTGGTCGGGCTTCTTGATCAGACCCTGGTTAACGCTTGAAGTGAATGCTAGGGTTGAGTAACCTGTTTTAAATACCCAAAGGGTGATTTGTCTCTGAGCAAACTGCTAAGGTGAAATGAGCACTGAAGCCTGCCTTTCCTGTTATAGAATCGCGCAGGAGTGTCACATCCTTTCTCTCTGGCATTTGGATGTTCAGCTTGTTCAGTGTCACAGGGGACTGTGAATAGAGTTCAGTCTCATGAACAACCAGCATTTTCATTTTAAGGAGATTCTTACCCCTTTACCTATGGCCCGTGCATCCCCACCCCAGGTGCAGGGTTTTGTCACAACTGTATTTCTGATTCTGAAAGCTAGCCATTTACCACCCCCAAAATCCAGGCAATGCATAGATACCAGTATTGGCTGGGGATTTGATTATCAACATGAGTGGAATCCTTTATTCATTAAAATACAGATTACAGACATTTGTAAAATGGTAACACTTTGTTCCTCATACTTCACTGAGTAACGGCTTTGTGCCAAGTCCTGAGAGCCAAGTCTAGTAGGGAGTGGTTAAGGGTCCGCCTGCCAAGGCAAGGGACACAGGTTCGAGTCCTGGTCCGGGAAGACCCCACATGCCGCGGAGCAGCTAAGCCCGTGCGCCACAACTACTGAAGCCCACGCGCCTAGAGCCCGAGCTCCGCAACAAGAGAAGCCACCGCAATGAGAAGCCTGTGCACCGCGATGAAGAGTAGTCCCCGCTTGCCTCAACTAGAGGAAGCCCGTGCACAGCAACGAAGACCCAACATAGCCCCCCGCCCCGCAAAAAAAAAAGAGAGATGTAGAAAACAACGCCTCCATCTCATACATACCAAACATTTGTGGGTATTTTTCAGATCTGGCTTTTGAGTTAATTGGGCTGAGGAGTCTGCTAGCTGTTCAGATAGCACGTACTTGTGTAGGCGAGTGTTGAAAGGGCTAGTTTGAGAAGTTGGGTCACCTGTGTTACAGATAATCTCACCATTTATCTTTAACTAAGCAAAGTTGCTTAGCTTTGCTTTGTCTTGGTTTCCAAATTATCTCTTCGAACAGAGCAGTATTTGCTGCTTTGTTCACCCTCCCACACTGAGGATCATGCAATAATAAACACTGTTGGGGTAAAATACTTCATGATTCTTTGTAATTAGACTTTAGCCTTTGTGACGAAACACTGTGGAATCTTTCCCACAAGTCTTCAAGAACTTTAGGACATACGTTATGCTGGAAGCCGTTGGAGTTAAAATGATGGCTGGACAGGTGTGTTTGATTATTCTGTTATATAAGTATTTCCTCTTGGCCCATAAGGAAAGTGAAGCTAATGGCCAAACAGTAAGGTGCCTTGATTCTGTGTTTATTTGCAGGGTCCTGTTGAAAGGAATTTGGAACACGTTTGGAATGCATATTGAAGATTTATGTCTTTGTGATAGGCAGGTTCTGCCCCAGAGGGGCAGCTTCCAGTGTTTTGATTGTCATTGCCAAGAACATCAGGAACAGGTGCCGTGAGCCTCAGAGGCCGGGCTGTGCAGGCGCCGGGCAAAGCAGAAGACTGCGGCCAGTGCTTCAGGCTACTTTCTGATCTGAGAATCGTGTTTTATATTCTTTTTTTACCTCTTGAGATTTAGTGAATAATATTTTTCAAGAGTAGGGTACGTGGAACAGGTATTTCTTGTGCTTCCGGGAACTTCCCCAACAGATAAGCCACAGGACCCACTTTATCACATGATTGCAGTGTACTGCCAACCATATCACATGCAGCACTTTTAAAAAATGCATGTGTTTCAGACAAGTTAGTGACATTTGTTCATATGGTAAGAGTTAGGTATCTTTGCTGAGCCTCATTAGGTTTTGGGAAGAGGTTGCAGAATTGGTCTTGTGAATCAAGTCATCTTTGTAGCTTGCCAGGAGTTGTCTGGCCTTTTTAATTATTATTATTATTGATTGATTGATTGATTATTTTTGGCCGTGTTGGGTCTTCATTGCTGCACGTGGGCTTTCTCTAGTTGCGGCGAGCAGGGGCCACTCTTCGTTGCAGGGCGCGGGCTTCTCATTGCAGTGGCTTCTCTTGTTGCGGAGCACGGGTTCTAGGCTTCAGTAGTTGTGGCTCGCGGGCTCCAGAGCGCAGGCTCGGTAATTGTGGCACACGGGCTTAGCTGCTCCGCAGCATGTGGGATCTTCCCGGACCAGGGCCCGAACCCGTGTCCCCTACATTGGCAGACGGATTCTTAACCACTGCACCACCAGGGAAGCCCTGTCTGGCCTTTTCTAGGTGACATTGTTCTGCCTTTAGAATTGGGACCTGCACCAGCTCATTACTGGACTAAGGCCTGGCTGTGTCTCCCCCAGCGGAGGCAAGACCACATTTCCCGAAGATGTGTATCCTGCTGCCAAACGGGCTCCGTCCACGGGCACCAGTGACACGGTGGCTCTTCTCGTGCCGTGTGTTCACACTTTGCCGTTCATGAGGCTGTCTGAATTCCCCCTGAAGTCAGTTCTGAGTGCTTGTCCAACATAATTACTGTATTGGTCTCAAACAGAGGGCATCATCTGTTCTCCCCCAACATGTTTAAAGGGGAAAAAACAAAAAGATGTGCTTTCAAGGATTTGGCTGGGACTGCGAAGGCCAGGGCCTTTGAAGTGAAATTGCTCTTGGTCAGGGAGGGAACCAGCCTCGTAACAGCAGCTGGAATGGCAGCTTGAATTCCGGATCTGCGTTAGTGCTGCCAGGCGAGGCAGGCCCTGGGCCACAGGAAGTGGGGGACACACCCCAAGGAAGCCAGAAGGCCTGGGCAGCGGCTGCCTGGGTTGAAACGTTGCCGGCTGGCACATGGGCCTCTGCAAGCTTGGATCTTGGTCTCCCCTCCCCCCATTCTCTGGTATAACCGAGAGAACACTAAACTGCTACCAGCTCTTTTTATGGTCCTGGATAAGTGTGTTCCCCTTTGTGCCTCAGTGTTCGCTCTAAAAGGAAGTTGGGTGTAGAAACTGTCGAGCAGGAATTAGGTGGAAGGAGGCAGTGGGGCCTCATCTCTTCACCCCTACCGCCACCCACTACCTCAAAGTCCAGGGAGTGTGTTTGGGAAATTGCCCAAGTGGACCACCTCTAAGGACTCTTGTTTTATATGTGAGTCATTTCTTTGATTGGTTTATGTTTGCAGTTTCTGCTGCATCTCCTCTCCCATCTGTAGCGTGCACTGGCTCTGGGTGAGGGAGGCTTCAAGTCGTGCTAGACTGTCTAGAATTCTGGAACTAGAGTGAATCACTTATTTTTGTCTTAACTGGGAGCCAGAGTTAGGGCTGTGCTGGATCTTATGTCTGCATTTATTTTATATTTTTTTTTAATTTATTTTTTATTTTTGGCTGCGTTGGGTCTTTGTTGCTGCATGCGGGCTTTCTCTGGTTGTAGTGAGCAGGGGCTACTCTTCGTTGCGGTCCGCGGGCTTCTCGCTGCGGTGGCTTCTGTTGTGGAGCACGGGATCTAGGCGCGCGGGCTTCAGTAGCTGTGGTGTGTGGGCTTAGTTGCTCTGCGGCACGTGGGATCTTCCCGGGCCAGGGCTCGAACCCATGTCCCCTGCATTGGCAGGCGGATTCTTAACCACTGCGCCACCTGGGAAGCCTCTTAGGTCTGCATTTAAAACCACTCCAAATCCCAGAAAGTGAATCAACCTAATTAGTGCTGGACTGGTCTAGCTCCCTGAGGGCAGGGTCTCTGGCCATCTTATTCATCCTATGTCCTGCAGTGTGTCACATATGTTCTCAGCAAGGAAAAACCGGATGAACGCTTCAGGACCCCCTGGAAGCTCTTGTCCAGCAACAGCAAGATTCCTGGGAGAGAGTTTTCTATTACTTTGGTGTGACCAGTGCTGTCCCCACCTTTAGGCTTGTCACCTTTGTCCTCAAAATGGGGATTTCCTAGCTGTGTTCACAGTTGTGATCCAAGAATGGGTCTCCCCAGGGTGGCATCCTCTCTGCTGTGTGTCCGGCATCAGCATGGCAGCCCACCGAGACACTGAGTCCTCAGAACCTTTCTTGACGAATGTGCCCTGGAGCTGACTGACTCTCAGTCCTCATCGGTCTTGTTCTCACTGGAGCGGAACTTTCTTCCCAGCCATCCCTGCAGCCCACCCTCCTCTTCACCAGCCCCTCCTAGACCTGGCTCAGTGTTCTGCGGACAACACACCTTGGGGACCCACCACTTTGGGGCTTTCTCCCTCTGCCTTTCCCACTGGGCAGTCCCCATCCCTATCTTTCTGATCTGACCAGGCAGGGAAGGGTAGCAGAGAGTAATTTCCACTCCCAGTTTGGACTCCCTCGTGCATTATTCCAAGTTTACAGCTGTGCCACCCACGTTTTCCTCTCTAGCCTTCTTAGATGTCAGATTTTTTGAAGCCAGCTTTCATTTTTCAGCAGTGGGGAGGGAGGGCAGGGGTGGTTGCTGGGTTGCAATGTATTAAGTGTTTGGAAAAGAGAAGGCTTGTGCCCAGAGGCAGCCATGCCTGAGTGGTCAGTCTTGAGTGGTTTGGATTGAAATAGGGCAGGGAAAGCGAAGCTTCAGGGCCTTCATTCAATCTTCCCTTTAATACCCAGGCTCCATGCCAGGCTCTGTGCCCAGCCCTACGGCACGTGCTGGCTGCCTTCTCCCCAGGGCCCCTGAGAGTCAGCATGCTGCCCCCCAGGACACAGGGGAGATGATAAGCCTCTTGTACTGAGGTTTTCTGTAAAGAGGAAAGTGCTGTAATTGAAGAGCTCCTTGGTTAATAAAGAAGAAATAGGGGCCTGGCACAGAAGAGCCTTCGTTTCTTGACCTACTCAGCCAGAATTGGGTACATTCAGTCCCTCGGTGCCCATAGGACCACAGGCCCTTGGAGACCTTGGAGTTTGCTGGTCCACACCACGAAAGATCACAGCTGCAACTCCTCACTTAGTTTGTTTCCGCACCTCCTCTGCCTCCATCGGGCCCCTTGCTGTGGCTCATGTGAGGCACTTTGGCTTCACTCTGGAGTCCAGTCTGGAATGGTACCACCAGCAGTGCTTTCCTGGCCAGAGTTGGAAGCCCATGGTCTCTGTCTCACAGCATGGAGGGGAAGAGGGCTCTTTGGGCGAGTAGTTGGAGAAGCTGAAGAGGCACCGGAATTTTGATGGGAACTGAATTCAAGGATCCATCTAGCCCAGTTCACGAAAAAGACAGAGGATGGGAGGAGATGTAGTGCTTCAGAGAACCCTGGAGTTTGTGTGCCCTTCCTGAGATGTGTGAGCCCAGCCTTGCTGTAGGCAGAATAGCCCAGTGCACGCTGCCCTGGAAGGGCTTTAGGTTTTCAACCAGTGTTTCCCAAATACAGCTTTACTTCAGCAAGCATCTCTCAGGACCAGTGTCCTGTACAACACACCAGTCTGGGGCAGTTGCTGCACTATGAAATCCCTTCTGCACCATCCCCAGAAGTACCGTGACCAGTCTCATTCAACTTCTTCCCTCTTAACTACAGCTTTGAACCAAACTATAAAGCCCTGGTGCATCCTGAAAAGGATCCAGGCTCAGGCCTGATGCTTAGGCAGGAAATCAGATGCCCCCCAGGGCGGGGGTGGGGGGCCCAGAGTGAGCAGGTGCTGCTCTCGGAGCCCCTGCAGTTTTGTTTCTTCTTCCCTGAAGGCCTTGTTCTGCCAGCACTATTCAAAATGTTATCTGTGGCCCGAGAGCACCGGCAATGCTGTGAAGCTTTATTAGAAATGCAGAAGCCCAGGCCCCAGACCCACTGAATCTGGATCAGGCCACTCCTGTGCTCTTAGAATTTTGAGAAGCCCTGGGCTGGGAACTCTTTCCCACCCATGGCTCGGGGGTGCCTGCGGATGAGACACAGAAGGACTGGAAAGAATGCGTGCCCCGTCCCTACATCCCCTCTGCCTTTTCACATTTTCAGGGGGTGGGATGAGGGTGAGGAATGGCCTGCTACTCCCCCTTAATTCTAATCTCTGTTGGTTGAGGTGAGAGCCTTGGCAGGGAAACATGGCCCTGGTCCCAACCCCTGTGGGACTGAAAACTCAGGCTTGAAAGGCTCCGATTGTCCAGAGGCTGATAGAAGCATTGTTGAAGGCCCCAGGTCTTTTCCTTAATGAAATGAATCCCCATGGCTGGGAAGATAGAGGGGGGAATGGGGACCGTGGAAGTGACGGTCCCTTGTTAAGCACACAGCAGGTGCTCAACAAGTATGGTGAGTAAATGAATACAAGACTTGAATCTTCCCTAAATCTTGCCTGTGAAGCGGGCCTACTGGACTCGCTGACCTTGGAGGGTAGATGAGATGGAGGTTTTTCCATACCCCTTTTGCGACCTCAGTTTCTCCAGTTATTAGAGCGAGGGCGTGAGAACCAGAGGTGTAAAGATCGCCTCTAAAATCAGCGTTCTGTGTGACGTGGGCCTACCAACCACAGCCTTACCCATGGTCCCCGACAGCTCCGGCCTTGCAGGCACACTGCCTGTTTTCCCTGTTCATCTAGGGTGGTTGCTCCTTGGAGGGGAGTCCAGTGGGGAGAGGAGCCCAGGAGCCGCTCAAGGGTCCACGGCATTGCTGCTGCTCACTTGATGATGACCTTGGGCAAGTCTCTTCCCCTCTCTGGGCCTCAGAGGTCAGGTTAAGGTGATGTCTGAGGCCCCTTCGTGCCTGCGTTTTCACTCACGCCCTCACCCCACCTTTCTCCTGCAGCCTTCCCTCTACTTCTCCTTTCGAGCGCGTGGCCTGAGGTTCGCCACCCCCGTTCCCCGGTTAGGTTGGGAGTAAGAAGAGAGCTACCTAGTCCCCGGAGGATGTCGGAGAGCCGCTAACCGGCTGGGGGGCCAGCGCGCGGCCGCTGCCAGGAGGCACGCGAAGCGCCCGGGCGCGGAGGACGTGCCGCGGGGGTACAGCTTCCTCACCCAGCTAAACCTGGCCGCCTTTTCCTTCCTCCCCGCCCCTGCAGACTCGCGGGCCTAGGGCGTGTCCCCCACTTTCCCGTCGACCCCACTTGTCGCAGAAGTTGCCCCTCTCCCCTTGGAGCAGGGACAGTCGGCTGGACCGCTGGGTCCTCGCCCGGCCCTGCCAGTTAGCCGTGTAACCTTGAGCCGGTCCTTGCCCTCTCCGGTTCTCAGTTACCCGACCTGTAAAATGGGGCGCAGAGCGCCCGCCTCCGGGACCTGCTGTGGCGGGCGGCCGAGTGGGGGCCTCCGCCGAGCCCGCGGCTCCAGCTCTGGCTCTGGCTCCGCAGTGAAGGGGGAGCGCGCCGGGAAGGAGGCTCCGCGGTCACGTGACGCCGCCCCCCACCCCCCCCGAACTGCGGCGGCGGCGGCGAACGCCGAGCCGCGTCCGACCAGAGCTGCAGCGGCTGCCGCGGGCTCCGGAGCGCCGAGCCCAGGAAGCCCCGGCCCAGGCCCGCGGGTGAGTCCGCCCCGCCCGGGCGGCGGCCCTGGGAGGGGAAGGGACGGAGGTGGCCCGGGCTCCCCTCGGCCGGCAGCCAAGACCCAGCGCGGGCGGGCCGGGCAGGAGGGTGCGGGCAACGGGCGGGGACCCGGGGGCTGGGGGCGCAGGCTGGCTTTGGCCGCGCTGCGGGCGGGGGATGGGGGGACGGCTCAGCCCCCTGCCTCCGGGGTGGGTCGAGGCCGAGGCTCGGGGGGGGTGGGGGACTGGGCTCGGGTCCCACCCCCCTGCGTGGGTGGGGGTTCCGTGTTGGACTCACCCTGAGGAGGGGGCGCGAAGAAACGGGCGCGTTCTCTCGATTTCTGGGGAGGGGCCCGGCCCCGACACCCACCAGGAGGAGGCACTGCGGTCCTCAGAGGAAGGAAGTGGGGGTCCAGCGACCCTGAACCGAGGGGGCAGTGATGTCCTTGCTTCCCCAGGGACAGCGCGCATCCCCCCCAGCCTCGTCCCCGACCCGCCGCGGAGCAGGGCACCCCCGCGTCACGCAGTCGGACGCCCCCTCGTCGCCCCCCCACCCCCACGGCTCCGTAGGATCTGAGGACTCGGTGGGAATCCACAGGGCGGTCCCTGCGACCCGCAGACGCTTTGGTGCCCGCCGTGGGGCGCCTGGGCTTGGGGAAGATCCCTTGTGTTCACACATGCACGCACACACACAGACACCAGCTCAGGACGTGACCTCCCTCCCTCCATGGTAGTTAGACCCCGACCTGTGCGTGACCCCTGGTTTTTGTTGGGGTCCTACCACAGGCCTGGGGGTGGAATCAAGGAGGACACCCCTCCCTTCACACATAGCACATTGGCATCTGTCCCCGTGCTCCATCCCTCTTCCTCTCCAAAGTCAGAGGCCAGCAGGAGGGAGACTGGGAGAAGCTGGGTCAGGACAGAGCAGGAGAGACGTCCGGAGGGGAGATGAGGGAAGGAGGCAGCCTTTCCTCCCCAGGTTCCTAGTCCACCCTGCCTGCTAGAGGGTGGTGGTCCCTCTTTCCCGAGGGTGTCTGGAGGAAGAAGCTGGGCCAGGGCAAGGGGGTGGGCGGCCCTGAGTTTCCTAGCTAACGAGAGGGCAATCAGCCACAGGGGCCCCTGGACAGGGAGAGGGCAGCGGCTGAGTGGGGCAGGTGGTAGTCATGCCCAGCTGGCCCCAAGCTGGCCCCCATTCCTCTATCCGGGACCTGCGTCTCGCTGAGACCCCCTGGCAGCTGGAGAGTCTGGGGAAGCAGAGGGATACCTTAATGGCCTTGGAAAGGATTCCAGGGTCACGATTAATCCTCAAGTGGCAGAGAGCCTTCCTTATCCACAGCAATGTTTCAGGGAGGGGGACTGGAGTGTCCATTGCACAGATGAGGAAACTGAGGCTCAGAGAGGCTGACTGAACTGTCCAAGGTCACAGAGTCACCTTTGGCTGGCCTAGAATCAGTTCTCTGGCTCCTGGTCCAGACGGATCTCCACAGTGGTGGGGTGGAGACAGGGTGAGTGACAAGGTAGAGAGGTTCACAGGTGACCTGCTCTCCTGTGCGGCCTGGGGTGCGGGGGGGGGGGGGAGGGTGCCTCTGGGATGGAGGTGGGAAGCTGGGTCAGCTTGCGGAGGACTTCCCCTTTCTTCAGGGTCCAGAGCTCAGACCTTCTCCCTTCCCAGAGCCCCGTGCTTGCTTTGCTGCCTCTGCCCACGGCCATGATGGTGTGTCTTCCCTCCCTGGGACCTTCCCAGCTCCCAGCCTTCCTTGGGCAAAGCCCTCTGCTCTCCTCTCTGCCCCGGGTGCCTGCCTGGCAGGGGTCTCCAGAGACCCCTCTCTATCCATCCTCCGCCCCTGTGAGACAAGAAGGATTCTTCCTTCGGCCTCTTGAAATGCAGGCGGTCTCCTTTTTGGCTCGGGCGTCTCTGCTGCTCTGGCCTCAGGCCCCCAGCTGGGTCAGCACAAGCCTGGGGTAAGGGAACCCTGAGGCCCCACTCCACCTCCCTCTCACCAGGCCCCACCCCTGCCGGCTGTCCTGTTCCAGAGCCGAGAGGCCCTTTGAGGACTCCTGGGGCAGGTCTGCCTTCCACGCCACCTGTCTGTCTGTGGAGGCCTTTGTCCTGGCCGTCAGACACCGCTGAGCAGCCACACGGCTGCACAAACAACCAAGACCCGTGCACAGCCAGACACAGATGCAAACACGCTCCGATTCACAGATACCCCGGGAACCAGACACAGGAACGCACCGCACACTCAGGCCAAGACCCCCGCCTCTAACTCTGACCAATACCGCAAGCGGAGAGACCTGCCATCCAGACGCTGTGTGCACACAGAGGAGGAGGGTGTTGTCAGGAAGAAGAGGCTCCTCCATAGCCCTCATGGGGCTGATAACGGCCTCCATTACCTCCTCCAGGGCACGCACATGACGCACACCCAGGAAGGAGCACAAGGAAGCCCCGCACCCTTAGAAGTGAACCTGGCAGATAGGCCCATGCACCCACCCACACCCAGGCCGCCATGGGTGCACACACGCATGCATTACATCAGCTTCCTGTGCGGGGGACACGAACTCGGCACCACCCCAGCAGGGAGTGGCAGAGGCCCCTCTGGCCACTCCCAGCAAAGCCTCACCCTCACCTTCTTTCCTCTTTTTTGGTTCACATGATCCCAGGTTGGCTGACCCTGAGAATCCTGGGGAACTACCTGTGGTTCCCCATCAGTGGACCTTACTCTCCTGCCCACCTTCCCCCCAGACATATACCTGCCAGGTGGCCAGAGAAGCCTCTCCCTCGGCTGCCCCTGGAGGTGCTGTTCCTCAAGCCCCTCCCAAAACAGGACACCCCCCAAACCCAGGCTCCAAGCAGCCCGGGGGTTCCCTTTCATTTGCCACTTTTCCGGGAGACCTTGCCAAGTCCTGGTTTCTGCTTTGCCCTCCCAGCGAGGCTGGGGGCCAGCTGGTGTGAAGGGAGGGGAAACCTCGGAGTTCTCCTCTACCCACCTCCTCCCTCGGCAGAACCTCTGCCTGCCTGGGCCCTGGCACCCTGGCTCTGCCTCTGAGAGCCTGGCATCGCTGGGAGGCAGCTGCTGAGAGGTGCTTCTGGGGGCTCAGATGTCTTCTGCAGGGCAGACATGCTAGGTGTAGGGCAGCGAGGGGCTCCGGGCTTTGCCGTTCTCACTCGGATGCTCACCCTGGGCTTGCCAGGGCGCTAGTTCTGAATCCAGGCCTGGCCCTGCCTCTTGCTGGCCGTGTGGCCCGGGGAAGTCATCTCCCCTCTCTGGGCCCATCTCCAGCTCTGGGAGGCAGCTTGGCCTGGCTAGGGAGTGTGAGGTGTGAGGTGGCAGCTCTGTGCCAATGAGGAAAGGAAGTTTGGCTCTGCTGGGCAGTGTGGGGCAAGAGGGCACCCCTGGCTAAGGACTTCCGGTAGATGGAAAACTCTGGGTCCACACTAGGCCAAGCAGGGGTTGCCAGTCCAGGGATTTCCTGGGGAGACCACCCTGGGGTCAACAGAGGGGGACCTGAGGGCGGGGGGCCTGCTGCTGTAGTTTACATCTGTGAGTATTTTTATGCCCCCATATGTGCTCTATTTTTAGGGCTGCAGACTTGTACTTGCAGGCAGTGACTCAGAGAGGAAGGAAGAAGAAGCAGAGGGGTGCTGGTGGGGAGACACCCCAAAACGGGGAGGTTCCGCTGGGATACCAGCCTTCCCCACTGGAAGAAAGGAGTCAAATCTGTGGTGCCCCCGCTGTGTGCTGGCACAATGGTAGGGCCCTCTGCACACTCAGGAAGCATTTATTGAGTGTGTAGTGTGTCCCAGGGACGGTAATAGACACAGGTGAAACAGACACGAGCTGGGTGTGGCATCCTTCGGTCCCTGCCACAGCCCAGTGTGGTGCTACTGTGGCCGTGTCTCAGATGAGGAGGTAAGGCTCACAGAGGTCAAATGACCCGCCCACTCCTCTAGTAAATGCCTCTGCCAGCGTGGGGCCACCCTCCCTGGGGTCCCCTTTTGCAAGAAAGCCTGAGTTAAAAATCCGACTTTGCCACTGACTAACTGCACAACTTGGGACCCATTACTCCATCTCTCTGAGCCTGTTTCTTTATCTGTAAAGTGGGGATCACCCACTCTGTGTACCTGATGGGGTTGTTTTGAGGGTTAAGAAGATTAATGTAGGCAAATACCCAGGGCAGTTCCCAGCTCATCGTGGCCATTTGTGGGGGACTCAGAGGAGATGGGCTGGGAGTTGTCAGGAATCCAGTTTCTGCTGTGTGACTTTGGATAAGTCACTCACTCTCTCTGTGCCTCATTTCCTTCTCCATAGAACAGGGATGATAAGCCCTTGTTTGCCTGCCTACCTGAGTGTTTTTTGTGCAGATCAGACATGGTGGCTGGGAGCTGCTTTGAAAAACATAGAGCTGAACTCAGAGATATGAATGCACAGGAGAAAAAACAAACACCAGAAAAATATGGAGAAAAATCTTAAAAAAGAAACTTCAAATATTTTATTACAGCAAGAAAAAATAAGCCTTTTATTCAATGTTTTAGGGGCAGTGGGAATTGTTTCCATAACCTCACATTTCCAAGGCAGTTGGCATTACTCTTGTCACATGAGATGGGTAGCTTTCCCCCTTGGGGAGTCAGTGCCTGGCACATAGTAGGTGGTCAATAAGTGGTCATGGTGGCTATGAGTGGAGTCACTACGAATGGAAGGAGGAGTGAAGGTATTTCTGGTGGCGTGACCACTACAGCATGAAAGGTGGCAATCAGGACACTGGCTTCACTGGAAGGTGTGTGTAGGGGTGAGTTGGAGCCAGTTTATTAAGGACCTTGAATGCCAGGCTGAGGAATTTTCCCTGCAAGCCAATGGGAAAACCATTGGAGAGAGTGGCTGAGTCTTCTGTGGGCAGGCCTTGGGTAGGAATTAGCCTGGCCCGGTTCTCTGCCCTGCTCCTGCTGTGTAAGTGTGGCTCCATTGCCCGTTTCCCTGGGTCTCATTTTCCCTCTGTATGCAAAGGAGAGAGCTCCAGCATCTTCCATCCCAGGGACAGGAAAGAGGGCCAAGGCACCAAGCAGTCAGGAAAGAAGGGGACGATCATCTGTGCTGGAAATCAGGAGACCCACGTCCCCCTCTGCCCTCATCCCACTAGCTGTGTGATCTTGGGCGAGTCACCAGCCACTTTGAGCCTCCCTTCCCATCTGTGCAATGGGTGGGTGCAGTTTCTGCCTTTGCAATGTGGCTCCAGTGAGGTGGAGCTGGTGACCGTGCTGTATGAGCCTCAGGTGTGTCGTATCTCTGGGGATATCGTGCTGTTTCTTGCAACTGCACGTTCCCCAGGCTCCCTTGAGAATCTGGTGCTGCAGCAATTTGCGGGGGACAGTGGGTGAAAACAGACTCCTGAGCGGCCAGAGAGGCCGTGACCTTCAAGGCCACAGGAGCCACATGGCTGCCACAGCCAGGCTGTTGGGGGAGTGGACAGGTGAGGCATGTGGGTCCAGCCCTCTGCTCTGCTCCTGAGTTCTCCACCCCAAGTCTGCAAGAGAAAGACACCGCCATCCCAGCTCAGAGGACAGCCCTTTCCAAGACCCCACTCCTCTGAGTTGGGACTTTTGGGGGTGGGTGGAGGGTGACCTTGGGAATTTCTCTCTGCTTGCAAGCTCAGGGCCAGAACTGTTGGGGCAGCCCCAATTCCTCCGTTTCAAAAGTGGGACCCCTCATTGACCTGTGAGGGATTGCCAGAACGAGGCCCAGGCTGATGGCAGGCACGCCTCCCACCTTGGTGCCACGTCCCGACCTTGAGGGTCCAGAGAGAGGCCATGGGGCTGAGGCTCTGGGTAGGTGGGCTCCAGCCTGGCCCCATTTACCACCTGCCTCCACCTGAGATGTGGGAGCTTTTCCAGGTGTATAGGCATGCCCTTACGGTCCCTCTCCCAGGGCTTCAAGCCTCCGGAAACAGGACTGCACAGAGCCCCTGGGACAAAGCCTTCACCTGTCCCAGTCACCGGGCAGGGCCCCAGACCGCCCTAGCTGGAGAGGTGTGGCCCTCCGTGGTCCTCTGAGGGGCAGAGAAACCTGGGACCTCTCCCCTGCCCTTGCTCCCAGCTGCACCACTGGGGTCTGCCCTGTGTTAGCCAGGGTGGGAGCTGGCTGGCTGGCTTAGCAATGCAGGAGTGTTCCTGGCAGGGGAGAAGCAGAATGGAGGCTGAGTGATGGGGTGCAGGTGGGGGGCATTAATTGAGTACTTACAGTATGCTGGGCCCTGCGCTAAGCACTTTTCATGGATCTGTCTTATTTCATCCTCAGAACAACTGTCATTAGGCCCACTGAGGCTCAGAGAGGGTAAGCAGTCTGCCCAGGGTCACCCAGCTGGTGTGTGGCTGGAGCTGAGATTTGAATTAAGGGCTGTCTGACTCCATTTTTAACCACTTTGGTGTACTGCATGCAGAATGAGATGGGGAGGGGGAGGGGGGGCCTAGTTCTGGGCAGGGGTGGGGCTGGGGCTCAAACCCTAGGGCTGCCTCACACCTGCAGGACCTGGCCCTGAACCTCCCAGCTCCCCTTCCCTCCCTTTTCCCTTCCCCATGGCCCGTCAGTCAGTCTGTGGGGCTCAGCACCCCGGACTGAGTTGGGGGAAGAGGAGAGAATGGGGAGATTTGTTTGCAGAGGTTCCCAGGGACGTACAATCCCACAGACCCCCCTGGATTCTCCTGGCCCCCTCTGGCTGCATGAACTCCCAGCTCATGAAATCCTCAGCATCAGATCTGGAGAGGAGCCCATGGAGATCAGCTGGTCCAGCCCCCTCATTTTATAGATAATAATTATGATGATTACAGCCCATGGCAGCAGTTCACAAAGGGCTTTCACATCTGGGTTGCCTCTGACGTGCGCCAGAGCCCTCAGGGCCGGCAGGACTCGCTTTGCCGTTGTTATTCTCCTCACTTTGTGGCTGAGGAAACTGAGGTTCAGAGAGGTGAAGGGATGGGCCTCGGGTCACAGGCTGGACTCCAAACCCAGATCTTGCTTCGCCTGAACCCACTGCACCATCCCATGTCCCCTGAGACTTAGAGCCCACGTGGTGTGGCTCCAGGACAGCATCCTGCCTTAGGGACAGTGTTGGGGGTGTCTCTAGGGGGCGCTGCTTCTGAGAGGTCTGTGTGGGCACGAGGCAGGTGTCAGGTGAAGCTCTGGGACTCCCAGTGATGCCTGCCTTCCTCCCCTGTCATGGGAATACACCACCCCCTCCCTCCCGAGAGTGTAGACTGGGGCAGAGCTGTTTCCTAGGGGCCTCTCCACCTGCCATGCCCATGGGACCCAGGCTGCCCCCCAAATCAGACTGAGAAGGCACCTTGGAGAGCCCTCATTTTACAGAGAAGGAAACCGGGTGCCAGAGGGGTAGGGACCTGCCCACAGTCTCACGGAACCAGTGGCAGAGCTGGGCCTAGGACCTGGGTCTCCTGACTCAGTGTATGGCTGTGCTGGCACAAGTCCAGTAACAGTACTAAGGACAGCCCCCACTTATTGGGCACCTCCTGTGTGTCAGGGATGAGCACTTTACACTGGATCCTAAGAACAACCCTATAAGGTAAGTACTATTATTCTCATTACCATCCCCTTATACAGATGAAGAAACTGAGGCTTTGAGAGGTTATGAGAATGGCCTAAAGTCATAAACCAGGAAGTGACAGACAGAGGTGAGAATTCAAACACAGGTCCACCTTACTCCGAACCCATGCTGATGTCAACCCCTGTATGTATTATGATAGGAATAAAATTTATTTTATCCTTCTTTTTGCTCATAGCCAACCTAGGACATCATACGTTCGTTCACTGACATTTATGGAGCGCCTTCTGTGCTGAGGAGACCAGGGAGCTGATCTGGAGTCAGAGGCCAGGGGTTGAGGGTCAGAGATTAGACAGTGAGGTGGGGCGTCTCCAAACACTCCTAGACTCTCTGACCCCGCCAAGGATGGCTGCCCTCCCCCCTTCTGTCCCCAGCCTGGCCACAGACTGTGTGTTTGCACCCTCTTTCTCTGCCCTTCCTCTTGCCCACGGTGTCTGCTGTAGCCTGATTGACCCTTGTGAGAAATGTGGGCATGACTCAGCAGGGGCTTCTGGATTTGGTACACCACCAGGAAGACTGTACGGACAACAGCAGTAGCAGCCACCACCTTGCAAGCTCTTCGTGGGCACCAGGCACCGTGCTCAGTCCTCTCTCTGTGTGCATCACCTTGTTTGACGCTCACCATCACCTTGTGAGCCAAGAGCTGGTATACCTCCGTTTTCCAGATGTGGGAACTGAGGCTTAGAGCCCCACAGCTCAGGACTGGGCTGGAACCCAGCCCTCTCCAGCTCTGAGGCCTGTGCCCTTACCCCTGACTCACACTGCCCTGCTCTGTGTCCAGGCTCTGTGCCCAGGCTGTGTGTTTGTGCATTTAGAAGCCTGATTCCTGGAAGGCAGGCTTCAGCCGAGCAGCAGATATTTGTTGAGCACCTACTGTGTGCCTTGGGGAAGTGCTTTGCGAGACTAAAGCTTATGAGGATGGGGAGATGGCACCCAAGTCTTGAGGCAGAGGCTCTCAGGCTTCCAGGGGTGTCAGGGCAGGGCAGCGTGTGCTCTTTGAAGGGCTTTCTTCTTGCAGGAGTGTCCCTGAGAGTGACTCAGAGCTGAGTTACCTTAGGGCGTCTTCCCTGGCCCTTGGGCAGGCCACTTAGTCTCTCAAAAGGCCTCTGTTTCCTGGTCTGTGAACAGGGATGATAATAGCACGTAGTTTACAGGGTGGTCAGGAGGACTGAACCAACGAGAGCGCTTGGTACAGGGCCCCGGGGACTCGTAACTGCTCTTACTGAGCTGGGGTGCGTGTATGATGGAGGATGAGGTCTTGAGGGGGCGGCAGGAGAGCTGGATCTGCGCTATTTGCAAGCTTCAGTTTCTCCATCCATCACGGCTGACACACAGCTCTTGTGTAATCTGCCTCAGGGGGCTGTTGTGGAGATCAGAGAGGTCCCAGGGCACGTAGGTGCACCTCCATGGTCTGCACACCGAGGGATCGGTTCCCGGGGGAGAGGGGACGGCGGGAACACGGTGGGCGGCGGCACAGGTGCCACCATTGTAGCGCGCAGGTGTGTCATTGTGGGCCGGGAGAGGCGCTGCAGTTCGAGCCGGGGATTAGGGAAAAGGCACGTTCGGGAGGCCGCCTTCGCTCAAGGTGGGGAGTGAGGAGTGCGGGGGGCGTGGGTAACCGGAGCGCGGCCGGGAATGCAGGGCGCTTCCTCGGGGTGCCCTCGGGTCCCAGCCCTCCCCAGAAGAGAGACTCCCGGGGCGCTGTCCCTGGTCCTGGAGCCCGCCCGGCCCTAGCCCTGCAGTTCCCGTGGTGACCAGCTGAGGGCACCCGGGACCGCGGCGGACTCCTCAGGCCCTTTTCAGAACACATGTTTAAAGAGCGTTCTTTATTCTCATGCAGTGATATTCCCGGATAATAAGCCTACCCACACACACAATTTAAAAAACCAAACGACACACTGCCCTAAGAGAAGTAAAAGCCCTCACTTCCACAGATAAATAGTCTGGCACGATCACACCACAGGACCTAATGAAGTAACCAAATGCTTGCCCCTGTTTGTATATTTAAAAAATTTAGATTTAAGGGTAGAAAAATCTTATCGTGGTACCTGACTTCTAGTTCAGAATGGCTCCAGTAGCTACATCTTTTGAAGACTCAGTTTGTATAAAGCCATACTAAAAAATACTCATATGTAAACCAGAGTTAAGTTGTAGGATGGGATAAACAGGCCTTTCCCCCACGTGAATATCTGGGGGGATATTTGATGCACAGCAGGTCTCCTTGGGTGGGACTCTCCCTGGCATAGCTTTCCTGGCCTCCACCCACTGAGTGACAGCGGTGACCCCCAGTAACTGCAGAGGACCAAAACCACCCTCGCGTATTTCCCTAATGCCCTTCAGGGGGCGGAGCCGTCCCCGTTGAGAACCATTGCCAAGGTGGGGGCCTTGGCTGGGTGAAGAAGGATTCACAGCATCCCTGACTGGCTGAGTGGGAGTGTGGCACCTTAAGGACCTGTCGGGGCATCCCATCCCCCATCTTACAAATGGACCAGTAGAGGCCCAAAGCAGGAAGAGATTGTGCTAGGAAAACACAATGAGTGACCAGCTGAGCTGGGAGCCGCAACCCAGATCTCCTGTCCCCCTGGTACAGGGCTCAGTCCGCCCAGCTGCCCCAGGTGGAGCTCTGGGCGTAACTGGTCTCCCTTCCAGTTCAACTCACCTGCTTCTGAAAGGGAGGCAGGGAGTGCCATGCCCTTAGCGGGGGGGCAGGAGAGGGAGGCTGGCTGGATTCCAGCCTATAATGTGTGAGAGGGTCTTGGCTTCCCCTCTCCTTGGGGATGTAGCAGTTGCACGCCACTAGAGCCCTGCCTTTATTTCTTCCCAATAGTTGGCTGAGCGCTGTGTGTCTGTGTGTATATTTTGTGTGAACATGATATGATCTGTGTGGGCCTGTGATTTCTGTGCATGAATCTGTTGTCATTGGTGTGTATTCACATGTGTGTACAAACCCAGCCGCAGTCAGTAGGTGAGCACTCACCGATTTGGGACCTGTGGGGGTGAGTTTGGTTTGACCTTAGCATGCGTGTGTGCATGTGGGTTTGTAAGTGTGGGGCTGCTGTTCACGTGAGCACGTCTGCATGCATTTGACCTTGATGTGATCGCTGTAGGCATTAGATGTATCGGTGCCCAGTACAAGGACAAGTGCACGTGTGACCTGGTGAAGTTTCTGAGCAGGTGCGCACACAGGTCCACTACAGACTGTCTTGTTCATCCTCTACCCCTAGTTCCTGAAGAGTGTCGGACACACGGTAGGTTTCTGAATAGGCAGAGGTCTCAGGAACTCGTTGAACGGGATGGCAGTCTCAGAGTCAGGATGGCTGGTTCATTAACTTCACTGGGCAGCCACTTGGGGAGACGGTGTGAGCCAAGCCACACCCACTCCTCCCTCCTTTCCCAGGGCCTAGGGACCCTCCAGGAGACTCCTTTTCCAGGAGCTCAGGGTTTGCAGCATCTTGGGATTGGGTGGGTGTGGCTTGGCTAGAAAGGTCATGAGCTAAGGACAATGATGCCTCGAACCTATGAAATTCTCATTTTTCCATGATTCAGTCTCTAACCCAGCAAAGTAAAAGTGGGTGTTTTAACAGATGAGCAAACTGAGGCCCAGAGAGGAAAACTGGTTACCACATGAGGCCGCCTGGCCAGGCAGGAAGCCCGGGATTGCCCTGCCTCCTGCCCAGGATGCCCCCAGCAGATATCGTGGTTGGGAATGACAGGGGGGAGGGAGAACAGGGGAGGTTGCTGGGGACCCTAGCAAGAATTGACCCCACCAGTCCCATCTGGAGCCCAGACCTGAGATCTTCCCAGGAGCCTGCCCCTCCCTGTGCCCTTACATTTCCATGCTGAGGGTTGGGAAGTGGGAGCTGGAGGCAGGTGGGTGGAACTCCCAGAGTTCAACCCAGGGTGAACTTGGAAAGGGAGCTCTGCAACCCTCCACCCCTGCATCCTTCCCTCCTCCTTCACACAGTCTGGCACCTGTTTGAGCAACTCTGGTGCAAATCTAGGAGGGCTAGAAGGGAGGCTTCCTCCTAGAGGGAGGGCCTGGACCCTGGAGGGCAGCCTGGCTCTGGTTTCTAGGGGAGAGGCTGCAGGGAAAGGAAGAAGGGAGCTCTGTCCCACCCCAAAGACGGTAGTGGCTTCCCAGTGCCAGTCGGCAAGCACCGGTTCTGTGCTGCCTGGAGAGCACTGAGCTCCCTGTCACAGCGGCCAGTGGAGGCTGGACGTCTGGGGACTGTTAAATACGATACAGCGAGGAAATGTCAGAGCCTGGCCTGGCACCTCCGCCCTTACTGCCCCACCTCTGTGTGTGTCTGTCTTGGAGGTTGTTTCATGTGCCCGCACGTAGGGCTGCCCCCTTCTTTCCAACAGCTGCATACACGGCATGGTGCGCATGAACTTTGATCTATTTATCTGGATGGCTGTTCGCTTGTTTTGGAACTCTTACTAATAAATCTTTGCTCACTCAAAAAAAAAATGGTGATTTCATGTAGTTCGGCCTAATACAAACGATGCAGCAGCAAGTGTTTTATTTAACAAACTCATGCGATTCAAATACTATTCTCAATGCTCTGTAAGTATTAAATTAGTTAATCCTTGGCAAAACCCTTTGAAGTAGGTACTTTCATATTCATCATCAACCAATTGAGGCACAGAAAGATTAAGTGACTTGCCTAAGGTCACACAGCCGACAAGTGGGAGAGCTGGGATTTGAACCCTGAGAGGGTTCACAAGAATGAGGATATAAGCACTTGCCTTCCTGTCTCTTGTCCTTGGCCATTCATCTTGAGACTCACCTGTGGTGACGTAGAGGGTAAATTCTCAGAAGTGGTTTTGCAGGTTCAGAAGGTGCATTTAAATTCTGCTCTTGCTGGCGGGACCGGGAGCTGGCCTGGGAGTGTCCTGAGCGTCGTCGGCTGAGGGACTGTGACACCCACCCCCACCCCACCCCCAGCTCTTGCCTGTGAGGCAGCTGCAGCTGGTCAGAGCCCAAGAGTCCGGAGCCCACACTGGGCTCTTTGTCTTCGGTGGGAACCCTGCAGCCCCCATGGCCCCTCTCAAGGGCCCACTGTCCCAGCACCAGCAGGGCCTCCCGGGGGCCAGGCCCGGCTGGGAAACTTGGCACATCAGAGGCCTCTTGGCCACCCTGCCAAGTGGACATGCAGAGCCCACTCAGGAATCACTCCCAGTGAAAAGAGAGCGGCGAGGCTGAGGGAAATGTCCGGGTGGGTGCATCACCCTGGATGGGGCTGGAGTCCTGGGTCGCAGCCCTGACGCTGTGCACACCCCTTATGACCCAGGCCCAGTTCCCGGTCCTTGCCTCCACCCCAGCTCTCTGGGTGCCCCTGCTGCTGCTACCACTTAGGAAGGAAAGACTTTCTCCCTCTTTGGGCCAATCTCAGTGCTCCTAGGGTTTGCCCCTCGGGAGCCCTACCAGACTGCCCTGTGAGGAGTGGGCTTCCCACACTGCCCCGGAATCTGCCACCCTGCGCGGAGCAGAAGGAGCCCGGCCCTGGCCCCAGAGCACCCTGCCAAGAGAGAGCCAGACCCTCCTCCACCAAGGGAGTGGTTCTAGGGCTGAGAAAATCATGCTGGCCCTGCCCAGGCTCTGAACTCTGCAAGGGGCTCTTGAGGGCTCCTCTACCCACCAGAATGTGTGGAGAGAAGGGGTCCAGGGTGGGGCAGAGAGAGGGGCTGGCGGGGGGTGGAAATCCACCAAGACGGGAATATTTGCTGTGAGCCAAGGTCTCAGTTTCTTCACATCTGAAATTAGGAGCCTGCTGTGTCCCCCATCCCCAACCTGGGTGAGGCAAACTGTGGAGCCCGGTGCCCAGACCAGCCATTTCCCAGGGGAAGATGGAGCTCACTGAGCCCTGGCTCAGGGCCCAGGCGGAACAGCTCCTGAGAGGCTTCTGAAGAATCCCTGCCACCCTATCGTTGTGCCCTTGGGTGTCCCTTCTCCCTCGTCCCCCCACTGCATCTGTTCCCTGCAGTCCCTCTAAATAGAAAACCCCATAGAAAACCTCAGGTTTCTATGAAGGCCTCCCTGGGTGCAGCGGGTGGGGGCAGAGTGGGTGTTCTGGGAGGGGTGGATGAGTCCTGGGGACAGGGGCAGTGCCCCCTGTCTCCTGACACACCTTTACTTGGGGCAGGAGAGACTGTGAGTTCTGGGTGAGTTGGGTGCAGAGGAGGGCCTCAGAGTGTTTGTTGAGTGAATGTGTGAACGACTCTAGAACTTCGAGTCCAGTTTCCCTCCGAAGGGAAGGTTGCTGAGGAACCCAGGATGGATGATTTTTAAGAAGAGGTTGGGGCATCTCCATTCCCCCTCTTCGTCTTCACCTGGGCAAAGAAGGGCTCCTGGGAGTGGGGGATGAGAGTGGGCAATTCCTTCCTTCACTCTTTCAAGATGAGAGCTTCTGACCCACAGTGCGGGGCTCTCCTAGCTAACACTTATTTAGCATTTACTGTGTCAGGCCTGGGCCGAGCGCTCCACACACATTAACTCACCACAAGGGCCCCGCGGGATTCGTCCTATTTTACAGATGAGAAATTCGAGGTACAATGCAGACCATTTTGACCCTGGATTCCAAATTCTGGACCCAGCTCACTATGAGCTTCCCCTTCGTGATGACAGGGGGACAAATCCGCCGACAGAACCGGAAGGCTCTAGGGGGGATGGAAGAGGGTGTCGCCTCCAGAAGAGGGTCTGCAGCCCGGTACGGCCTGGTCTGGGGGCGGAGGGTGGGCCTTGTCCTAACCTCTTCCCGACCCCCGCTACCGCCGAGGCCCCGCCCGGCCCTCCCGCCTCCCCGCCCCGAGGTCCCAGCTCGGAAAGTCCAGCAAATCCCCTGACCCCGGCCCAAGGGCGGCGCGAACAAGCGGCCCTTTCTGCGCGCGGCTGCCGACAGCTGGACCGCAGCCCGCGGGGGCGCGGACAATCCCGGGGCTTGTGGCCGGGGGCGGGGCGGCCCGGGTTGCCAAGGTGACCCGGGCGCGGGGAGGCGGCTCCGGCTCGGCGCGGGCCGGACGGGTGGCGCGGGCGGTGGCAGCACCATGAGCGGCCGGAAGCGCAGCTTCACCTTCGGGGCCTACGGAGGGTAGGTGCGCCGGGCGGGGGCGCTCGTGCGCGCGCGGGGGTGCGCGGGGAAGGGCGGGGGGCGGGGGACGTGCGCGCCCGCGGGCGTCTGCCTTGGTTTCTGTAGTTGTGAATTTGTGCTTAGGTGTGAGGTGAACGGTTTGATGTCAGTACGTAACTCGTAGGATTGGGAAGTCTGCGTGTGCGTGTGTGTGTGTGTGTGTGTGTGTGTGTGTGTGTGTGTTCCGATTGGGTGCCCCTGTGCACGCGTGGGGACGCGAGTGGCCGCGGGCATTTCTGTGTTTGTGTGTAAGTGTGTGACAGTGTTTATGTGTATGACTGTGTGTGGACCGGCAGGTGGGCCTGTGTGTGTGCACTCCTGGGTGCACGTATAGGTCGTGGGGGTGGGAAAAGGCAGGTCAAGGGGAGGCCCTGCAGGGGCCCTGACTTGGGCTCTGAAGCTGCTGGGCCCCAGCAGTGAGGCTTTGGAGGAAGGGAACCTAGAAGCCATTAGGAGGCCCCCGCCCACCTCCACCCCAGGGTACCTCGCTGCCCCTATCTCAGGCTGCCTGGCTCTCAGGA
Source organism: Phocoena phocoena (assembly GCF_963924675.1). Taxonomy (NCBI): domain Eukaryota; kingdom Metazoa; phylum Chordata; class Mammalia; order Artiodactyla; family Phocoenidae; genus Phocoena; species Phocoena phocoena. Next base: position 16,668,059 of record NC_089219.1, on the reverse strand, counting down.
ACCCCCTCCTCCCAGGGCTGCTGGCTGCCTGGACCTGGAGACCTGTGGAGGCGGGGGGAGCCAGAGTGGTGTCTGGTCCATCTTGGGGTCACTGTTCCTCCTGACCCCAAGTGCCCACCCCAGAGGAATGCAGAGGTGGGCTGGGAGGATCCTTGCCTTAGGCAGAGGTTTGGTAAATGGGAAGGAAGACTGGGTAGACAGACTGGCCAGAACCCCTTCCCTGGCTGGCCAAGTAGTTGCATAACCTTCACCAGGCCCTGCCTCCCTGTGGTCAGAGGGACGCACGGGACCCACCTTTTGGGTGCAGAGCATTTGGGGCTCACACTGTAACACTGCAGAATATGTGCTCTTTGATCTGAGGGGATTGTGTCCAAGGTACTCCCCTCTCTGGACACCCAACCTCCAAGGGGACCCCGCAGAGGGGCTGGGTGTGGTGGGAGACAAGAGGGCTGCCTTCCCTGCCTGGGGCCCTGCTAGCCATGAGGTGATGGTCCTGGGTTGAGCCCTGAGCCCCCCGGTCAGCTGACACCGAGAGGCAGCCGGGCAGTTGGGCTGCATTCTGTTGTGTGACCTTGGGCGAGTCCTGGCCTCTCTGGCCTCACTTTCCCCATCTGCAGAGTCCGCATTAGCTGATCCTTGGGAGACCCCAGCCCTGCCTCCCCAGAAGATGTCTCCTTAGCTGGCGGAGTCCGGTGTGGGGCCCCTGTTCCGGTTCTCCTCTGGCCTCTAACCAGGAGGCAGGAGTTGTTTGTTGTCCCAACAGCTGCTGAGCCCCTCGGCCCCCAGCTGGGCTGGAGGCTGGAGCCCTCCCCTATCTCAAGGTGCCCTCAGAGGGCAATGGGGGGAGCCTCTGGGAGGGGGCGCTTCTTATACACCCTCTCTAATGCCGGACCTGGAGAGAGTGGGGGAGACGAGGCCAGCGGGTGGCCCCTGAGCTCTGGGGGCTTGAGGTCTTCCTCTGGTTCTGCTCTGGGTTGGGGGTGGGTAAGGAGAGGAAACCTCTCATGGGTCTCCTGCTCCCAGATTCCCAGGCATTTGTCCCCTGGGTGGATGTGACTGAGCTCCAGCTCCGAGATCGAGGCAGGCCACTGGGGAAGTAGAGGGGGGTGTTCTTCCTGCCCACCTTTACAAACACCCACACCCTTCAGTCCCGTCTGGAAACACTCTAAGTTGGCTCCAGCCACACCCCTACATCCTTGCTCTGATCCCAAACTGCTGTAGTTGCTGTCCCCACCCTACCTGTTCCAGGACATCCCATGCTGAACCCCACCCCTGCTGCCACCCCATAGCCTGGTCCTGGGCCCCTGCTCCCCTGTCCGCAATCCTGTCTCTCTTCCTTTCTTCCTCACCCCACAACTTCACGTGTCCCTAAACGGACACTAGGGCCCCTGCAGCCTATGGGGGGTGGTGACAGCACATCAGGCGCCTTAGAAACAATACCTCCTCTTGGCCCCTCTGCAAGGGCGGTGGTGAGTTAGGATTGGCCTCATGTGCTGGGAGAGGCCTGGTAAGAGGGTCTGCCCCCCTCACCTGCTGTCCCTCTTGCTGTGTTTCAGGGTGGACAAGTCCTTCACCCCTCACCGGAGTGCGTGGTGAGTACTGAGGGGCTCTCGGGAGGGGCTGGGCTGCTTGGCTGAACTTTAGAGACACTCCCAAACCATTACTGCCCCCTGTAATGCCAGACCAGACGCCACCAACCCTCCACCCACCCTCTGCAGGCCTTGGAGTGGGCAGACCCTCTTACCAGCTCTGTCCCATCACCACAGTTCTTTCTAGAGCTCTGCCTTGGAGCCAGGCAAATCAGGTTAAATCTCAGCTCTGCCATTGCCTGTGTGACCTTCAGCAATTCACTCACCTCTCTGAACTTCAGTGCTCTAATCTGTGAAATGGGGATTAAAATGCCTATTTAACAGAGCGGAAGCTGTACCAAAAAAAAAAAAAGCAAAACAGGGCCTGGCATATTGTAGGCCCCCAGTGAAAGGGTTTCCTTCCTTTTCTCTATTCTTTCCCATCTCATGGTGTCTCCTGGCCACTGACCCCCAAACCCTCTACTTCCACTCCATACATAGCCTTCAGGACGCCCTCCTCCAGCCCATTTCCTGTGTCTGAGGCTGCCTCTCTCTGGAGGAGGAAGTGTCTGTAGCTTCCCCAACACTGTGAGCAGTGGGTGGAGGTGCAGCCTCACCTCGGGATTCACACCCCCCAGCCCGATGCCCCAGCAGGCGGGTGCCTCCCGGCTTCCCTGGCACCAGCATCACTTGGGTCCGGCTGGCTCCTCCTGCTGCCACTTTAACTCCAGCAGGAGAGCCCCCAACCGCTCTGGCTTCTGCTTTCTGCCCCTGCTGAGGGCTTCCTGGGGTCCCCAGGCCCTGCAGTGCCCCCCAGCTGCTGGATGACTCCTATCTGGCACCATTGCCTTACCTGCTGCCAAGAGGAAGCCACACCTGGGGCGGGAGGCAAACGGGGTGCCCAGGCTGAGCTCCAGGGCCTGCCCTTTTATTTTCCTTTGATGCTCTCTGTGCCACCTGGAGCCAGTTACTCTCCCTCTCTGGGTTTTGTCTCCTGCTGCTGTGCCTCTACTACGTGCAAAGCCAGTTTGAGTCTCTACCATGTGCAAGGCCATATGCCAAGCCCAGAGCAGGGGTAGGGCGAGGAGAGATACAGATGGAGGCGAGAAAAATGCCTTTTCTTTCAAGGAGTTCAGTAATAGTATCCCAACAACTGCCATTTGTCAAGAACCTGCTGTGCACTGGGTACCGTTAGGTGCTTGAATCGCATCATGTCACGTAATCTATCCCACATCGCTGAGTCAGGGACTATTAGCCTTAACTACAGATGAGAAGAATGGTGCATGGAAGGGGTAAGTGACTTGCCCAGGTTCACACAGCTAGTCAGTGGCAGAGCTGGGATTTGAATCTTGATCTTCCAGGCTCTGTGCAGAACCCAGAGTCTCACTCACTCCGTCCCAGGGCCTCCAGGCCACAGGGCAGATCTGACAGATGCACCTGAGGGAAGACTTGAAGATGGAGGAGGACTCAGAAGGATGGAGGAATGACTCAGAAAGCCCACTCTAGGGAGCCTTGAATGAAGAGTCAAAGAGACGAGGGTCTAGGACTAATAGTAACTAACCACTGTGCGACTTTGGGCGCATCCCTTCCCCTCTCTGGGCCTCAGTTGACACATTTACAAAATAAGGTTCTGGGATGACCAGGACTTGCCCATCACCCACAATGCCTTGCCCCATGCCCTCCTTGCTGGAGCTGCTGTCCTTGGTGCTAGCCCCTCTCTTCCCTCATCCCCAAGCCAATTGCTTAGCCCCCAGCCTGTGCCTGGCATCTAGTTAGTGCCCTGTAAGTGGGTGGTCACTTTGACTATCAGTTGTGATCTTCTGGCATTCAAGACCTGTCTCCACCTCACCTTCCAGGCTGGGACTCACTTCTCCCATGCCCTGCATTTCCGATCAATGGGAATATGGTCCCCATGAGCACCACCTCCAGGCTTTTGCTCACACTGTCCCCTCCCCTTGACCTGCCCTCCCCTCCCATTTCCACAAGCCCTCGCCACACCTGCAGCCCACCTTTATCACCATGTGTTGAGTGTTTGCTTTCCTGATCCCCACACCTCCTCTTTTTCTCCTTGAATCCCGTTTCTGCTGCTTACCATGCTTGTAGAGCACACAGTAGAGCTTACTCCTAGTGCAGTGGAAAGGCCATGGCCTTTGGAGTCTGACACACATTGATTTGAATCTGCCTCTGTCACATACTAGTGGTGTGACCTTGGGCAGGTCACTTGCCCTCTCTGAGCCCCATTTGGTGCTCAATGGTATTTAATGAATTGGACCTTTCAGCGAGTTGACCTCAGTTGAGTTGAGCGAATCCACACAAGAGTGTGGTGTGAGGCAGGGTCTGAGGTCCTTGAAAGCAGAGGTTGCTTGAGTTACTTTTGACTTAGGCCCGCTTTCCAGCATGAGTCCCATAAGAGCTGGGCTGTACTCTTCTCATCTCTCCATCCTCCACACAGTCTTGCCCAGCTGCCCAAACCCAGTAAATGCTTAATGAATGTTTGTGGGATTGAATCGAATGTGTCCAGAGGATGGAAGAGGTGAAGTGAAACCTTGTCAGGTAGACTGAGAGGGGGTGTGGTTTTCACCACGTATTTTTTTTTTTTTTTTTTTGCGGTACGTGGGCCTCTCACTGCTGTGGCCTCTCCCATTGCGGAGCACAGGCTCCGGACGCGCAGGTTCAGCGGCCATGGCTCACTGGGCCCAGCCGCTCCGCGGCATGTGGGATCTTCCCGGACCGGGGCACGAACCCGCGTCCCCTGCATCAGCAGGCGGACTCTCAACCACTGCGCCACCTGGGAAGCCCTCACCGCGTATTTTAAAAAAGGATTAAGAGGTAGGGGCTTGGATCAAGGGAGCAGTGAGGCCTGGTAGAGGCCAGACGTGATCATGGCTGGCTTCCCCTACCCCCTGCCCCTCATCAGCAGATTATCTACAGTGAAGGAACACAGAACAAGGGTGCAAATGCCAAGGAATGAGGCCCAGTGGGGGGATTAGGAGCCAGTGGGATAGTGGGTGACTCTGGTTCCGCAGCCCTAATGGACATTACGGTGGATTCAAATGGTGGGGGGAGGAGGGAGGTGGAACAGTGTCAGAGTAGGGGAATGGCTAGGTGGAGTTGTGCAGGGAAGGTGGGTTCTGGAAATACCCTGGGAAGAGGAGATTCAGCTTTGACCTTAAAGCTGGGACCCTGGGAGGAGGAGCAGGACCTGGCAAGGACTCAGTGCCAGTGCCTGCTGGGCATTTTACTGTGGTGGCCTCATTAAGTCATGATGACAGTCCTGAAAGTTGGCCTTAGTGTCCCCTTTATAGAGGCCAAAACCGAGACTGAGAACGTTGAAGACTCTGGCCCAAAGTTGCACAGCTGGCGAAGGCTGGATTTGAATCCAGCTTTTCCTCCTGCCAGGGAAGGGTCCTTGGCCAGAGACAAGGAAGCCACAGGAATGAGAAAAATCCTGGTTACGCGGTGAGAGAGGAGGACGAGGAGAGTGAGATAATCCTGGAACACCTCCAAAGCAGAGGGCACTGCCCAGCCCCCTGTGTCCCACCGGGAGGGCCTCTCTGGTCACTGAGATATTTCCCCGTGATAGTAATGGTACCAGTTGTTCCCATATACGAAACATTTCCCAGGTCTCAGGCCCTGGGCTGAGAACTTCATTTAAATTATTTCATTCCATCCTCATACCAGCTTTACAAAGTAGAGACTATTACTCTCTGTCTCCCATTTTACAGATGAGGAAACTGAGGCTCAGAGAGGGGACCTGGCTGGCCCAGGGGAACACAGTCCGTGAGTGGTGAACAAGACTGGCAGCAGGGTCAGCCTGAGCCTGTACCTTTAGCTCCAGCTCTCCTGGAGGCTGCCTGTGCCGACTGGGGGTCTTGGGTGGGCAGCCCCTGTCCTCAGGTGGTTCCTTTCTGTAATCACTGAGCCGGAGGCCCTGGGCGGCGGCGGGAGCCTGTGTGCTGCTGCAGGAAGCACGAGGCTGGCCTCATTAGTGGTTCTGAAATGCCAGGCGGGCACAGCCTGCCGGGCCTCCTTATCTCTTATGCATCTGGTGGGCAGGACCCCGGTGGGCAGCTGGCAGAGCACAGGACAGGGGAGCTAGCTACCACTTCTTGAGCCCACACCTGCCACCACACCTCTGAGCAGGGATCCCTCAAGGCGAATGCCAGGGCAGCTCCTGCCTCATTCCCCTGGCCGAGCCTGGGTGAGGGGGTTCCACGGGGGACAGGAGCATGGATGCTGGTCCCCAGCTCATTAGTCTGCCTGTCTCAGCAGCTACTTCTGAGAGAGGCTGGGACCTTGATTGAGCTGAGAGTCACTGGGGACTAGGGTGGGCAGAGGCAGGCTGATGTAGAGTCTTAGGTGCACAGGCTCCGGGCTGCACAGCACCTCGGAGTGACAGTAGTCTTAGTCATTTATTCGTCATTCATTCAGCTCTAAGGAACTACCGAACACCTACTGTAAGCCAGACACAGTTCTAGGGACTGCAGATTCAGTGGAAAATGAGACAGGCGCAGTCCCTATCTTCAGAGAGATTGATTTGGTCAGTTCTTCACCTCTTTGAACCTCAATTTCCTCATGTGTAAAACAGGGAGTAGGGGAGACAGCCTATAAAAGATGCCCCCCCAAAATACCAAAAAGACAAACTCTGATGGTTGTGCTGAATTTTGAAGCAAGAGTACATGCTAACAAGAGCTGACCCTTACTTGGAGCTTAGCCAGCATGCTGTGTTCCAAAGCCCTTTCCATATATCGATGAGTTTAATCCTCACAACCCCATGAGGCAGGTACTGTCATTACTCCTGGTTTAGGGCTGAGGAAACTGAGGCATAGAGAGGCCAAGTAACTTATTCAAGGTCTCTTGGCCAGGCTGAGATTTGAACACGAGCAGCTGGGCTCCAGCTTGTGCATCACCCTGTACTGTGAAGCTGTGGGGTGATGGATGGAGTCATGGAAGGCTTTTCCGAGGAGGTGGCATTTGAACCAAAATCTGGAGAATGAGAAGAGCCACTTGAGAAAGCAGCAGATGCAAAGGCCCTGAGGCAGGAGTGAGTTTGGTGTGTCCTCAGAACAGGAAGGAGGCTGGTGTGGCTGAAGAGATGTGGGAGAGTGAAGCCAGGGGTGGATTTAGAAAGGGGGAGGGGCCAGACTGAGAGTCTCCCAGGCAAAGTAGGAGTCTGGCTACAACATCAGTGACTGACATGCAGAACCACTGAGTCTCAGATTCTTGGCTTTGTGAAATCTTAGAATCAGAGAATTTGGGCCTCCTAGAATCTTTGGAGATGGAAGAAATGTTTGAGGCACCCTCCTATGGCCTCCCACTAAACAAGGAACCCTCCCTTGGTTCACAACCCTTTGAATATTGGAAGAAGACTGTGGGGGGCCCCTGAGGAAATCGTACCTTTATTTTCAGTGGCTTTGTAGACCTCCTGAAGCTCATCGTCCCTGGCTGAGACCATCATGACCTCTTGGCAGCTCCTTTTCTAGCCTTTGTCGCTCACTCCTAGTGACAGGAGGCTCACTACCCTTGGAGTATCCCATTCCATTCCTCAGCAACTCAGATGGATTTCAAAATTCTTCCTTCCTTCCTTCCTTACATCTAGGCCTGAGCCTAGATGCACCTTCTGGGTGTCCCATCCCTGACAGTGGCCCTTTAGTGAGACAAGGATGGGGATTTTTTATCCCCAGGTCCACTGTTTCTTGTCTAAACAGTCACTCATCCTAGCCCACCCTCCTTTACATCCTCCATTTAGCTCAGTTTGTGCAGGCCTTGAAGCCCCCTTAGTTGTCCCTCTCTGCCTTCCTAGGGCCAGACAATGCCCACTCCTGGGGAAGGCCACTTCTTGGGCAGGGGGGACGCCTAGGAGAGACTCCAGACCAGAGAGGCCCCCTCTTCCAGGAAAGAGCTCTCCCTAACTTAAGGAGATAAGAGAAAGTCTCCTTCAGATGGGTTTTGGTCCTGGGTCTGCCGCTATGTTTCTGTGTGACCTTGGGAAGTGAATCCCCGTCTGTGGGCAGTTTCCCCATGCCCACCTTCGGCACAATCAAGAGGCAGAGATGGGGTACTTCCTTGGCAGTCCAGTGGTTAAGACTCCGCGCTTCCACTTCAGGGAGCATGGGTTCGATCCCTAGTCAGGGAACTAAGATCCTGCTTGCTGCGAGGTGTGGTCAAAAAAAAAAAAAAAGGGAGGCAGAGATGGTCCTGGAGGGCACTTGCAGCTCTAAGTTTCCCAGTCTGGTTGGCCCTGCTTGCCTCTACATCCCAGCAACGCGCAGGCTTAGGTCCCTTTGTTTGGGAAGTGCAAAGAAAGATGGGGGTTCTGTTTTCAGGCAGATCTGAGTCCGGATACCGACTTCAACTTTTCTTACTTGCTGTGTGGCCTTGCCCAAGCTACTTTTGCCTCTCTGAACCTCAGATTGCTCACGACAATAAGAACCAGGCTCCGCACCCCACGGGGGGCTTAGAATGAAATACGTTCATTGTGTGCGCTCAGTGGGTGTTTTCCCTCTCCCTGAGCATTTGCATTTTGAGAGAAAAGACACATTAAACCAAAGAGAGACTCATTAAAATTTTAGTGCTAGAATTTTAGGCCCTGTGGAGGTGGCTTATTTGAGGAGAAGTGATTAAGGAGGGGACCTTTCTGATATCCCTAAATCCCATAAAGACTTTCCTCTGCTCAGGGTCTCTCCCAAGACAGTCATTCCTTCCTTTAGCAAATTAATTCAACAAATATTTAATGTGGGAATGCCCTCCAAGGGCCAACCAAACCCCATGCTGGACACTGGGGATATGGCAATGGAGATGACAGACAAGGCCACTCCCCTCGTAGAGTTCAAGGGCAGGGGGGAGAATAAGGAAAGAGAGGGTTCTAAGGGGGGGGTGATACGTGTTGATGGGGCAGATGTGGGGAGTTCTGAGAGCTCAGAGAAGGACTCCTCTCCCCTACCTGGGAATCAGGGGAGGCTTCCTGGAGGAGGTGACCCAGAAGCTGAAACTCAAAAAACAAGTTGAAATGGGCCAAGTGGCAGAGTGTCTGTGCGTGTGTGGTGTGGGAGGGAGGGCCAGCGCCAAGAGAGTGTTCCGAGAAGAGGAGGTGGCAGGTCAGCAACGTGGAGGAGAAAAGCATTTGGTGGCACTTGCGGGGCACAGGACGGAACTGGACCTGGCAACAGAAAGTGGGAGAGGCAGCCACCAGCTCATGTCCCTGTTAGCCCCACTGGGATTTCCTGTGGGTGCCCTAGAGGGTCTGAACCCCCAAGCCACGATGGGGCAGAGGCCTGCCAGGGCTGCCCATCACCCACTGTAAGATGGGCACTCCCCACTGTAAGGGCTGCCCTGCTCTGTGCTGTCAGTCTGGGGCTGTGTACAATGGAGGATAACTTCTCTGGGTCTTATAAATTAAAGGCCATAAAAGCACCTACCCTGAAGATTGTTGTGGGGATTAAGTGAGAAATGTATGCCAAGGTCCAAAACCAAAGTGATGCCAGTGATCGTGGTCCCTGCCGTGTCATCCTTACAAGCTGGTCCTTGCAGTGGGGGCAGAATCGCTCAGTGTGTGGACTCTGCCCTCTGGAAGTTCACTGCCTGCCGGGAGGCAAGACCTGCCCACACTTGAGCATGCTCCCAGCCATGGGCACTGACCTTGACACTGGCCCTGAGAATGCTGGCTTTGCAGCCAGCCAGGTCTGCACTGAGTCCTGGCTGGGTGACCTTGGGCAGTACCTCCCTGGCTGAGCCATGGTTTCTTCCTTTGTGCAGCGGGGTTATTAGTCGTCACCACCTCAGGGTGAGAGGAGTGAGGAGGTGCTTTTATAGGGCCAGCGCAGCCTAACAGTGCAGCTCTTTCAGACCATGGGAAGCCCCGGTAACCTGCAGAAACAGCACTCTCGCTCTCTGAGGCTCATTTTCCTATCTATAAAATGGGAAGGTTAGCTACAAAACACTGTCGTGCTGGGGTTCTTGTGGAGTCTGATAGTCCCTAATCTTGACCTGGTCTGACTGATTGCTGTGTGACCCTTGGGCTAGAGACTTAACCTCTCTGAACCTCAGTTTCCACACCTGTAAACAGGGACAATATTCACCTCACAGGATCCTTTCAAGGATTCGTTAGCCATTTGCTTGTTGTTTTTTTTTTAATAAATTTGTTTATTTTATTTATTTATTTTTGGCTACTTTGGGTCTTTGTTGCTGCCCGCAGGCTTTCTCTAGTTGCGGTGAGCGGGGGCTACTCTTCGTTGTGGTGCGCAGGCTTCTCGTTGCGGTGGCTTCTCTTGTTGCGGAGCACGGGCTCTAGGCACGCAGGCTTCAGTAGTTGTGACACGCAGGCTCAGTAGTTGTGGCTCGCAGGCTCTAGAGCGCGGGCTCAGTAGTTGTGGCGCATGGGCTTAGTTGCTCCGCGGCATGTGGGATCTTCCCAGACCAGGGTTCGAACCCTTGTCCCCTGCCTTGGCAGGCAGATTCTTAACCACTGTGCCACCAGGGAAGTCCCTCGTTAGCCATTTGTTCATTCAACAAATACTTATCAAGTCCCTGCCACGTGTCGTCTAAGAATTGGGGATACAGCGGCGAACCTGAGGTGCCTGGTGTGTGGCCTCATGCAGTTCACCTTCTAATGCAGGAGACAGATGCAAAACGAGCTAATGGGCAAATAAGGTGAATTCACATGGGTAGTGGGTAGTGAGTGACAGGGTGGCTGGGGACGGGATACCCTTTCCTAAGGGTATCGGGGAGGGCCTCTCAAGGCCTGAATGGGAAGGAACTGACTGTGGGAAGGGTGATCCAAGCAGAGGGCAGAGTATGTGTAAAGGCCTTGGGGCAGGAACAAGATTCCTTCCCTTCCCCAAATCTGGAACATTCCAGATCATCTCCTGGCAGCATGTGGAAGGTGGCTGAGTAGGCAGGGGTGTTGGAGGCCCATCCTCTCTCAGAAGAACTGCTGCTCACGAGGCAGGCCTGGGGGAGGGGGGTGGGCACAGTGGGCAGGCATGCAAGACCAGGCTTGGGTTGGGCCTCCGGTGAGATGGGGCGTGTGGCAGAGGGCGGAGCCTCTGAGCCCACAGGTGTGGGGCCGACTGCAGGGGTGGGGCCGACTGCAGGGCACAGGCAGGAGGCCAGCCTGGCGACTACCTGGCTGATCCCCCCTGCCCAGAAGTATTCTGGGGTCTGGTGCAGAGACCCGGGGCCTATTTCAGGAGGGGTTTGGGGGAGGGGAGCAAAGGAACTTAGGCTGGCTTTCTCTCTCTCTGCAGCCAACCTGGGCCTGAGCACCAGTCATAGTGTCCTCCGGCTTTTCCCAGATCTGGCCCACCCACGGGCCAGAGGTTCTTTGAGATGCCCCCTATACACACGCACATTTTCCCTATGCACACTCCTAGACTTGACTCTTGTCCAGGCAGCTTCGTCACGAGCATACAGCTATATACACATTCTCTCATGTAGCACATCATAATCGGGCATCGACTGTGTGCCAGGCCCCCAAACAGATCGGGTCCGCACCTGCAGAAGCTCCGTGATCTGTTAATCACACTGTGACAAGTGCAAACCCGGGACAGGCTTCTGGGAAAGCTGGTCAGGGTAGGGGCAACCTGACCCAGTCTGAGGAGGGGGCTCCAGAAAGACTGTATAAGAGTGTAGCATGGGGCTTCCCTGGTGGCGCAGTGGTTGAGAGTCTGCCTGCCGATGCAGGGTACATGGGTTTGAGCCCTGGTCTGGGAGGATCCCACATGTCGCGGAGCAACTAGGCCCATGAGCCACAACTACTGAGCCTGCGCATCTGGAGCCTGTGCTCCGCAGCCGCGATAGTGAGAGGCCCGCGCATCGCGATGAAGAGTGGCCCCCGCTTGCCGCAACTGGAGAAAGCCCTTGCACAGAAACGAGGACCCAACACAGCCAAAAATAAATAAATAAAAATTAAAAATGAATATCTGCTTATAAAAAAAAAGAGTGTAGCATGTAGGTGTGATGGGGGATGATGGGGGAGGGTGGAACAGGTGGAGGGTACGGTGTGTGCAAAGGCTGGGAGGTGGGACAGATGCTCAGGGCCTCGTGGGCCACGTGAGGCAGTCGAATCTCCATCCTGCACGTGGCGGGAAGCCACGGGGGGGCTTTTAGGCAGGTGGATGACGTGATAGACACAAACATGCTCGCCTACAAACCCACGCATGCCCCAGACACGAGCGTGTTTTCTCCCACCCACACTTCACGTTCCTGCCAGGCCTCCCACCTACATCCTCACCCACGGAGTTGCACACACCCTGTCACACCAGCAGGCAGCACCGCAGAAAACCCCGTGCCGGCTCCCAGCAAAAGTGTCAGACACTCGCCCCAGTTGCTTGCTGATTTTGTGGAGCAGCGCCCTCTGATCCAGCCCTTTGCACACTCCACATTTGCACAGATGTGCACGTGCCCCCTCCCAACCACCCCCACAGTGTACAGGATCATAACCCTCCCCTGCACATGGAAGGTGGCTCCTAGCTGGGGCAGTACTTTCATACGCGTTATCTCACTGAATTCTCCCAGCAGCCCTGCGTGGAGGAATTATCAACACCATTTTACAGCTGAGGAAACTGAGGCTCAGAGAGGTGAAGTGACTCTCCCCAGGCCACACAGCTAGAGCTTGGCCAAGTCAGAATTTGAACTCAAGTCCATCTGGCTTCTAGATCTGTCCATTGGTCCAGCCAGACTCAGGAGCACGCATCTGTGTTCCTCTCCTCTCCAGGCTCTCACTGAGAAGGCGGCAAGGAACTTAAAACGCCAGTTTCTTCCAGAAACACGTTGATCAACTTGGAAAGTTATTTAGAGCCCCAGTGCATGCCCATCCGCCTGGCGACCTTGAGGCCTTGGGGGGTGGTTCCAGGGGTGGGGTTGGGCACCTGCCAGCCTGCTAGCCTGGGGCAGCTTGGGGCTGGGACCTGACTCCTGGAGCAGAGGCTTCATTTATTTGCATTTGCAAATGAGGCAGACAGCCTTGTCTCCGCACAGGCTGACCGTGGCTGGCCTGGCTCCCAGGACCTGACCTCTGAGGTCCCAGGGTATAGCCCCGAGCCCAGCAGCCTGGATTGCTTCTCTCCTGCCTTCTCTCCTCCCTGCCCCTCAGAGCGGAGTGCCTTGTGTAGGAGAAAGAGTGTGGGCTTCAGAGTCAGCCAGAACGAGGGTTACAGCCCAGCTCTGTCACTACTGCTGGGGGACCTTGGCCATGTTGTTTAACCTCCCTCTGTGTCAGCTTCTCCTTGGAATACGGAGTGAAGAGTATCTCTTTCTTAAGATGATTGAGGAAGGTAAAGGAGTCAGGTACTCAGCTGACTCAAAGGACTCAGTTGTTTTAATCTTTCTTTCTTTTTTTTTTTTCTAATGACAAAAATAATCAGTGCTCATTGTAAAAATCCAAACAATACAGAGAAATATATCCTGTAGAAGGCAGAAGTTCCTAGTGGTCCTGTTTCCCAGAGATAACCTATGTGAACTTTTACATGTAATTTAAAATTTTTACAAGTGAGATTTTTTGGGGGGCAACCTGTTTTTTTCCACTTAACAGTATACTTCAAATTCCCTTTTCCGTCAGGACTAGAAACCTCCTTTGTCACCACTGCATGGTCTTCCACGGTTTGCACATGCCTTGTGTGTTTAACCACCTTCCAGGTTTCAGCTATGGCAAACGCTGCTGCAGTGGATGTCCTCTGTTCATATATTTTTGTGCTTTTCTGTAAGTATTTCTGGGGGATAAATGCCTAGAAGTGGAGTTGCTGGGCCAAAGAGTGTGCACATTTTCATCCTTAATGGGTGTGGCAAGCAAACCGGCAGAGGAGTAGCAGCAATCCATGTGTCACGGGAGACCCAGGAAAGTCCATCTCCTCGAAAGAATGGGAATTTATCCACTGCCTCTGCCCTTGACCACAGACCCTGGAGTCAAGAGGAATCGATTCCACATGTGGGAGGTGCCTGGCAGGTCATCTAGTGAACCCCCATGCTCCCATTATTCTCCCTGTTCCCATACTTTGGCATCTCCCCCTTCATCCCTTCCTGCCTTTGCTTGACGGGGAGCTCAGTACCTTACACGGCTCTATTCATCACATTATTTCTCATGTGGGACTCTGGTCTACCTTCTCACGTCTTTCACCCAGGAGCCCTGCCTCAGTCCTCAGCAGCCTACAGAGGAAGGAAAAAAGGAAGAGAGAAGGGAAGGCCAGGAAATGCTCATGGTTAATATTTACATACTTTACGTGTATGAACTCATTTAATCCTCACGACAACCCTTGGAGGCAGACACAGTTGTTATCCCCAAATTATAGATGAGGAAACTGAGGCTCAGAGAGGTTAAGTAACTTGCCCAAGTCCCACAGCTGTTAAGTGGCAGAGCTAGGATATAAACCCAGGCAGTCTGGCTCCAGGGCCCACACCTCTGATGTTATACTGTCTCTCCGGGCAGGAGCTTGTAATTTATTGAACAACACCTACGGTATTCTCAGCTTCCGCTCACCAGTGGCCTGGAACCCATGAGGGAGCAAACCCACTGGCTAGGAGGAAGACGGATGGATTTAAGAAGGCCTCAGCACTGCAGGGTTTAGCATCTGAGCAGTGAGGCCACAGAGCACCAGGCACAGCTAGAGAACAGTCCGGGCGGTGTCACTGGGCTTTGCTTTGAGGGGGGTGAGGCCTGGCTCTGATGCCAACGCCCAGCACCATTGTCTGGCCCAGAGCGGGCGTCAGGACGTGTGTCCTGAATGAGTGACTAGGCACAGGAATGAAGGGCACACGGGGGAGTGGGTGGGTGATGGAGTGCGTGAGCGAAGGAATGCATGGAGTTCAGCAAGGGAGACCCCCTGGGCTGCAGAGGCTGGGAAAGAACGATACGGTTAAGGAGGGAGGCGGGGTGTGGGTGGCGCTAGGACTGAGCGGCCGATGGGTGCTGGGAAAGCCCCTGCGCATGAGCTCCGGCCACCCTTTCCCTGGGTGCTAAGGGCGGCGGCCTGTGCCGGCCCATCGGTAAGTTGTCCTGTGCCCACGTAGGCAAGGGCTAGAGCCGCTGGGTTTGGGCTTCGGGTGTGATACCATGGGCGAGTCATCAGCTCTGTCCCGGCTTCACTTTCCTCCTGTGTAGAATGGAGGTAACGAACGTTACCTGCCTTCGGTTCCTTGTGAGGCTGTAGAGAGGGTTTGGAGGGAAGGAAGTGTGTAAACTGTAAAGTGCCAGGCGGGATAAGCAGATGTTGTCATTAGGGAGCAGGAAGGCCCCGTGGCTCGGCCACCTCAGCGTCACTCCTCCCTCCTGCCCCTGCTGCAGGGAGGGGTCAGTCCCCGGGGAGGAGGAGGGTCAAGCTTAGGCTGCTGCAGGCGTTGGGCCACCTGGGCAGGGGAGGCACTGGCGGGCAGCTGGCGGATGGGAGGCCCGGCTCCCAGGTGCTGTGCCCCGGGTGGGGGCCAGTCCCATGACCTCCTTTCGGGGCTGCCAACCTGTTGTTTGCTCAGGAGGCCGCTGCCTGGCGCAGCTCTGGGATCCGGTTGTCTCGGCGCTCAGCCAGCTCAGGGTGAGCGTGCGGTGCCCCCGAGCCCCCTTCCTGCTCCCCTCTGCCCTGCCTGGTGCCTGAGAGCCTCTCCTCCCGCCCCCAGGGGGGCCCTGCCAGCTCTGCGGCTGGGCGACTGCGAGACCCCGGCCCATCTTGCAACCTAGCTGAGCCTCTGCTTCCTTATCTCTGAAATGGTGTGAGGATGACAGCAGCCTCGGTCAGAGCTGTTTTAAGGATTACAGGACATCACAGCGCTGGGCTCGCCTCCCACCCCCACCCCTTGTCTCCTGTGCCCTCAACACTCCCTCTTGAGTCCTGGCTGAGGTCAAAGGTGCCTGGGGAAAGGAGAGCCAGGAGCAGCCATGCCTGTGTCCCCGATGCCCCTGCTCTTGCCGCCTCTCCCCATGGGCCCCCAGAGGGGGCCCAGGCCTAGCTTCAGAAACTTGCTCACCGGCTGCCCCTGGCCACCTTCCCTGGAACCTTGGCAAGGCCAGGGGCAAGCAGTGCCGGATGGTTGAGCTCCGGAGACAATGGGCTTCTGTGGCCCCCGGGGGGGAGGGGGCAGTTCCAGGGTGGCCTGTAGCCTCTGGTTTCAGGAGATTAGAGTCCTCTCAGACCTGACACCGCGGCTGGGAGGCACAGGCAGCCTCCCAAGCCCCATCCAGAGGGCCCTCTCTCAGGGGACTGAAGGTTCACAGGAGTGACCCTCCGGGGCGGGACCCCTTCTCACTTTGAGGTCTGTGCCCTTTCCCCATCCCCCCACCCCAACGTGAATCACCAGTTTGGTAGAACCGGTTGATCTCATGAAGACCAGAGAGATTCAAGGGACCCTGAGCTCTGGTGACCCGTGCTGGGCTGGCCTGGACCCCTTAGGCCCCGGTCCTGGGCTAGCCCCCAACAAATCCTTCTCAGCCTTATGTTCGTTGGTTGGCTGAGCCCCTCTTCTGCCCTCCCAACACCCCCCAGGACTGGATTCCCAACTTGTGTGTGTGCCGTCCAGCACCTGCCCGGCTACCCTGCTCCCCGTCACAGGACCCCTGCCTTGGTGGTCATGTGTCACCTGCTCTGGCCACCAGAGTTTCACCTGTTTCAATTGCATTTTAAAGCATGAATGGTTTACCGGGGAGAAAAGAAGGAAAAAGGAGCTCCCAGCAAAGGGCAAAGCCTGTGCAGAGGCTCAGCAGTGGGAAACAGCGCGTTTGGAAAGCTGCCTGCAGCCCAGCCAGGTTAGGGCAGGAAGCGGTGGGTGGGGGCGGGGGGATGAGGCTGGGAGACTCGGCAGGGGTCAGACCCACCTGGGGGCCTCCGTTCAGGGCAGCTCTCTCTGAATGGCCAAAGGGCCAAGTCCTACTCACAGGATAGCTCAGCCACCCGTCTGGTGCCCTGAAAGGGTGGGTTCTCTGGGAGAGCGGCTAATAATAGTAATGGCAAACACTTCTACTGGGCTTACTTGCTTACTCTAATCTGTGGCTTAGGAGGTGGGTACATTGTCTCTCATTTTGCAGATAAAAGACAGGACCCTCCCACCAACTCTCCAGCTGGTTAACAGGTGGGAAGCAACCCAGGGAGGCATCTGGTCACCCGTCCTCCGTCTTCCCTTTCTCCCCAATCACACCTGGGTCTGACCTGCAGTTCTGCAGAGTGTGGACACCCCCCTGAGAGGCCCCCCACCCCAGCGCAGCATCTGTGGCCCTGGACCGGTGGTAGCCTGGTTCTAGTTCCTAATCTGCTCCCGCCTTGCTGGGTAACTTCAAGTTGGTTGTTTAACCTCTCTGAGCCTCAGTTTACCCTTCTGGGAATGGAGGATCCTAGTGACTGCCTTATCTCCCGCTCCAGTTCCAGTGAGACTTCCAGGAGTGAGCAGATAAAGAGGGCTTTTGAAAAGTAGAAAAAGCTGCACTCACGACACTGCAATTATTACTGTTACCTCAATATGGAGATAAGGGAGGGGGAGGAGGTGCAGTGACAGTTGCCAAGTTACCGGGAGCTGTCTGCAGCAGCTTCCGGCCTGGCCCATCCCACTCAGGAGCTGGGCCACTGGGTCCCTCCCCAAACACCCCGCCGCACCCTTTCCCTGGAAGAGATGGGCACTCCGAGAGGGAGGGGAGCTGGGGCCAGATGGCTGGCGGCCACACACCTGCAGGGCCGGAAGGTGACCCTGGAATGTGGCTGGCCCAGACTCCAGGTGGGCTCTGGCTTTCTGTGTGACCTTGGGCAAGTCACCTCCTTTCTGGCTGCCGCCTATTCCTGTGTCCAGGTGTCCTGTACCTACAGGCAGGTGTCCAGGCCAGACAGGGCAGCATTGGAGCTGGACCTAGAGAAGATGCTTGGCGGTGGCAGCAGGAACCCGGGGCTGTGATGGGGAGGCCGCTGGGGGCTGGGTGACAGGACTGAGGGCCTGGGTTGAGAGCGGCTGTGATGCATGTAGTAGAAGAACCCTGGGCTAGAGTGAAACCCCGGCACTGCCCTTTCCCTGGAGTGACCTTGGGCTTGTCACTTAACCTCTCTCAGCCTCAGTTTTCTTATCTGGACAAAGGCTGATAATAATCCAACCTCACAAAACTGCCATGGTGATTGAATGAGACAATGTCTATGTAAACTGTAGAGCGCTGTGCAGATATGACTGCGGTCCTGGCCAGGGGAACAGAAAAGTGGGGAGAGTTCCCCGTGTCCCAGCTGCTGCGTGTGCAGGAAGAAGGCAAAGCATTTTAAGCTGAGCCAGGCCCTAGGGTCAGGAAGGTTTCCAGAGAAATGGGGAGCGGGCAGAGACTTGGGAGACCCCCGTGTGAACAGAATGATGGAGGTCGGGAGGAGACAAGGGTGGGATAGGAGAGAAAGGGGAGGGACAGAGAGATTCAAGTTCATGAGAGGGAGGAAAATAACCAAATAGGGGGAGGTCTGCGGAGACCAGAGGCGGAGGAGGGTGCATGGTGGGCTAGAAAGGTGGGGGAGAGGTGAGGAGGGCTGACGAGGGAGAGGAGGCATCAGGAGGGGTGGGGGAGGGAGGGAGGCAAGAACCTGAGTTTATTCATTTCTTCAGAAGCCCTGATTGAGCAGCTACTATTTTCTAAGAGATAATTGTGTAACATTAGGGCAGCGTCTAGATCCGACGGTTGGAGGTTCAAAGCCTCTGTATTTCACTATCAGCGTGACCTTGGACACGTTGCTTAACCTCTGTGTCTTAGTTCCCTCCTCTGAAACAGGATTAAATGAGGTAATACAAGTGAAGCCATTCGCTCAGGGTCTGCACGCGGTATGTCCTGCATCAGGGTTGGCTGCCCTTGCTGTTGTTACTGTTATTATTATTTTTTTTGCGGTACGCTGGCCTCTCACTGTTGTGGCCTCTCCCGTCGCGGAGCACAGGCTCCGGACGCGCAGGCTCAGCGGCCACGGCTCATGGGCCTAGCCGCTCCGCGGTATGTGGGATCTTCCCGGACCGGGACATGAACCCGGTCTGCATCGGCAGGCGGACTCTCAACCACTGCGCCACCAGGGAAGCCCAGTTACTGTTATTATTACTTCCCTGATGTGACGTGCTGGGTCCACAGGGCTGGCTGCCCATGCTCTGAAGTTCAGATCTTTGGCTCTGGAGTGACAAACCTGGGTTCAAATGCCTGCTCTGCCTCATTAACTGTGCGACCTTGGGCAAGTTAATATACCTTTCTGAGCCTCAGTTTCCTCATGTGTAAAGCAGGTAGATTTTGAGCACCTGCCTCACTGGGGCGCTGTGAGGATTAAGAAAACTTATGGAAGGCACAGGGAGGCTGTGGCCTTTGTCATTATTGTCCTTCTATCCCTGCAGAGCTAGGATGGATTGGGGCAGGCAGGACCCAGGGCCTCCGATTCCTGCGCTTTTCTCATCCTGGAGCCCCTTGCTTCCCCTACCCCTTAGGGCCTCAGCAATGACCTTTGAGGTGGAGGGGTTGCCTGTGCGGGGCAGACTCTGGACAGCCAGGAACTGGAGAGCTGAGGGCCTTGGGCAGCACTCCAACAGAAGCAAGAGCCCCCTTGTCTTGAGAGACCTACCGAGTCCTGTGCCAACGTGAGCAGTCCTGCATGAGGGGGCACCTGGACACAGGGAAATGGAGACGGGTTCTGGAAGGGGAGCGTGTTGGGGAGCTGCTGCCAGGCTGACCTGCAGTGGCTACACCCTGAGCCTTGGGGTATGAGAAGGGACAGACAGAAGGACAGCACCCGAATAGCTCAATCATGGGCAAAAACCTCCACTCGGCAGCCAGGGCCACCAAGACAGTGATCTCTACCATCAAGGGGACCCAGCTTCATCTGGGCTTCAACTCCAGGGCTTCCTGGCCTTTGGACAATCTCTGCTCTCCATGCTGACCTGGCTGTGTCAAGGGCATGGCTTTAAATTCTGACACCCACTTGCTAGGGGAAGTGGCTTCATCTCTCTGATCTTTAGTTTCTCCATCTGTAAAAAAGGGGAAAAATAATGCCAGCCTCCCAGCACAGTAGTGAAGGTGTAATATGCCTGACACAGTTCCAGGCACATAGTCGGTCTCAAGGGTCCCCACGGCAGCCTCAGTGGAATTTGCCCGGACCATTTCTATGGGCCTCTCTCCACTCCCCCTTCCCCAGTCTCTCCCCGTGTCACTGTACCTTGTAATCTACAGAAACCTGTGTTTAGGCCATTGCTTTGCTCACAGACCTTTAATGCCTTCCCACTGCCAACATTCATTCATTCACTCACTCATCCATTTAACAAATACTTAATGAGACCCTACCATGGGGAGCCAGAGTTTACCATGAATGCATGAATACCAGAGAATTCATTGAGTGAATAGCTTCTAGCTGCCCAGGCTCTATGATGAATTTGTTTTGGAAACTGAGGCTGAGAGGGGTGTGTCACTGATTTAAGGTCAGTGCCTGGGAATATCTCCCCTACAACGATGCCACAGGCCTAAAATGTCACTGCCACCATGTCTATCTTCTGGGTCAAGCTCTACCCAGTTCAGGACCCCCTTTTAAGGTGCTAGCCCCCCTGGGAGGTGGAGAGGCATGCATCTGGTACCTGCGGCGGGGCTATGGACAGTTCCTCTGAGCTGTTTCTCCCTGAGTAGCTGGGCCCAGGGGAGCCAGCAAGGGGGCTCAGAGCTTCCCCAGCGTCTCCTTCCTGGGCCAGGTTCCCACAGGCCCTTCCCCTCTTGGGGTGTGGCAGTCCCAGCTCCGCCTGACTCAAGCTGGCCATGGCCTGAATGACTCACCCTCTCAGGACCAGCCTTCGAGGGACTGGGGCGGGGGTGCAGCCACATCAGGGTGGCCCTAGGTGGTGGGTGGAAGCCAGGACTGCTTGCCCAGCCCTGGGCCACCTGGGTCCCAGGAACCACTGGGCACTTCCTCTCCCTGACCCCAGAATGAGCCTCCCCGGCAGGCTTTCTAGGGTAATAGGAGCTGACTTCACCCTCACCAGACCTGCTTCCTTTCCTCAGGGAGGGCCGTGGGTGTGGGCAGAGTCTGGGCTTGGTGTCAGTCAAGCGCCACTCAGATGCTGCTCTGCTGCTGGCCCGCTGTGTGACCTCTGCGCGCCTCTGCGTCCTCATCTGTAAAGTGGGAATGCCAGTGTGGCGAGGAGTCTGTGCCCTCAGGCCTGGAAGGAGGGGCTTGGCGCGGGACCTGGCACATAGTCGGCCCGATGAGTGTCCGTTATTGTTATTGTCATTAATAATAGCGATGGCCCAGGTGGCCTCTCAGCCTTAAGGCTACTCTGTCCCTAAAGGCTCAGGGAGAGGGGCATAGAGGCTGGGCTACCTTGCTTAGTCCAGAAGTCAGGGCTCAGCCCTTTACAGCAACCCTCACTGCCCCCTGCCTCAGTCTGCCCATCTTCAGAATGGGCTGTGGACATCCTCTTGGCTGGAGTATGGGTTAGGGAGGCCTAATGGAGAGCTGGAAGTGAGACCCTATCTACAGCTGTGATCCCTGGGGAAGGAGAGCCTGTTTGGCAGCCCTGCTCAGGAAGCCCTTCCTCTCCTGCCTCCTGGGGAACCCAGGGCCCCCTCCTCTGTGAAATCTGTCCCCCTTAATGTCCCCCAACTCTGAGAGTGACTCTCCCTCCCAAAGTTCACAACTCTCCCAACTTGGGGCCCTCCCTGACCTCAGACTCTTTTTCTCTTCCAGGAGGAGTGATGGGCAGAACCTGCGCTTCCCTCAGGCACTAGACCTGCCACGAGTGGACTTAGCTCCCTCCCAGACTGCTTCACTCCACCCTAAGGTAAGTGCCCACCTCCCCACGGCCCCTGGTCTGGAGAGGCCCCCCCACCCCGACCCAGGGCCAAGAGATACCTAGGAATGACTGCTGTGCAGAAGTAAAATGTTTGGGTAGATGCTGCTTGGGGTTTAGCGCCCCCGCCCAAGGGTATACAACTCCTCACCCCTGGGTGGGCCTGGTACAGTCTCAGAAGTTGAACCAGGGTCTGTAGAACTGTTGGGGGCAAAACAACTGGGAATAAACTGGCCAAACAGCTATTCTTCCTTATATTCGTTATCAACATCACCATCAGTTTCCTCACCTGTAAATCAGGTGTAATGATAATACCCCACTTCCCAGGGCTGCTGTGAGAGGCAGCCCTCTGAAGTGGGGTAAAGTGTGAAAAGTGATGATAGAACACTCTGTGCACAATATCTGGCACAGAGTAAGAGCACTATACATGAGGCTATTCTTGTTGTTATCATCAAAATCAAATGTTTGCCCAGCACCTGACCTGTGTCAACTTTGTGTTGGGCACTGAGGTGCCAGAAGTCAATCTGACACAGACCCTGCCCTCAGGGAGCCATAGTCCAGTTAGGAGATAAATAACTAAACAACTTATACAGGGTGTCAAATACCAGTAATAACCACTAGCATTTATTGAGATTTCCTATGTGCCAGGTGGGTACTTAATGCTTTACGTGCAGTATCTCATTTCATTCTCAAACTCTAACTACTATGTACTTATATTAGTACTCTTATTAGTCCCATTTTGCAGATGAGAAATCGAGGCTCAGAGAGGTTAGGTTACTTGCTCAAAGACACATAGGTAGGATGTGATGGGTCTAGGACCAGAACTCATGTTATCTGACCAGAGTGCCTAGTCTGGTGGCATCTCTAATGCAGAGGGTAATAAGCTCTCACTTTCGTAGTACACTTTTCAGTTTCTAAAGCATGTCCACAGATATCATGCCTCTTGGTCCTTCCATCAAACCTTGGTGGTAGGCATTCTCCAGATGAGGATCCAGATGCTCAGAGAGGGGAAGTGGTTTTCCCAAGGTCACACAGCCAGGAAATAGCAGAGGCAGGATCTGCCAAGCTCCTTTCCCAGTGCTCTGACCTGGAACAAGGGCCATATACTTCTTCTAGGCCAGGAGGGCACATGTCCAAGGAATGGTGTACTTTTGGATCACCACCTCCAAAGGGGTCCAAGTGCAGCGGGTCCTAGGGATCGTATCAAGGGGTTCTTGAGATCCTCTCCTGTTGTCTGTGCCTGGGCGACAGCCCAAGACTGGGCCATATGGATCCTGGGACCTGGCAGGTAGGGAGCGACTCCATGGCAGCTGGGCTCAGAAGTGAGTCTCCCAGTCCCTCTCCCCATAAGCATCCAGTAGGAGGCCTGGGTTCACTTCCCCTTGCTGGGCCTCAGTGTTCCTGTTGGAAAAATGAGGGTTAGAAGAGCCCATCTCCCTGAGTCCTGCCTGCTTGGCCAGCCTGGGGCTGGCCTTCTCAGGTTAGCTCTGAGCTACCTCCCCTCTGCCCAGTTTGGCTAGAAGCCTCCATTTGTGCCAATACAGTCCAGCCGGCTGCGGGCTCCAAACTGCCCCATCCCAACAGCCCGCCCCCACCCCAGAATCAAGACACACTCTGTACATCGTACTCCTTTGACAGCAAAGGAAACCAGGGCCCAGAGAGACTGGGTCCCCAGCAAACCAGTGGTGGGGCTGAGGGGTCCCAGGTCTGTGACACATTCTCCACTCCCCCTCTCCCAGCTCTGCACACATTTATAGTGTTGATGGTGGAGCCAGTGTGAGGGGCAGTTGACCTCCCTGTGCCAGTGGGCAAATCCCTGCCCCTCTGTGGGCCTCAGTTTCTGATCTGGAATATAGAGGTGGCAGTTTCTTTTCTACCCACCTTGCCAGCTTGCAATTGGGGGATGACTGTGAAGGTAATTTTGGAAAGTTCAAATTAGGAAGCTGAACTATTATCAGGATCGTTACGTTCCCAGGGCAGGACAGACACCCAGAAAGGACATCCCCCTCTCACTGGGAAGCCGCATTTGTATAGACACTGAGTTATCCAAGACCCTCCTACCCTGCCCTGCTGTAGGATTTTTTTCTGCTTGAGGATTTAGAAATCTGCACACATGTACATACACAGCCTACCCACACCTACATACACGGGTGCATTCACATGTCTGCAGACGTATTCAGAGACTCGCACGTGTACGCATGCATGTATATACAGATACACATGTACAAACACACAAATATGCACACCCAGGATGTCCCCATCTGATCTCAGTCACACACATCTACACAGCTGCAAGCACACATGTGCACACCCTCCACTCCTGGCACGCAGATGTCTCCGGTGATGCGAGCAGCTCTTGCCTCCTCCCAGTGTGGGAATGAATGTTTCTCTGGCTGCATTTCGATGGGTGCCCGGAAGCGCTCAGGCCTGGAAGTGCCTGCGTGAATCAATATTTGCTGCTGTTAATTATTAAAAACAAAGCTACACTGTGTCTGGAATACACATCTCCAGAGTTCCCACCGGCTTCCTGGGCTCCAGCTTGACCCAGGGCCAGGTCTGGGGGAAAGGAAGGTGCGGTGCTTTCCTTCCAGGAGGCCTTGGCCCTGGAGATGGAGAGTGGTGGGTAGCTGCCAACAGCTCCTTCAGGAAGCTGAAGAGAGGTTGGGTACTGAGCTGGTGGGCAGCCCTGCCCCGCAGGGTCTAAAGCAGCTGGTGTTGACTTGGCCACAGCTCAGGAAGCAATTGCTGCTTTCCCAGCATCTGTCTGGGGAGGGGATGCTGAGGCCCTGCCCCCCACTGTACAGTGGCAGACACAGTGCAGGATCAGCTGGAAGGGCTTTCAGAGGCCTTATATTTTACAGATGGGGAACCTGAGGCCTACAGAGGTGGCAGGGACTCACTCAGGTCTACTCAGCAAGTTGTAGCAAGGCCAGAGCTAGAACCTACATATGCTTAAGTCTTCTCCATGTGTGGGTCCTTGGCAGGCCCTGTTCCCTCCCTCTCCCAGGATCGGGGGCAGTTAGGGACAGGTATGGGCATGGGGCCTGGGGAAGGGAGGGTACAGGTCAGCCACTGGCAGGCATTAGAGGGGGGTGGAGGTGAGGAGGTGGGAGGGGAGAGAGCTCCAAGCCTTTCCCTGGATTCCTAGTTCTGCCTTTTCCAAGCTGTGTGATCTTCAGCATGATATTTTCTCTCTTGGAATCAGTTTTCTCTTCTGTAAAATGGGGATGACACTCGTACCTCTTGAGTTGTGGGGCGAGGATAAGACTTGCAAAGGGTCCAACATTAAGTAGATGCTCAAGAAAAGCCCTCTGTCTCCAAGGTAACCGCCCTCAACCCCCGCCACTTCCTCCCCGACTTCAAAGCCCAGCCCAAGAAGCCCATCCCTGAGGCCCTAAGGCGTGGTACCCAGAGTTTGGGAAGGTAGAGGACGCACGCTATGGGTGCGCTGAAGAGCCTTGGGGCCCAAGGGCCCGCGCCGAAAGCTCCCAACGCGCTAGCAAGAGCGCGCAGGCGCAGTGTCCGGGGCGGGGCCTCCTGTGTCCCCGCCCCGGATCCCCGAAGCCCCGCCCCGGTCCCCGCGCTGCCCGTACCTGGCGCCCCGCCCCCTCAGGGCCCGGCAGCCTGGCGAGCCCAGCGCAGGCAGCGCGCCGCGGGAGCCCGAAGCCGGGAGCGCGGAGCTCGGCGCTGCGGGGCCCGGGCCGGGGCTCGCGCGGGCCGGAGCCGGCTGGGTCAGCTAAAGCGCTGCCGGGGTGGGGGCCGGGGCCGGGCCGAGCTCAGGATGGCGCAGCCGCGGCCCCTGGAGCCCCCGGGCCGTCCTCGGAGGGGATCACTGCCCTCTGGGGCCGGCTGGCAGGTGAGGACCAGGGCGAAGGCGGCCTGGCCGAGGGGGTCTGCGGGAGACGAATCAACCCAACTTCTCCGGAGCCCGGCAGGCTCTGCCCCAGTCAGGGCGGGTGTGCGAGGCTCCGTCATGGAGGGTGTGTTAGCTTCTGGGCTGACACACGGCCATCGAGGCCACAGGGCACACCCCTGCCCTGGGGTCCCAGGCCTTGAGCTCTTTCTGCAGCTGCCTACGGAACAGAGTGCTCGTGGTTGCACTGTGGCTCTGGGCTACGGGGGCACTCTGTGTGTGTGTGGATGTGTGTGTGCGTGTGTGTGGATGTGTGTGTGTGGGCGCTAGCCTTGGGACCACTTCATCCATCCCCTTCCCCCTTTAGGAAGGGTCTGAATGTCACAATGTAGCTTTGCTTGGTGCCCTGGGGCACTTCACTCACAGCCTTCCATGTGTCAGAGCGTCTGATGCACTAGTGAGGCTGTATCTGTGGGTATCACTTGTTGCTGTGTGTGCGCTCTGGGTGACAGTACCATGTGTCAGTGTTTATGTGGCTGTGACTTCCAGTGCGTTGTTTCTGGCCATGTAATGCCATGTTACCCTGAGTGGGGTATTCTGGGGGACATCAGTGCACCTGTATCACTGGTGCTGGGACTGTGCTGGGCTGAGGTTACGTGGCTCACCCAGGCACAGATGCTGGGGGACATCGGTGCACCTGTATCACTGGTGCTGGGACTGTGCTGGGCTGAGGTTACGTGGCTCACCCAGGCACAGATGCTGGGGGACATCGGTGCACCTGTATCACTGGTGCTGGGACTGTGCTGGGCTGAGGTTACGTGGCTCACCCAGGCACAGATGCTGGGGGACATCGGTGCACCTGTATCACTGGTGCTGGGACTGTGCTGGGCTGAGGTTACGTGACTCACCCAGGCACAGATGCTGGGGGACATCGGTGCACCTGTATCACTGGTGCTGGGACTGTGCTGGGCTGAGGTTACGTGGCTCACCCAGGCACAGATGCTGGGGGACATCGGTGCACCTGTATCACTGGTGCTGGGACTGTGCTGGGCTGAGGTTACGTGGCTCACCCAGGCACAGATGCTGGGGGACATCGGTGCACCTGTATCACTGGTGCTGGGGCTGTGCTGGGCTGAGGTTACGTGGCTCACCCAGGCACAGATGCTGGGGGACATCGGTGCACCTGTATCACTGGTGCTGGGACTGTGCTGGGCTGAGGTTACGTGGCTCACCCAGGCACAGATGCTGGGGGACATCGGTGCACCTGTATCACTGGTGCTGGGGCTGTGCTGGGCTGAGGTTACGTGGCTCACCCAGGCACAGATGCTGGGGGACATCGGTGCACCTGTATCACTGGTGCTGGGACTGTGCTGGGCTGAGGTTACGTGGCTCACCCAGGCACAGATGCTGATGTTGTGCAAGGTGTTGGCTGACAGGCGTGTTTGTCTACCTGGACTGCAGATGTGTGTCTGTGGTCTCTGCTCTAATTGCCTGTGGAATTGTCTCTTCCAAGCTCAGAAGTGTGGGGTGTGGCCACCGGGGCTGTGGGTCACCATCTCCTGTGGACTCCTGTCGTGCATTTTACAGGGTGGGTTTTGCCTCTGTGGACAGGCCTCACAGTATGCACATGGGATGTCTGTGTCTTGTGATCTTTAACAGACAGCTCCGTGTAGTGTGTGTGTGTGTGTGTGTGTGTGTGGCTCAGACCAATGCCCCTCATCCTTGGCGATTAACCACTTCCATAGTTGCTGCATGCTTTTTCTTTTTCTCAAAACTCATTTAATGTTATGGGATCAAGTCTGTCATGTCTGTTATGCAGGGAGTGTGACTGATGGGGAAGGGTGAACTTGTGCATGGCAGTGGGGCTCTGTGGCTCAGTTTCCGTGAACGTACCTGCCTGTGTCTGCGAGCGCACGTTGTTTTGTCTCTCGGCACGTGGATGTGAGAGTAGTTTTGTGGCGTTCGTGTAGCTTCGTGTGCAATTACTGGCGCAGTTGCGCAGATCTGCCTGGGGGTGGGTTTGCATTTGTGTGTGCGGCTCTTACGGGACATAGACCTGTATGTGTGTGAGGGAGTGTGCTGTTGTGTAACGTAGGACACTGACACGTGTATTTGTATGTGAGCATGTAGCTGTAAGGATTGATGTACACAGACCCGGTGGGTTTGTGCGTGTGGGTTTCTGTGTGTTTGCTTTCTTTGGTACAGTGAGACTGTGTTTAAATATTGGTGTGCAGGCCTGTGTGTGTTTGAGCAAGAGAGAAAGAGAGAGAGAGGGAGTGTGTGTTCCCTGGTGTACAACCCCATAGCACATGTGCGTGTGAGCTCAGGCAGTGCCCCCACTGGACAGCAGGAGCGACTGAATTGAGGCCTTGGAGGTGCTGGGGGAGGGGCGCTCTCCTAGAGACTCTGGGGGCTTCCCAGGCCCAGCCCCCAGCTCCGCCAGCCGGCAAGGATGCCGCCTTCCAGGAAGGCTCGTAGGGAGCTGGCGCTGGAGAGGCTGAAGCTGCCAAGCACAGCTGGCAGATGCCCGGATTAACCCTGTGTGTGCCCTGGCTAGCCTCAGGAGAGGCTGGCTGGAGTGTGAGGAGGGAGGAGGGAGGAGCGGGAATGTGTGGACTCAGACACAGGTATTGGGCCCATGGGACATCCCAGCATTCTCTCCCACAACAGACGCCCAGCCCACACTGCTTGGGGGGGAGGATGGGGCCCTCCTTCCAGAGGTGAGTGGAACCACAGACCCTCCTGAGGATCCCAGCTGGGCTCGTCTCTGGACCTGGGACCTGGGACCTGGGGCTCTTCTGAGGGGTCCGTGGGCCGATCCGGGCGCTGCCAGTCTTGCAGTGACATGGGGGAGATGTGTCTCTCCCCAAAGGTCAAGCACCCTTCTTTGTCTGAGGCAACAGCCTCCTCCTTTGGGGAAGGGGACTGAGTGGGGTGGGCTGCCTGGGGAGGGTGCTGGACTCTGGGCAGACTTCTCCGGGCAGTTGGTCAAACTCTGCCAGTCAGTGGCACAGAGCCCCATCCTATGATGTCCCTTCCACTCCCTCTTGCTGCTTGGACAGGTCCACGGTGTTTGGTCCCTTCCACTCCCTCTTGCTACTTGGACAGGTCCACGGTATTTGGTCAGAGTTGGGGCACCAGGAGGGCTGGGGCAGGTGGAGACTTCTCGGAGACTTGCAGGATCAGCTGGGTTACCCCGGTGCTGACCTGCTCTCTCCATCTCTGTTGCAGAACACAGATCTGTTTGAGATGATTGAAAAGATGCAGGTGAGGTGGGCTCTGGAGCCCGTTCTGGGGAGCCACAGAGGGGGCTGGACTGGGGGCGGGGGGCCCTTGCTGTATCTGCAGCCCTACATCTCTCTGAGGACGGGCCGGGAGCTCTTGCAGACCGTGCCAGGAGGAGATGTTGGCAGTGTGCTGTCCAGAGCCCTTTGTCTGGGGATGGGGACTGATGGTGCCCAACTGCCTGACTGACCCAGGGCGCAGGCCCCGCTTGCATCTCTCCAGCTCCCATCCCTGTGTAGGTTGCTCAACCTACCCCGCATACACATACCATCCCCCATCTCCCAAGAGGCATCACAGGCTCTGCAGGACCCTGTGTGGAATGGGGGGAGGGACAGATGCCAGGGCACAGGGCAACCAGAGGCTGGGCTGCAGGTCCGGGGAGGTGTTAAGGAACCGGGCAGCCCCCGCCCCTCTGCCTGACCCCTGCCCATACTCCACTCCCCAGCCCTGGTCTTCCAGGCCCTCGTCTGTGTTTTTCTCTTGGGTATGTGTTGGGAGGTGGCCGGGGGACTTGAACCAACCTCAGGAGCTTTCCTGATATCGGGTCACCCTCCAAACCCCGTCTCCTGCCATCTTCCTGTTTCCCTGCCTCTCTTAGTCTTTCCATCTCCACCTCTCCCCCTCCTTCTCTCTCTCCCCCTCTCTCTCCCCCTCTCCCTCTTCCTTTCTCTCTCCCTCTCCCTCTTGCTCTCAACAACACGTATCTGTGTAGATGCAGCAGCCTCCCTCCCCAGCTCACACACAAGCGTGCACACTGGCCCTGCCCCCACTCCCAGCAGTGACCAGAGCCCCGAGCCCTCCCTGCTGCTGCCAGTCTCCCGCAGCCCCCGTTCCCTCCAGGAGGGCCAGCCCTGCAGAGGCCTGAGTAACCCGGCGGCCAGCGCCCTGCCCTGGGAGCACCTCCACAGCACCATCTACCTGGAAGGGGTGCTGCTTCCAGCAGCATGGGAAGGGTGTGACGGGATGTGCTGCCTTCTCTTTGCAGGGAAGCAGGATGGATGAACAGCGATGCTCCTTCCCACCACCCCTCAAAGTAGGTCTGAATCTGGAACCACTCCACCCTTCTGGGGGCCTTTGGCTTCCTGAGCAGTGCTCTCCAAAGGGCTTGGGGATGGGAGGGGACGGGAAGGGGGAGGCAGACTCCCTCTCTAGGGGTGGGGGAAGTGCTGCCCCAGCCGAGCAGCCAGCCCAGGAGAATCTGCGCCCCCCTTTCGTGAAGTAGCCTTACTGCGGGCTGGTGCCGGGGGCCAAGGGGGAAGCAGGGTATACCCAGCCCCTCCCCTCGAGGAGGCTAAGGTGTGGAGAACCCCTCCCTGCCTGTAGGCCTTCATTCCAGCTCCTCCTCACCCCATCTGCACCACTGTAAACTCACCCCGCCTCTCCAGGCTTCCCCATTGCAAAATCGAAGCCCCATCCCTCACGATAGCCTGCGTAAAAGGTTTTCCTTGAAGCCACTTATGGTCAGCAGTTGCAGAAAGACTCATACCCAGGACCCAGGAGGCTTACGCTCCCCCTCTCCATGTAGCTCCTGCCTGGGACGGCTGAGGGGGAGGGGGAGAGACGGAGAGATGGGGAGGGGTAGCCTCGTTACCCCCCAACCTTCATGAAGAGACTAACAGGAAGCCTGGGACCAAAGGAGGCGTGAGGAGGCTCTTTAGACTCAGAATTTTCTTGGGGTGGGAGCTGCATAGCCCCTCCAGGTACGTATATGGTACCATGGTTGGTGATTTGGGACCCCAATAATCCAAGAATATCAGTGACTGGGCTTAGGGGAGTGGACCCAGGGCTACAAGGATGAGGGTTAAAGTGGGGTTCATGGGCACAAGGCTGATGCTTTGTCTGGAACAGGGCTTCTCAAAGTGTGGTCCTCAGACCAGAAGCATCGGCATCACCTGGGAGCTTGTTGGCATATAAATTCTTGGGCTCCACCCAGATGCACTGCATAAGAAACTCCGAGGGTGGGGCAAAGCAATCAGTTTAATGAGCCCTCCAGGCCATTCTGATGCATGGGAGAACCACTGGTCCAGAGGTTTCTTCTGGGGATGCAGTGAGCCTCCTTTTCCCCAGGCAGCAGACCCAGAAGAGGCTGCCAGCGCTCAGTGAGCTAAGCCTGCCTCAGTCCCTGCCTCGTGGGGTCAGCCCACATGGGGTGGGGAGATGAGGAAGCAGCCCCATCCGCAACCCCAGCCCGGGGGTGCTGCCTGAACAGCAGGTGTTCTGGGGAGGCTGGAAGTAAAGGGTAAGGACCCCACCCCAGCTGGGCCTCTGCCCTGATTTGTTTTGCAGACGGAGGAGGACTACATTCCCTACCCGAGCGTCCACGAGGTAACCCACCGGATCCCACTGAGCCCATCTCCCTCCCGAGCCCAGGAGGCACTCCCTCAGGGAGTCTGGACAGCCGGGTCCTCCTCCTTGTCAAGAGCCTGACCACAGGCCTTGCTCTGGGTGTTGGAGACTCAGTTTACAAGCCCAAGACTTCAGAGCCCATGTGAACCCTTAGGCCTCTGTGCCAAATATGCCAGCCTCTCGGCCAACATCATGCTCTCAGCTTTACCTGTCCCCACACTCCCATCCTTTGAGACTGGGACATGGGGCTCTGTGCATCTGGGTCTGTGCCTGCAGTGGGAAGAGAAGGGCTGGAGCAAGTGCCTTGAAGGAGGTGGATTTGATCCCTGGGACCCACATAGGCTCTGGGCTGTCCCCTAGTACTCCTTAGCTATGGCAGAAGTGGCTCCAGGTCTGAAATGGGGGGTGTCTTGGGGCCCCCAGTGGTGTGCAGTGTGGGTGGCTCTCAGCTGAGTCCTCCTTCAGGTCCTGGGGCGAGAAGGGCCCTTCCCCCTTATCCTGCTGCCCCAGTTTGGGGGCTACTGGATTGAAGGCACCAATCACGAAATCACCAGCATCCCGGAGACAGAGCCGCTGCAGTCACCCACGGCCAAGGTGAAGCTGGAATGCAACCCCACCGCCCGCATCTACCGCAAGCACTTTCTTGGCAAGGTGTGTGGCCCGCTGGTGTTGGGGGGCTGGGCTGGCTGGGGAGTGGGTCACAGCCCAGCCCTGGGGGACGCTGGGCCTGGGAGGGAGCGGTACCGTGGGCTGGGCTGTCTGTTTGTCGCAGAGTCCAGGGAGCATGCGTAGTGGATTCACTCATTCAGTCAACAAACATTTATTGCAAAAGGCAGTGTTACGGCATAGTGGTTAACAGAGACTCTACCAGGGCTTGAATCCTGGCTCTGTCACTACATGGGACATCAGGCAAGTCACTTACCCTCTCTGTGCCTCTGTTTCTTTCTCTCTTTCTTTTTTTTAAGATGGGGAGACTGTTTTTTTGTTTTTAATAAATTTATTTATTTTATTTACTTTTGGCTGCGTTGGGTCTTCGTTGCTGCGTGTGGGCTTTCTCTAGTTGCAGCAAACGGAGGCTGCTCTTCGTTGCAATGCACGGGCTTCTCATTGCGGTGGCTTCTCTTGTGGAGCATGGGCTCTAGGTGCATGGACTTCAGTAGCTGCAGCACATGGGCTCAGTAGTTGTGGCTTGTGAGCTCTAGAGCGCAGGCTCAGTAGTTGTGGCACACGGGCTTAGTTGCTCTGTGGCATGTGGGATCTTCCCGGACCAGGGCTCGAACCCGTGTCCCCTGCATTGGCACGCAGATTCTTAACCACTGCGCCACCAGGGAAGCCCCTGCCTCTGGTTCTTCATCTGTAAAAACGGAGATGGTGATGATACCCACCTCATGCCTTTAATGCGACGATGTTTGTGAGGCATTTAGAATGGTGTCCGGCCCAAAGTGTCCAGCACAAAGGGCTCAGTCAGGGTGAACAAATAATGAGCACCAGCTGTGTGCCTGGTCCTGTTCTGGGCACCAGGTATACAGCAGCAAACAAAACAGCCCCAGGCCCTGCCCTCAGGCAGCTTGAGGTGGGGAAGACTAATTCCGTGGTGTGACCTGGATTGGTACAACCCCTGCCCCACCACCTGCCCCAGAGCCGGGGCCCTGCCCAGTAACGACCTGTCCTCATGTCACCCGATGACGACGGCAGCGTTCCAGGCAGGAGCTGTTGGGCGAGGCTGTGGGAGCTGGAGGGGAGGTCACACGCTGGGACCTTGTAGGTGCCACGTTCCATGCCGAGTGCGGTCTCTGTGTCAGTTTACAAACGAGGTGGTGGCATGTAGCGTGGGCTCTGGAGTCTCGTGGCCTGGGGACGCCTATTGACTCTTCTGTTTATTGATGGTGTGACCTCGGGCAAATCAGTTAACCTTCCTGAGCCTGTTTCCTCGTCTGTAAAAATGAGGATGATAAAAGCATCGAGAACCATGTTTGGCACATAGTAAGTGCTCAGTAAACGTTAGCTGTTATTATTACATCTTCATAATTACTCTGTGAGATCAGGATCGTCCTAATTTTTACAGAAAAGGAAACTGAGGCTCAGAGAGATAAAACGACTTAGTTAAGTTCACACAGTTACTGAGCTAGGAACTGGACATAGCTCTGGCTGACCTTCCATTAAGACACACTAAGGGAGGGGTCATGTTTCTAGCGTGTGTGCGTGCACTCGTGGGTGCTGGGAGGAGGGGTGACTCCTTGGGGTGTTGGGAAGCTGTGTGGGCTCAGTCTGAGCCCAGGGCATTAGCCTGATGCTGGTGGGTGTTGGTGCTAAGGTAGGGGGACAGGTTGACTGAGACTAAGCCAGCAGGCCCAGATGCAGGAGCCATTGCCAGGGGACAAACTCAGAACAGGGCAGGGGATTTCACCTGTGGGTGGAGAGAGAACTGCATGCCCGGAAGCCACTGTCCAGAGGCTCTTAATTGGGTCTGGCAGGTGGTGGGGCCTGGGTGACTATGTGGGCCTAGTTTATAGCTGGTGCACAGAAAAGTTTGCTGAAGAAGTGGTGAGTGATAGAATGAAGGTGGTGCCTTGGGCACTGGAGGATTGGAAGAGGCACAGGTTGGGGGGGTCTTAGAGGAGGCATGATGGCCAGGGTCAGGCTGGCAGCACAGAGAGGAGGGGCCCCAGGGGCTGGCAGAGAGGCCGGGCCATTCCCGGCTCCAGGTGGGGTGCTGGGGAAGCAGTGGGCCGTGTTCTGGCAGAGGGAGGAAGTTAGGGTGACTTTGGCATTGACCCACTGGGCCCCTGAGCCCACTCTCCTTGGGCTTCTCTGGGCCCAGCCAGGGGGGTCTGGGGAAACTCCACACCCCGAGGACTTCGGTGCAGACCTCCTTGCCAAGAGCCTGCCACTCCCTCTGCACAGATAGTGCCAAGCCTTTGGGGGTTTCCATCACTCTGCCCCAGGTCCCCGCAGACTGCCCCTGAGCTGTGGATTTGTGGCGCACGTCCCCTGGCCCCTGCATCTTTTTCCTCCCATCCTTTGAGCACAGCTGTTTGTATTTAAACAGGGCTTCCTTCTACCATGACTCCTGGGGTGGGTGTGGCTGAGGAGCCGGGCTGGCAGGGGAACCCAGGGCCAGGTGGGGTGAAATCTTCTGGCACTTCCAGCTCTTGGCTTTGGGGCTTCCCCACCTGGAGGTGCCAGACTGCCAGCTCCTCTCTGGGGATGCCATCCCCGCTGCAGTTCCCCTGGGCCCTCGGGAGCATTTCTTCCCCACCCTGTGTCTTCCCCAGGTGAGGCGGGAGGGCAGGAACCGGCTCGGTCAGCCATCCAGTGTGTTCATGAGATGTTTCATTTCCTGATTCTCATGGGCCCTGGCTTCAGGGGCCACAGAACAGTCAGTTAAACAATCAGTCAATTGACATATTTTTATTGAGCACCTACTGTGTGCCCAGCTCTGAGAGGGGCGGGGGCTGGGAGACAGCCATGCAGGTGCAGATGTGGTCCTGACTTTGCTGAAGAGGACACCTACTCTGCGGCCGACACTCTCTCTTTCAGTGCCTGCCACCCTCCCACAAGGTAGTGGGCCTCACCCCCATCTGATAGACTAGGAAACTGAGGCACAGGAAGGTGAGGTGACCTTCTCAGGTTACCCAGCTGGCAAGTGGCAGAGCTGGGATTTGAATGCAGGTCTCTCTGAGGCAGACAGTGCTGTTAGCCCGGACACCTGCTGCTTGGTGAAGGACCCCCATCCGGGGGTGAGTTGGCTTTCTCGTCTGGTTCCTGGAAGCCTCAGGCTCAGCCTCACCCTCTCCCCTGGCTCCCGCCTCCCACCACAGGAGCATTTTAATTACTACTCACTGGACACCGCCCTGGGCCACCTTGTCTTCTCACTCA
The DNA here is from genome assembly GCF_963924675.1 of Phocoena phocoena. Taxonomy (NCBI): domain Eukaryota; kingdom Metazoa; phylum Chordata; class Mammalia; order Artiodactyla; family Phocoenidae; genus Phocoena; species Phocoena phocoena. The sequence continues at coordinate 16,633,394 of NC_089219.1, read as the reverse complement.
AGTATGATGTCATCGGGGACCAGGAACACCTGCGTCTGCTGCTCAGGTGAGGGTGGGGTGAGGGGACCTGTGACTCTCAAAACCTGAGAGCCCATCTTATTTTACCCACTCGAGAGGGCCAGGGATTTGCCTGAGGTTGCCCTGCAAGTTAGTGCCCAAGCCAGGCCTGACCGCCTCATCACCTCTGGACCTCCCTGGGGTCTGCCCTCTCTGGTCTTACTTGGTGTGGAGGGGCTCCCATCTCCCTTTCGCGCTGCTTCACCCCTCAGCATGGGTCTTCTCCTCCCAGGACCAAGTGCCGGACATACCATGACGTCATCCCCATCTCCTGCCTCACTGAGTTCCCCAACGTGGTCCAGATGGCAAAGGTGAGGCCTCTGATCCTTCATGCTGAGCCCCCCGTGGATATCTCAGGTGGGCACAGAGCTGGGCTGCAGCCTCGCCTTTGCACACCCTCATCTTTAGCCCCAGATCCTGGCCTGCCTGCTGTGGCCTGTCTCCAGGGTCCTGCCGCTCACGTGTTCCCATGATGCCCACGTGCTGGCTGTGTGCTTTGGGCACTCTTTAGAACACAGCACCTTTTGGAGACAGGGGCTCCAGTTCTCTGTACCCCATTCTGAGTGACAGTGAGCCTCCTTCAGCCTTGATTGTCCCCTCTTTGTCCTCCACTGTCCTCCCCCCAGACCTTGGCCAGGGAGGCCCAGAGGCCCCACCCTCAGGCCCTCCCTTATCTGCTCCCGCAGCTGGTGTGTGAAGACGTGAATGTGGATCGATTCTATCCTGTGCTCTACCCCAAGGTATGGCTGGATCTGGGCCCTGCTCACTAGGAGTGGGTGGGTAACTAGGGGGCCAAGCATTTATTGGGCACCTGCTGTGTGCAGGGCATTTTTCCTAAGTTCTCTCATTTAAACCTCACAATAACCCTGCAAAGTCCCCAGTTTGTGGAAGAGGAACCAGAGGCCCAGAAAGGGTTGGTGCCTTACCCAAGGATGCACAGCAGATAAGGAAGCCTGCATTTGAACCTAGTGCTTTCCTCCTTGGAGGCGAGCCTTCCTTACCTCTGGAAACTCTCAGTGCCATTTGGGGACCCTCCTAAGGGGTAATCTGTGCTCCTGAGCCAAGGCTCCACTGGTCTTGCCTTCTGACCCCAGAGGGGACCTGGGGAGAGAGAATAACACAGGCACCTCCATAGGTGCCACCCCACAGACGGCAGTGGCACTTCCAGCTCTGGTGCTGGGTGCTGGGTTTGAGGCACTGTGACGATGTGGGATAAAGGGGAGGGACTTCTGTCTTCAGTGAGCCAGGGGGTTTCTGGAAAGAGGTGGGCCCTGAAAGACACGTACAGCCTGTGGCTCTGACTGAATTCCAGAGTGAGGTGAGGTCGCTGAAGGGCGGGTGGTCCAGGAAAGGTCCCCTGAAGGAAGGGGCCTCAGAAATCAGGCCCTGCTTCTCAGTTACCGAAAGCCCAAGGTGAGGAGGGGAACTTGCTCAAGGCTCCACAGCACACTGGTGGGACTCGGCCTGTTCTAGAATGATGAGGTGGCTTTACAGAAGAGCCAGGGAACAAGTTGGGTGTTAGAGCAGAGTAGGGGCGGGAGCTTATGAGCAGAACTCAGGAGCAGTGCGCTTAGCCTTTGGAATCCAACAGACCTGAGTTCAAGTCCCAGCTCTGCCATTTGCCAGCTGTTGACCTTAGCTAGTCAGTTCCTTAAGGTCTCGGAATGTCAGCGTCTTCATCCGTGAGATGCAGTCCGCGGGAGTGCCTCCCTCACGGGCTTGTTCTGAGGAGGAAATGAGTGGATGCATGTGGAGTGCCTGGCACAGTGCTTGGCACATAGAGCAATAAACGGCAACTTGAAAAAGCAGTGTGTTTCACCCATCGTCCTGTCCCCGCAGGCCTCCCGCCTCATCGTCACCTTCGACGAGCATGTCATCAGCAATAACTTCAAGTTCGGAGTCATTTATCAGAAGCTTGGGCAGGTGTGCTCACCTCCTCCTCCCTGCCCCCCACACATCTGGCCATGTACCTGGGACCTCAGACCTTTGCCAGGGAGAGCACCTGCCGAGGGACTCAGTTTCCCAGGAGCTCAGAGGCTGCCAGAGGTCCCCTTTCCAGCCTTCCTGGGTGTGAATGGGGGTAGGAGGCCCAGCTCGATGACCTCTGCCCTCTGTGCATCCCTAGACCTCCGAGGAAGAACTCTTCAGCACCAACGAGGAGAGCCCTGCCTTCGTGGAGTTCCTCGAATTCCTTGGCCAGAAGGTCAAACTGCAGGACTTTAAGGGGTGAGCATTGGGGTGGGACAAGCAGAGGATAATACGACCCATGCCCTTGGGCAGGGAGGGAGGCCCCGTCCTGGCCCCGTGGAGGCCTGGCTGGGGCTGGAGACTGAGCCGTGGCCTGGGGGGCCTGGGGCAGGTTCCGAGGAGGCCTGGACGTGACCCACGGGCAGACGGGAACCGAGTCTGTGTACTGCAACTTCCGCAACAAGGAGATCATGTTTCACGTGTCCACCAAGCTGCCCTACACAGAAGGGGACGCCCAGCAGGTAGCCTGGGCACCCACCCACCTGCTTCCCACCTGCCCTCCTGTCCCCCATTTACCTACCCATTCAGTGTCCACCACACCAGACTCAGTGGGCCCTGGGATAGAGAGATGGAAATGATCTAGTCCCCCAACTTGTGGCCTCTAGTTGGGGCAGGGTGACAAGCTACTACGATGTTGTGAAAGCCTCAGTTTCCACATCTGTGAAATGGGGATCATGCACCAACCTTATAGGTGAGCATAAACGAGGGTATGCACCCAGAGTGGCTAGAACAGTATCTGGAACATAGCAGGAGCTCAGTAAATGCGAGTATTTTTACAGGAAATGAAGGGTATTGTCAGGTCACATGGGGGCACTTAGACTGGGCGAGGTGGGAGTCAGGCAAAGCTTTCAAGATAAAGTGACTTTTGGGTGGCAAAGGAGAGGGAGGAGGAGCATTCTGGGGGAAAGAATGGCTTCCATCTTCTGCAAAGGGCTGGTGATGAGGAAGTGCAAGGCACGTTCCTGGAGCTGAACTTGGAAATTTGTCACCTTGTCCTAAGCTTCCTGCAGGGCTGTCCTCCTTATTTCCCCATGCCCCCACTCCAGGGGTACAGGGGGATACAGGGGTCATGTGAGAAAAATGGAAATGTTTATTCCTTATTTTTAATGTCTTTTACTTTTCTTTTAATAGATTCTCTGTTCATTTTAACAACAAAGATATATTGAGCGGAACTTATTTGTTCAAGAGGGGCCCATGTTTGGGGTATTTAGACAGGAGGAGGGTGAGAGGTAGGGCCTGGGGACCAAGAGCCCCGGGTTCAAGTCCCCTAATTCACTGTAGGGCCTTGCAAGTCACTTCTGTCTTGGCCTCAGTTTTCTCATCTGTCACAGGATTCCAAGAAAACGAGAATAATTTTAAGACAAGCTTCTCACCACATAGTTTTGGGGGAAGCAACTCCTTAGACATGGCCTCTGCCTACCCCGAGCCCCCCGCACCTCTGCGGGCACCCTCCCCACACTCCGCGGGCCCCCGGCCAGGTGGTGAAGGCTGTGGCCCTGTGCTCAGTTACAGCGGAAGCGTCACATCGGGAACGACATCGTGGCTGTGGTCTTCCAGGACGAGAACACGCCCTTTGTGCCGGACATGATTGCGTCCAACTTTCTGCATGCCTATGTGGTGGTGCAGGCCGAGAGTGGGGGCCCCGATGGCCCCCTGTACAAGGTGGGTGATCTCGGAGCTTCCCAAGGGCATCAGCCACCATCCCAGCCCCACCCTCACTCACTGTGAGGCCTCTCTGAGCCTCAGTTTTCCTAACTGTAAGTAGGGGGACTGTCCGGAGGGCTCTGAGCCCCCCTCTTGCTCTGATGATGGAGGAGTCCCATCCCGCCCTCTCTGCCCCCTGAAATCCCTCCCCTCAGAGAGGCTGGTTACCCTCCTCCGCCCTTTAGCCTCCTCCTCCCTCTCCATCCTCATGACTCCTGAGACCCTCCACCCCTTCCCACCACTCAAATTCAGGACCAAGGATGGAGGAGCTGAAATCCTGGGGTTCATGCATCCAATCGGCAGTCACTGAACCTCCCCCGCCAAGGGGCAGCCCTGTGCCCAGCACGGGGCAGGATAGGGAGGCGAATCAGTGGTTTCTGGCTGGTGTGGGGACTCCATGGGGACAGCTGCCCTCCCTTCCAGGTCTCCGTCACTGCGAGAGACGACGTGCCCTTCTTTGGGCCACCCCTCCCGGACCCTGCTGTGTTCAGGAAGGTGAGGAGCAGCCCCCAGCCCCCCCCCCCCCCATCATGGGCAGAGCAGGACTAAATGGGTGGTGGCTGAGAGGGTGCACATTCTACTGTACGAGGACCTGAAGCCCCACTGTGTGCCAGGGCAGCCGGGCTCCCCTAACTGAGCAGCTGGGGCCTGGCTTTTCTGTTCTTGATAAAAACTGTGACTTTATTTTACAACGTCCCAGAACAGACTATATCATTGTTTTACATTTTGTATAGCAGACTCTGTGGCCTTTCCTCACTTCTGTTGTCTTCTTGACAATTTCAACCTTCTTCTAAAATGTTTGGGGAGAGGGGCACACATCTCTCTCACATCTCAGGAGCCCTCACTTTGAGCCTTGGCTTCAGCGCCCCCCAATCCCCCAGACTGAGGCAGTGGGAGACCCCAACCCAGCTCTCCCGAGGGGTGGGCAGCCATGAAGGGCATAGGGCTCACAGGTGCCTGGGCTGGGGAGCTGAGCCCAAGGAGATGCCCTTCTGGGAGTGAAGAGGGCAGCGCCCAGGCCCCAGCAGAGCATGGCTCAGGAGCCCCAGCCCCTTGTCTCTGTGTTCGCCTGACCCCCCTTTCTCTTCTCCACGCTGGGGGCTCCCAGGGGCCCGAGTTCCAGGAATTTTTGCTGACAAAACTGATCAATGCTGAATATGCTTGCTACAAGGCAGAGAAGTTTGCCAAACTGGAGGTGAGTATGGGTTCTTGGGGGTGAATCCCCCCACCCCGTAGAATTTCAGCCCCTGGGGAGAGAAGAGCTGTGTTCAGACCTTGGCCTTAGGGAAGGCTGCCTGGGGGAGGACAGATTTACAGATGAGCAGCGCCAGGGTCAGGGGAGAGGAAGTAAGTGTTCATAAGGAATGCTCAGGAGGGCCTTGGAGGTAGGCGGGCTGCCACAGAGGACGCAGTGGAGGAGGGGCGTGGGGACATGAAGTCAGATCTTTGAGGGGCCACGTCGAGCCCTGGGGGCTGCCTGTGCTGCGGAGGGGCCTGAGGGAAGCCGTCTAGGCTTCTGGAGCCCAGGCCCACTTCCCACTCAGAGAAGGTGGCCACGATTGCAAATGTGGGAAGAAGGGCTGACCCCTGGGGTCTCTCCTAACGGCCCGGCCTGGCCCTCAGGAGCGGACACGGGCCGCCCTCCTGGAGACGCTCTATGAGGAGCTGCACATCCACAGCCAGTCCATGATGGGCCTGGGTGGAGACGAGGACAAGATGGAGAACGGCGGCGGGGGCGGCGGCTTCTTCGAATCCTTCAAGGTGAAGAGCAGGGGTCTACCTGGGTGCAGAGGGGGACGGATGTGGTTGGCTTGGATGGAATCTGGGCACGTGGTTGGGCTAGAGTAGGGGGATGCCGTTAGCTACAAGGTGTGGGGGTGTGGCTAGAGGTGAGCTCACATTGGAGGGTGAGTCGGGTGGAGGCGTGGCTCGGGGTGGAGTCACGGGTGGAGTTAATAGGCGTGAGCTCGGACTAGGTGGGCACGCACCTGGGGTAGAGTCTGGGTGATGGTGAGCCTCTGGGTGGACCTGGGCTTTAGGGTGGGCTTAGACTTGTGGGGGGGTGTGGTCTTGGCCTGGGGTAGAGCTGCGGTTGGGAGTTGTAAGGTGGGCTCTGGCTGGGGGAGGAGTTGGTGGTTGGAGGCGGGGCTAAGCTTGGGGGCGGAGTCTGCCTGGGAGCTGTGCTGAAGGTTGGAGCCCTCTGGTGCCAAGGGTGGTGGCTCCCAGGTCAGCAGGCAAAGAAGAGAGGAGGAAGCCTCTGTCCTGACCGAGAGAAAGAAACAGAGGTCAGGGAAGGGAGGTGAACGAGGGGCTATAGGAGAGGGACCTGGTCTGCATGACCTTAGGCCGTGTGACCCACCCTGGCTATCTGTGGTTTAGCTTAGTGGTAAGAGCATAGACACCCTGGGTTCAAATCCCAGCTCTGCCACTTACCGCCAGCTTGAGCATTCTCTGAGCCTCAGGTTTTTTAATCTGTTGTTTAGGGTAATGGCAACTTACCTCATACAACTGTTGAGAATTGTTTGTGAAGCAGTTAGATCAGTGTAATCTAAGTTAAGAAGCACAATGCAAAGCCCTGCCCGTCTACCTCAGCAACTACCATCCCAAGTGAGAGGCAGAGGAGGAGAGAGCTCCTCTTCCCCCCACAGGGCCTGGACTCCCCCAGACTGCAGGTCCCCAGGCGGTGGCCTCTTTGCCACTGTGTCCTCCACCCACAGGAGGAGGACTGCCCATCCTCCAGGTGCCCAGCAGGCTGGCAGGGCCTCACCTTTACCCCAGGGCAGGCCACAAAGTTGGAGGTGTGGGTTTGCATAAGAGGATTAGCCCAGCTGCCCAGGCCTGCCTTGGGCTGAGGCGAACAGAACGTCTTTGAGAAAGAGGCTTGAAGAGAGCCCTGCCTCTGCTCACTGGAGACAGGGAGTGGGTGGGAGGAACACGGACCTGGGGTGTCTTCTCTGAGGGGGCCTCCAGTGATCCCACATCTGGTGAGTGCTGGATGGTGGACCGGGCTTAAGTTACAGACCTTCTTCGAGGCAGCGGAGCCCACGGTCAAGGGTTTGGGTTTGGCATCTGGGTTCCAGACCCACCTCTGCTTCAGTTTCATCACGTGTAAAATGGGCTTGGTGGCAGTGCCTGCTTCCTGGGGCGGACTGAGTGAGAGCAAATGTAAAGTACCCGGCCCTGAAGTGAGCGTTCAGTGCAGATTGACTGAAAAAAGTAAGGAACGGAGGGAGGGAGGGAGGGAAGAAAAGCAAGGAAGAAACAAGTCCTAAGAGACGCTAAAAGGAGGGAATTGGGGTTTCTGGAGGTCTCTCTGTGCACGCTTTTGCTCATGACCCAGCGTCTTCTGCGGTCTTTACAACAACTGCACGACCGGTCATGAGGCTCAGAGGCTCAGAGGTGTGGAGTGGCTTGCCCAAGGTGACCCAGCAAGTTGGTGGCAGAGTCAAGGCCCACACTACCCTTGGCACATGTGGACCTGACTCTTGTGTGGTCTCATGGGAAGGGACTTCCTGGGGTCACCGAGATTGGCATCGGTGGCTCCTGGGTTTCCCTGAGGGGGTGGGGCCTTAGGAAACCCCTACCGCCACCTTCGCAGCGGGTCATCCGGAGCCGCAGCCAGTCCATGGATGCCATGGGGCTGAGCAACAAGAAGCCCAACACCGTGTCCACCAGCCACAGCGGGAGCTTTGCGCCCAACAACCCGGACCTGGCCAAGGCGGCTGGAATAGTGAGTGCCCTCCCCCAGGGGCCCCGCCTCCCCCCGCTGCCCTGCTGTCCGAGGGCTCATCCTGGGCTCTAGGCTAGGTCTAGCCACTGCCCTCCACGGGGTCAGGTGCCCAGGTTGTGACACTGGGATGCTGAGAGCCTGCAGCCCCCTCCCCAGCTCCTCGGCCCACCCCACCTCCTGGCCCCTTATTCAGCTGTGTCTGTTCTGGGGCAGCTTCTGTGTCACATTCCTTATGAAGCACCTACTGTCTGTCATATGCTGGGGATTGGGCTGCTGTATGGACACCTCCTGTCAAGCCTTGAGTTTCTGGGAGCACCTATTGTGTGTCAGGCTGTGGGCACGCACTGTGTGTCAGGACCTGGATTTCTGTGTGAGCATCTGCTGTATGCCTGGCTCTGAGATGCTGGTGGGTACCGCTGTGTGTCCAGACTTGGGCTGCTGTGTGAGCACCTACTGTGCGTTAGGACCTGGGCTGCTGTGTGGACATGTACTTTGTGAGCACCTACTGTGGGCCTGGCCCTGAGATTCTGTGAGCACCTATTGTATGTCAGATCCTGGTCTACTGCGTGGACCTAACTCTGTAAGTGTCTGCTGTGTGCCCAGCCCTGAGCTGCTGTATGAGAATCCACCATGTGTCGGGAAATGGACTGCTGTGATAAGCCCTGGGTATCAGTGAATACCTTCTCTGTGTCAGGAGATGAGCTGCGTGAGCACCCATTATGTGCCAGGGCCTCTGTGGTTGTGCCCACCTACTGTGTGTCAGGACCTGGGCTTCTGTGTGAGCCTCTCCTGAGTGAGCACCTACTGTGTGATTACTTACTGTCTGCCAGGCTCTGTGGGATTCTGCTACTAATACTCAGGGGGTGTGCTGGGCACAAAGGCTGAATAAGGCCCTCAATTGTGGGCCAGTCTGCTTTCCACTGCCCAGTGGTCACCCCCAGCACTGCACCTACTGCTCTGCTGCCCCTTCCCCATCCATCTTTCCTTCCTTCCTTCCATCCACCCGTCCTTCCATCCATCCGTCTGTCCATCCATCCACCCACCCACCCATCATTTACTGACTGACTGCTGCATGCCAAGCAAGCCCTGTGCTCAGTGCTGTGAGGCTGTGTCATGTGGCAGGAGGGACCCCCTCCACCCCACCCCTGCCCCATGGGCTGACCTGGCCAGGGAGGCAGGGCGAGTCCTCTGTGTTCCAGCAGTCACCAAGCCCACTGTCACTGGAGAAGCAGGCCCACCCTCCTCCAACCCCAATTCACTAGCTACTCCCTTCCTTCCCCGCCAGAGTGGCCCAGCCTCCTGTGGGTGGCTGTAGAGGGGCCCCAGGGACAGGGCCAGACCAGCAGCACCCACCGTGGCAGTAACCAGACCCATTTCTGTTTTTGTTTTTGCACAACTGTCCCCTCTCTTCATGTTGCTTCCTTTTCCTTCCACTCTCTCCTCGTTCCTTGTTTTCCCTTCCCTTTTTCTCTTCCCCTCCTCCACCCCCTGCCTCCCTCCACCTTCTTGCACTTGTGTATTCTGTCCTCTTGCACCTGTCTTTTTACTCCCTCTCCTCTTTCAAACTGTTTTCGCCCTTGATTTTTCCTTTGTGCCTGCCCCTCCCTCTCCATCTCTGTCCGTCTTGCTCCCCGGGTCCATCTCTGTGTCTGTCTCTCCGTGTTTCACTCTGCACCCCTTCTCATGTGACTGTCAATCTCTCTCCTCTGTTCTCTCTGTGTCTCCTCCCACCTATTCTCTCCCTCCCTTCCCCGGCCTTGTCTCTCTCAATCCCCTGCCCCACTCTCTTCTTTGTCCCTGTCTGTCTGTGTCTGTCTGTCTTTCCCTCCTTTCCCTGTCTCATTTCTCTGTGCCTCCCCCTCCTGCCGTCTCTGTCTCTCTGACTCTCTCTATGCCTGTCTCTCTCTCTCTGCTCCCACCCTTTGCTGCTTGCCAGTCATTGCTTATTCCTGGGAAAAGTGCGAGTAGATTCGGACGCCGGGGCAGTGCCATAGGCATAGGAACCGTGGAAGAGGTTGTCGTCCGCGGGGCCGCCGTCTCTGGAGGCTGCCTGCACGCGCTGTTCTCTGCTCGCCCTCAGGACGGAGGCCATATTGGGGACGTTGCCCCCCTCCCCCCTGGACAGGCCCGAGGGCTGGCAGGATGGAGTGCCAGCAGCTCTGATGGCACTCAGCACCTGCTTTGGGGCCTGGCACCTGTGCCAGTGCCAGTGCCCCCCCCCCCCCACCAGGGGCTCTGGCCCTGCCCTGACCCCTGGGACTCTGGCCCAGTCCCTGCCTTTAGGATCTGGTACCTAAAGACCCTCTGTCCAGCTGCACGTCCCCCAATATCGCCAGTTCTGCATGGAGCGCCACCGCCCTCCTCTGCCCTAACTCCCTGTCCCAACCATGAACTGGCCTGGGGGTTTCTGCCCATCTGTGCCTCCATGGGGCCCACCTTCCCGCCTCCCCAGAGAAATGGGGGACATGCTTCTGGTGCCTGGGGCATCCCACCATTGTATATGTGTAACCTGGGCTCGGGGGCATCTTTCAACTGCTGGGCCGGAACCTCCCCCAGCCAGTTTGGAGATTCCGAGGTGTAGCAGGGGGCAGGGGCTTGGGTTGCCTCACCCACTCTCTCCCCACTGCCCATAGGCTGCAGGTCCCATGAAGTCCTAGGGGCAAAGAGGCAGCAGTCATTCTGAGGACTTGGCCTCCTCCAGTCCCAGCCCAGAGTGGCTGTCCAACTCCCTTAGGCTTCTGCTCTTCTCCTGGACTAAGATGCTGGGTCCAGACCTGCTGTGTGACCTCAGGGGGGCCTTTGCCCTCTCTGGGCCTGTTTCCTTATCTGTAAATTAGGACAGCCCTCTCTGGAGATGGACAGTTCTCTCATTTTTCTTGCTCATTGTCTCTGCTTCAGGGCCTGGGCAGCAGGGCCCCAGGGTGGCATGTGGGGGGCACAGGGGCTCCTGGAGCAGGTGGGTACTGAGTTGGGACCTCTCCCCGCAGTCCCTGATTGTCCCTGGAAAGAGCCCCACCAGGAAGAAGTCGGGCCCGTTCGGCTCACGCCGCAGCAGTGCCATCGGCATTGAGAACATACAGGAGGTGCAGGAGAAAAGGTGGGTACAGCAGAGAGGGTAGGATGGTGTCCTGCGTCTCCTCTGGCTCCCCCTGACCCCCATTCAGTGGCAAAGCACAGCAGGCAAGAGGGAGCTCCCACCCTTCTCCCCCTCTGTCCCCACCGGTGACAGCTACAAGGTCAAGTCCCTGCTCTGCGTCAGGCACCACGGCCAGCTCGTCACCTAACATGAAGCCCTATCATCCAGTCCCAGCTCTGCCGGCTCCCAGGGGGTCATATCTTGCACATCAAGGAGCCACAGGTCAAGGGGTCAGGGGCCTGCCCAGGTCACACAGCTGGTGAGGGACAGAGCTGGGATTTGAGGCCTGGTCCATAGAGGTCCGTAAGTGCATCTGTGTGGGTGGGGTGTGGACAGCACACCATAGTACCAGCAGAGAGCCTCCGGGAAGCAGAGGATAGTTCCTGGGTGTGAGTCCTGTCTCCACCACACTGGGGCTGTGTGACCTTGGGAAAGTCACTGTACCTCTCTGAGCCTCACTGTCACAATCTGAGAAATGGGGATAAGAACACAACCAACGGCATGGCGCTGCTGTGGGGGTGTGTGCAGTGCATGTGAAGCAGGGAGCAGGTGCACTGAGGCCTCAGGAGTGGAGCTGGCACTGTCCTCAAAGGCAAGAGAGCCCAGAATCCCATGAACCCAGGGTTCGAGTCTTGGCTTCTCCATGTCCTAGCTGCGCGTCCCTGAGCAGTTTCCTTCCCACCTATGGACTCCAGTTTCCTTAACCATAACAGGGTCTTCAGTAGGTGCTCCCACAGCACCTGCCCCCTCCTTGGCCAGGCCAGCCCAGGAGCTGCAGGGACTGCTCTGGGTCTGGCCCCTGAGGATGTAGGGTGTGGGTACAAGGCAGGAGGCATCCATGACCTCCTCTCACCACCTGGGCCTCCTTCTACCCTTGATGCCAGGCCTGGTGCTGAATCCCCCCGCTGCCCCCATGTGCCCCGCAGGGAGAGCCCCCCGGCTGGCCAGAAGACCCCAGACAGCGGGCACGTCTCACAGGAGCCCAAGTCGGAGAACTCATCCACTCAGAGCTCCCCAGAGATGCCCACGACCAAAAACAGGTTGGGGCTCGGGGCATGCTGAGCCGGGGGGCTTGGGTGTGGCGGGCCCATTCTTTCTACCCCCGTCTGGGCCCAGGCCTGCCAGGAGTGTTGACATAGCCATACCACGGCGGCAGGGGGCCTGATTACTCTCCTAGGTCCTCCTTTGACACACACCCGCTGAGCACTTTGTGCACGCCAAGCTCTGCAAGACAGCAGTGAGCTGGACATACACGGCCCCTGCCCCGTGGAGCTGACAGTCCAGCGTAACATAGCCTAATAAGCTACTTCCAGATAGTGATAATAGAAGAATAAAGCAGAGGATATGATGAAGAATGAGTGGGGGTGGGGCGTTAGGTGGGTGCTCAGGGAAGACATCTACCAAGGGTTGGGGTTTGAATTGGGAGCTGAGTGAGGAGTCAGCCCTGTTAGGTCTGACTTACAGTGGCATGGCAGAGGGAAGAGGGTTTCAGGTAAGAAACACGGCAAGTGCAGAGGCCCTGAGGCATGCTTGGTGCAGTTGGAGCTGAATGAGTGAGGCTGGGCCCAGGCGGACACCGGTAGTGGAGGGGATGAGGTTGGAGAGGCGGGTGGGGGCTAGGTCACGGCTTTGAAGGCCATGTGAGAACTTTGAGACTGGCAAGGAGGCTTTGGAAGATTTTAGTTAAGAGGAGTAGTGGTGCTTTAACAAGCTGACTGTGGTCACCATGTGAAGGCTCTGAGGCTGGGGGCAGGAGCAGAAGCAGGGAGGCCAGCCAGGAGGCTGCCCCTCTGTTCAGTGCTTGTTGGCTGAGCCCCTTCTGTGTTGGCTGCCGGGGGTGAGGGGGCTGTGGAGAGGACCCGGCCTGGGCTGAAGAGTCAGGCAAGTGAACAGAGAAGCAGGAAAGGGCCACAGGGAAAGGGAGAGACAAAGCTGAGCAGAGAGGGTCATTCCCACAGCAAGGAAGAATCAGTGAGGGCCTCCTTGAGTAGGCGACCCCTGGCTGGCTTTCCGAAGGTAAATTTACTTTTTTGGGATTTGAGGGAAGGAGTGAGACTCCAGGCAGGAGACACAAAGGCCCTGAGCATGGGACAAAATTGTGAGAGAGTTAAAAGAGAGTAGACTGTGGAGTTGGAAGGCCTGGGTCCTACCGGTTCTCCCACCTATGGCTGCGTGACCTCGGGCTGTGTGCCCATCCTCTCTGTGCCTCGGTGTCTGCTCCTCTATAAGGTGGGTCTAATAATGATAGCAATTAGATAACTAGGGAAAAGCACTTAGAACAGTGCCTGGCACAGAGCAAACCTGCACTAGATGGCAGTATTGTTGTTAATAGTTATGATTGAGCATCCAGCCAAGGAAGTTGGACTTTATCTGGGGCAGTGGGGATCCAGGAGAGGGAATTGAGCAGGGGAAGGGCATGATAGGATACACGTGTTAGCAAGGACAGTGGCATTGGGGAGGCTCAGAGGCCCAGGGAGCTGTAAGAGGCCAAAAAGGCACTTGGCTGGCTGCAGGCTGGGCCGCCCTGAGCCGGGAGGGCAGGGGCATGGGGTCTTGGCCCAGGAGGTGCCCAGTGTGGATACTGGCTGATAGGATGCTGTCTGTGGCAGAGCGGAGACAGCAGCTCAGAGAGCAGAAGTGCTGAAGGACTTCTCCCGCTCCTCGTCCAGTGCCAGCAGCTTCGCCAGCGTCGTGGAGGAAGCAGAGGGTGTGGACGGGGACGATACAGGCCTGGTGAGAGGCCCAGGGAGGGGAGGTGCCCCACAACGGCCTGAAAGGGGTGCTCTTTGGTCCCTGGAGATGCTCTGGGTGGAAGCACGAGGCTGGGTGTGGTTGAGTTGTGATCAAGGGACTCAGCCCAAAGGAGTAATGCAGACTGACCTTCTCTTACTCTTAAAGCCTTCCGTGGCTCCCCGGTACCCCCCACAGCCCAATCTCTGAGGCCGTTGAAGATCTAGCCCCTCCCTCCCCACCCTTGTCTCTTACCACTTCAGCCATTCCGCCCTCCTTTGCAGTCCCCCAAACCAGCCAGGCTTACTCTGCTTCTGGGCCTTTGCACATGCCATTTCCTCTGTCTGTCCTCCTTCCCACTTTGTCTGACTGACTCGCATTCATCCTTCTCAATTCAGCCTCATGTCACCTCCTCCTGAAAGCCTGCCTTCCTGGTCCCAGGGTAGGTTAGGAGCCCCCTTTACACTCTCATAGACCCTGGGCTCTGTCCTTGGAACCTGTCTGTCATGCTTCACTCAACAGTCCTTTGGCGAGTGCTGTTCCTTGCCACGCCCCGTGCCAGGTGCTGCGTGGGCAGAGGGGACAGTGCAGACCAAGGCCCTGCCCTGTGGGGCTTGTACTAGTCTGGAATTGTACTAGTCTCTTCACAGCCTGTCTCTCCTCTCCTCTTCAAGCTCTCGGAGGGCTGGGACCTTTCCTGATTTCTCTCGGTGGCTTGGCTCACGAGAACATCGATGAATGTTTGCTGAATGAATGAATGGGAGCGCACGTGTGCGTGTGCGCGCGCGCGCCTGGGTCTGTGTCTGTTCCCACTCTGTCCTCCTCTGGTCCCCCCTGGGGCAGACATTGCTGGGCCCTCATCCTCTTTGCAGAGGGGCAAGGGTGGGGGGTTGTGGATTGCAGCGGCGAGGGGCTGGTGAGGAGGGGAGAGGGCAGCCAAGCCAGTGCCATGGCCAAGGGCTGACCTCCCTCTTTCTCTCCTCCCCCATCCCCAGGAGAGTGTCTCATCCTCGGGGACGCCCCACAAGCGGGACTCCTTCATCTATAGCACGTGGCTGGAGGACAGTGTCAGCACCACAAGTGGGGGCAGCTCCCCAGGTACTGGCCAGGGCCAGCTTCCCCCACCACAAGCAGGGCCAGTCTTGTGGTGGGCAGGGGACAGGGCTGGGCACAGAGGGTCAAAAGCAGTTCTCAGGCCCCAGGTGGTGGGTGTGTGATGGGACTGCCCCTGACATGGGGACAGTGGGCTGGTCATTCTCCAGCCTCGGGTGGTTGGTGGCTTGGAGGGCTGGATGATGCAGGAAGGGAGGGGGGTAAAGAAGGGAGTTAAGGGTGGGAGTCCCAGAGGGAGGGGCTCGGTGGGGTTGGGGAGCACTGGTGCCGACCGCCCATCCATGCCCCCCGTCTCCCTGGTGCCTCCCCGCGGCCAGTGAGGTGGCTCCCTCCTGCCTCCCTCCCCAGGCCCCTCTCGGTCACCCTACCCAGACGCCGGCAAGTCGGGGGACCCTGCATGTCCCGAGATCAAGATCCAGCTGGAAGCATCTGAACAGCACACGCCCCAGCTGGTACGCACAGCCACCAGGGGCCTGGCCACGGTGGGGACAGGTGGCCTGGAGCCTGGCCCTATGGGGAGCCCTACCTGGGAGGGAGATTGGCTGTTGGGGAGAGGCATCAAAGTGACCAGGGGTCCCCAGGGATGGGTGCTGGACCAAGGGCCCCCCTTAATCCTGGAGGGCTGGGCTCGTCCAGCCTGGGCACAGCCAGTGACTTCTGCCTGCGTGTATCTTCCATGTCGTCTGTCCTGTCACCTGCATTGCCGCCATCTCTGTGCAGGGCTGTTAGCCAGGATGGCCCTCTGAAGGTGACACTGAGCAGGTCAGTACCAGCCCCCGGCTTCTGTCTGGTGGGGAGAGGGCGGGGGTGGGCCAGCTTCTCTCTCTTCCTCTGTCACCTCTCTTGGGTGAGAGCTATGTATCTAGGTTTGAGTCCTCTGCCACTCAGTTGCTAGGTGACCGCAGGCCTCAGTTTCCCTATCTGTACAATGGGGCTAATAAATGCTGCCTCACCTCTGCCCATGAGTTTCTGGGAGGATCTGATGGGAGCCTGAAAGGGACTTGGGAGTTGTTGGGAGGGAGGGGTCTAGGGGGTTCCCAGTGGGATGGAAAGACCCAGAGCCTGGAACTCCAAGGGTGGGCCCTTCCGCATCTGTCCCCCTGCTTCACGGTGCCTCCGTCTCCCTTACCCTGCAGAAGCACGAGGGGAAGATGCTGTGTCAAATCCAGGCAGACGGGACCTCTGCCCCCGAGGCCAGCACCAGCCTGTGGGCTGCCCCCGGCCTCCCCAGCCCTCCTCCTGGCCCACTGTCTGGGCTGTCTCTGCAGGGCGGAGCCATCCAGACCTGGGAGCGGGGAAGCTGCTGGCGCTATCCCCACCCCCTGGGCTGGGGGGCCAGCTGGGGCAGGGAGTGGTCACTTGAAACAGGACTCCAGGCCTGGCCATCCATCACCCCTGGGTGGCCCTCTGGACTCAGGGGGAGTGAGCTGGAAGGGGGGATTGAGACATCTCAGCGCATACAGAGCCTACTGTGGAAGCCGTGGGGTGTGAGGTGTGGTAGAATGAGCACTGGACTGGGAGTCCTAAGTCCTAGCTTTTAATTTGGGTTCTGCTCTGTGACTATGGGCAAATCACTCTCCCTCTCTGGGCGCCTCTGCTATAAATGGACAAGATTATTTCAGAGGTCACTGAAGGCTGTGAGTCCATGCACCTGCCCCAGAATGGAGGATTGTCGTCCTAGAGACCTCCCATCACCCTACCCTGCTTCTTGGGGTTCCTGGGGCCCCCGGTGGGCCGAGGCTGTGCCCATTGCCCCTCCTGGACCCTCAGTCTCTACCGCAGATCTGCCGATGCCCTGTCCACTGCCTCCACGACAGACGAGTGACCCGCTTGTGGGGGAAGTGGGAGCTGCCTGGCTCCTCAGCCAGCACCCAGCTTAACCCCTGCCTTCCCATGCTCCTGGGCACGCCGGGCCGAGGGGTCTCAGCTGGCCTAGAGTTATGGGCCGCACCTTTGCGCCACCCTCACCCACCACAGAGGGGGCAGCCAGGCACAGCTGCTGTGAGTCCACATCCTTGTGTGCGTCTGTCCACACTTTTTAGGCGCCACGCCAAAGGCCAGCCTCCTGGCCCCAACACCCATTTTGGAAGCCCCCCATGGCCGTGTGTATGTCAGTAACAGTTGTACAAAATAAATTCTATTTATCGCTATTGTACCCCGAGTCGGGTGTGGCTTCATGTGACCCCGCCCCCCACCCGGATCAACCCGACAGATCTCAGTGGCACCGTGGTGGCGAGGGAGAGCCTATTCACCCCCCGAATC